>NC_067484.1:75262637-75585762 GCF_947179515.1 Apodemus sylvaticus
TTTTAATTACCAAAGAGATCTACAATTGGATAATGTACAGAGTGAGAGACTTTGGAGCAGTCAGGCCTGAATTGAATGCCTTCATCAAATCCCTCCCCTTGGGGCCCACATGGGGAAAAGGAGGCAGCAAGACTTTAAGAGCCAGAGAGGGGAGATGACTCCAAAGAAATATTTTCCAGACACAACAAGACTGATACACATATATTCTCACAGAGTGTGATACCAAGAACAAGAACTGTACATATTCAAACTGGAAAAAATTCTGAGCATGGAGAAAAGGAAGTGGAAACAAAGTCCAGTCTCTAGTCAGTCAAGAAGCTGTTTGTAATTGCTATCTGCTAGGGAAAAGAAAATTAATTTTCTCCAATGAGTATCACTGTGTTTACCAACCGTCTTAGGGTTTCTATTCCTGTACAAACTTCATGACCAAGAAGCAAGTTGGGGAGGAAAGGGTTTATTCCGCTTACACTTCCACACTGTTGTTCATCACTAAAGGAAGTCAGGTCTGGAACTCAAGCAGGTCAGGAAGCAGGAGCTGATGCAGAGGCCATGGAGGGATGTTTCTTACTGGCTTGTTCAGCCTGCTCTCTTATAGAACCCAAGAAATACCAGCCCAAAGGTGGTACCACCCACAATGCCTCCCTGCCCCCCACCCTGTGATCACTAATTGAGAAAATGCACCACAGCTGGATCTCATGGAGGCACTTCCCCCAACAGAAACTCCTTTCTTGTGATAACTCCAGCCTGTGTCAAGTTGACACACAAAACCAGTCAGTACAATTGAACCCTTGTCAATTTGACACACAAACACATTACTATTAAACCTCAACCATTACATTCTTATTCATCCCCAAGATCTAAATAACTTTAAGTCCCACATTCTTTACATATTAAAAGTTAAAATGTCCAATATATTTTAAAATTCAAAGTCTTTTAAAAATTCAAAGTCTCTTAACTGTTGGCTCCTCTAAAATACTTTTTTCCTTTGAGAGGGAAAAATATCAGGGCACAGTCACAATCAAAAGCAAAACTCAAACTCCAATGGTTCAATGTCTGGGATCCAACTCACTATCTTCTGGGATCCTCCAAGGGCTTGGGTCACTTCTCCAGCTCTGCCATTTGTTGTACACATTTTATCTTCTAGGCTCCAGCTGTCTATACTCCACTGCTGCTGCTGTTTTTGGTGGTCATCGAATGGCACTGGCATCTCCAAAACACTGCTGTTTTCCGCTGTAACTAGGCTTCACCAATAGTCTCTCATAGGTTTTTTTCATGGTGCCAAGCCTTAATTCCTTTGCATGACCCCTTCAGTTCTGGGACATCAATTGCAACTGAGGTTGTACCTTCGCCAACAGTGTTCCGTGGCCTCTCACAGTGCCAAGCCTCAGCTGCTCTTTATGACCCCTTCATGCCTTCAAAACCAATACCACCTGGATGACTCTTACACAGTACCTAGTCCAGACACAGCACAAACTACAAACGTGGCTATCTCTGGAAAACAGCCTCTGTGCTCTCAGAAAACATTTCCCAGAAGATTTCACCTCAGTGATGCTGGTTTCTCCTTAATCACCGCAAATTTCTTAGCTCCAGCTAACCAGCAAACAAAGGTTTGCTTTAGTTATTCTGGTATCTTGTTGATCACAGATGATTCTTCAGTGCCAGCTAACCAAAACCACAGAATCTTCACAATCAAACATGGCCCTGATAAGAGTCTTTAACCTTCCCTCTGAAATTTCACAAGCCAGTCCTCCATCTGCACTGTTCTTAACATTGCCTTCCAAGCTCCTACAGAACTTTTGACAGAGCTCTTAACATCCTAATGGCTCTTCTAGCACAAAATTCCAAAGTCCTTCCACAGTCCTCCCTAAAACATGGTCAGGTTGTCACAGGAAGACCCCACTATGCTGGTACCAATTTCTGTATTAACCATGGTTCTCTAGAGTCACAAAATGTTTGTGTAGTCTCTATATAGTTAGGGAATTCACCGATGACTTACAACTTGTAGTCCAACTTCCCAACAATGGTCAGCAGCAGCAGCCGTGGATGGAAGTCCAAGGATCTAGCAGTTACTCAGTCCCACAAGGCAAGCAGGCAAGGAAGAGTGAGAGTGAGACTTCCTTCTTCCAATGTCCTTATGTAGGTCTCCAGCAGAGGATGTGGCCCAGATTAAAGGTGTGCGCCACTGCCCCTTTAATCCCAGATGACCTTGAACTCTGAGATCTCCTTGTCTTAATCTTCTGGAATTCATAGCCACTATGCTTCAAGATCTCCATGCCAAGATCCAGATCAGAAACTTGTATCTCAACTTCCAGATTAGGATCATAGGTGAGCCTTCCAATTCTGGATTGTAGTTCATTCCAGATATAGTCAAGTTGACAACCAGGAATAGCCACTATACCAACCATATTCCAGGGCAATCCCAGAAGTAGTTAGCTATCACAAAACTCTCTCTCTCTCTCTCTCTCTCTCTCTCTCTCTCTCTCTCTCTCTCTCTCTCTCTCTCTCTCTCTTCCACTCTCTCCTTCCCTTCCTACCTCCCAACCTCCCACCCTTCTTCCCTTTTCTTCCCTGCTCCCCCTCTGTGTGTGTGCTCATATGTGTGAGTGTGCTTGTGTGTGTATTTGTGTATGCATGTTCATGTGCATGTGTATTGCTTTGTTTTGGTATTTTTTGTCATATTGATTTTTTTAGTTTTTCTATTTTTATCCCCACCTTCTGTTTGTTTGTTGTTCTCCTGTTGAGAAAGAGAAAAAAAAAAAACCATGGTGTGGTCTGGGTACAGAGATGGAGAAGATCTGGGAGGAATTAGAGGACAGCAAAGAATATGAAAATGTGTATTTAAAAAGCCTTCTCATCTTATGCAGAAAAATAACAACGAAAATATGAAGCTCATTCCACAAGTTCTACAGCTGTTCTTCTGTAGTACAATGACCTTAGGAATAGAGGAACCTGCTAACTCAATGACTTCCTCCAGAGGGGGAGTGGAGCCCATGTTGGAAAGTGCTGTTGCTTTAACAAAGGAGTCTGATGTATTTCTAACTGTACCAATTTTTGTTGTTTGTTCTTGATGCTGAATGTATGTGTGCACTTGAATTGATTTGCTGTTCAAGGCAAGAAATGAGAATAGTGCCACCCAAAGATGCCCACAGATGCCCAACCTCAGGGACTATGAGCATATCCCACACAATTGGGACACGTTGAGACTTGTATTGCATCTCTTTTCCTCCAAAGAAAACAATTCTTTAAGGGTGCATAGCACACTCACTCATCATAAGATATGAATACAGGGCAGAAGACATGAAAGTAAAAGAACAAAACACTTAGCTATTTTCAAGAAGTTTAACACGATCGCGGACATGTGAAAGAGCTGGTGAAACACAGAGTCATAGATGCTAAGGCTTGTGGAGGATCATGTAGTCATCAGAACTGAGTCTGCGCCCTAGCAGGCCACAGCTCACCTCACCTCGGGTAAGGCACTGAGCATCCTGTCTTAGCATTTTCACATATGTAGTTTTATATGATGACAACAGTTGCAGTCAAGATTAAAATGAACATGTGGTTGTTAAGTAGGGATGACACACCATTCCTTCTTATCCCATAGAAATGTCATAATTAACATATTGATATAGCCGAGTAGTGAGTTACAGATACTTGTGAGGAATCTGACAGTGCCTTAAGAAGTTCAGAATGGTTAGTACTTATAGAGAGCTGCTCCTCTAGGTTTTGGGAAGAGAAGAAAGTGACTTGAGCAATTATTATTCCAATCTCATTTACTGAAAGTCTGTGTGTACTTCCACACTGCTCTGTCAGCTAAGCTATCAAAAAATTTAGGGCCTGCTATTTGTATTTACCTACTTCCAAATTACAGTCATCACTTAATAAAACAGACCTAGTCTGTAATTCCATTATTTAAAATGCCACCAAAATGTCACTACCAAATAATCTTCCTAGCTCTGAATCTAAGGAATAGGAAACCAACAAAGAAAACAAGGAAGGAAGGACTAATATATGTTAAGTCAGAAAAGAAAGTTGGAGGGCCTTGGGTGTGGGATGTAATCTCCCTTGCAATCATGGGAGTAATCATCCCATAGTACTATTCTGAGACAACTAGTCCCCCAAAAGGTATCAAATAGGGAAAAAGAAAGTAATGGAGAGAGAGGAGAGGAGGGAGGGAGGAAGGGAGGGAGGGAGGGAGGGAGAGATAGAGGGAGGAGAGGGAGAGAATTTATAAAGATAGCTTGGTTATATTTATTTTTTGAATTTTTCTTTGAAAAATACTTACTTTAGAAAATTGTGTACACATGGTTCCCTGCTCTAAAAATCCAATTTCATTCCACGATGACAGTTTCTTCTGTTTTAAGAAAGAAAGCATGGATGCACAGTATAAATATTGAGAGCACATGCTTTCCCCTGCTGTCATCCAGGGGTTAATTTGTTCACAGCACACCTCTTTGCAGCATCTGATTGCCTCAATTACCAACTCACAGTGACCCCTGATCAGAAGTTCTTCATTAACTTCTGTCTGAAGTAACTTGCTAAGAAGCCCTCCCTCCCATCAATCATGAAGAGTTCGCTTTCTTTTCAAAAGCATTCCTGCAGTGGGAACGCATTCATGTGTCAAAGCAGGCTTTTAATTGCAAAGTTAATTTTCATTCTGGTTGACTGGAAACATCCAAGCATTAAATTTGATTCCCCTGAGTTACAAAATGTAAAAGTCGATAATGTTCTATAAATTATAGAGAAAACCCCACATGAGAGATAAGATACAATACATTAGAGTACCCTCTAGTCAGGCAGAGCAGATTCTAGAAAGAAATCAGAGTGTATATTAAGGCTGACCATAGCAGGATCCCTGTAAGAAATGTGGGTGGCCTAAGTTCTAGAACCATCTCTGTCTCCCAGGTTGTGAAAGAAAATCATGTGGATTTTTATTGGATTTCAAGAGTACAGCAGATAAACTTTGTAGTGAATAGAAAGGAAAGGTCATGCCAGTGGCCACATCTTGGGTGTGAATAATCCCAGGAGGATTCTATCTTTGTGTAGAAAAAAAAAAAATAGCAAGAGGGAGGACACTTAAACCACCTTCCTAGGAAAGGTAGGCATGCAGAGTAAAATGGCTCTAGGGAAATAACTGGAGAACAGAAGACTATTATTGTTCAGCCTACTTCTATAACCCTACCTCTCACCCAGGCCTATGTTAATAAGAAGATAAAAGCATTGCAGAATTCCAGGGAAAAAATCACTGTTTCAGAACTCTACTTACTACAGCTGCAGACTGTGCAACCACTTTCCCTGATTGCCCCTTCTAGTTTCCTGACGAAGTGTCTCAAACCTCAGATTGTGGAGATGCACATGTTATCTTCAGATCCAATACCCAGGCTTCCCTGGGCCAACCTATTCCCTTGGGCAAATACCTGTGTTTTAAGTTTCCATTCAGCTTTGTGTCTACAAATCATTACTGAGGTTTGTCTAACCCTGCACACTGAAGTTGGACCAAATGTCCCTCCTTCACGCGCCTTCCTTGTGGCCATGTTAGTTTCATCAAATCTCTGTTTTGAAGTCACTGTCTCCATGAGGGGCAGACTGGGATCATAGACTGATACCATGGTAAACTTCCTGTCTCAGGCATGTGGAAATGTAACAACCCAAACCAGTGTGCTTTGTGTTTCCCCAAGTTGGGCAAAGATGCTGGCTGGGGTAATAAATGTGGTGTGTGGGAGGATAGAGGTGTGTATTATCAGAGTAGCCTTTAAGACCTCATTTTCTTTGGGGCATATTGTTGATGATGCTAAAAAAGGAGACCCTGAGAAAAGCAGCTGATTGTTTTCAATTAGAATTAAAATCTGTGCAGATAAAATCAGAGAATATTAACTATGTATTGCTGAAGCTATAAACCAGGCAGGAAGTATTAGTGAAAAAAAAAAAGGTACCAAGCATCCTCCTAAGAATGATGGATTTCTAAACATGTCAGCTCTGAGGGTCAGATGAGAATGAAGCCTGGGACATGGAGAACAATTAGGAAAATGAAAGCCTGGGCCAAGAAGTCCACAGAGATGATTTATACCCAGGATGTACAGAAGAACACTTCCAAGTCAGGTATAGCTACACTACTGTTTGTGTAAACCAAAGGGAACTGGGTTTGATCCAAGAAGGAAACAGACAGATGCATAGACATACTTACAAACATTTCAAGGAACAAACAGATTGAAGAACATAACTCAACCCACCTATGAGAAGAAACTATGTTACATCAACTAGTATGTTGGCTAATAATAAATATCGCTAGGTTCCATATGGATTTTAGACCAGAAATTTGATGTCGCAACTGCTGATGGCACACACGTGATAAGCTTAACATGGGTGCTGCTTCTGAAGACCAGGTGGCAGTTCCCAGTTCTGTCACTGACAGAAATGGTCAGTAAGTCTGTGCATTCTCAATTTAGTGATGACACTTAAGTGTTCTGATCATTCCAAACTTAAAAAAAGAAAAGAAAATGCCCACTCAATATTTTCAACAGAAACTTAATAGGAAAGTGTTAGTCCCTGATGTGAACATATGCCAAAAACAAGGTACATGGCACTGGATAGTAACTTGTTCAAGATCATACAACTGGGATTATTTGTTATTATAGGATAATGCTTTGTCCTATAGATCTGTATTTCTTATGACATGTGGGCTGTCTTCCAGGTGAGTATCTTGAGGCAAACAGGAGTAAACAGAATGTCCCAGAAATACCCAAGAAAGACCAAGAAACGTGGACTCTGCTCATTAGTAGGACTGACTGCATTATAACTCCTCAGTGTCACAGAACTGTGGCCATCTGATGGGTGGCCCTCAAAAATTAACAAAGTTTTAAACACAGACAGATAAGGTCTTATTTTATTTTTCTCCATCCATAGCAGAGAGGTCAGTTATTCATATAAGGTGCCTATTTTTGTTTTTCCAGAATAGGAAGTTCCCTTTCTCTTCCTTGCTTAGAATTCTGAAGGTTCCTTTCCCTCTTCCCAATTAACCACTAACCAACATTATTTCAATATTTCAACATCATTTTCTTGTCTATCTTTAGTGAACAACTGTCTGGTGTGGGCTGTGTGACTTTGGGTGGATGACATCATTCTCTGTCTCCGAATCCTTAGCAAGAAGCACGGAGGTACTGGAGAGGTGTGTGAAACAACCTCATGCAAAGCACTTGGACTACATACAACATTTGAACAATGCAGCCATATTTAGCATGTAACATAATAGTTCATGTGTGCCATGTGTGTATTTGTATATGTACAACTGTGTGTGTATGTGTACATGTATGTGCCGGGTCCAGCATTGTCTTGGTAGGAGTGGAATGGTAAGGTTTCTGCCCCTGGAAAGGGACAGCAGGCATGAGATTCCACATGTGTTGATGGCTGCTATGGGTTGAAGTCTTGTTGTATAATAATGTACATATTTAGACATTCCTCCTTAGGAGGAATTATCCCTATTAACATTAATGTCTCCATGATAATCAGAGACAGCACAAATTCAGGAGGCAAAGGTGTGGTTAATGTCTCAGCAACATGGTATATGTTGGGATCTTCAGGATAGCCCTTAAAGCCGTGAAAAGAACTCAAAAAACATGAGCTAAAAATACATATAATTTCTCAGCTGTGCAAAATATAAGGTTGCAATGTGAATTATATAAAGGCTTCACAAATCTAAAGGAACAAAAGCAGTTGCTCTATGAGCTAGCTTGTCAAAAAATGCTAATGAAGGAGATGAGGCAATTTAGGGACTGGTGATTGCAAGAGATTCCACCCAGCTAAGGTTTTTGTTTATGCTTACACGAGCAGGCAGATCCCTGAATTCAGGGTTGGCTAGGAACCAGAGCAAGATTAGGCTCAGGCATAGTAGAGACAGTAATTTCAGGGTGGGGTCCCACTCACCTAGCTTACCAGAGGCAGGCAGATCTCTGAATTCTTTTTTAATGTTAAAAAAAGTGAGATCACAGGATGCTGAGTCATAGGATAATCAAAAAGGAACCAGGAGTAAATGACTAGATTGATATATAAAATAAAAGACTGGGCTTATGCTCTACAAGATATGATCTATCCAGAGAAATTTTTAGAATAGTGAGAGAGAACTACTTGTAGAACTGTCTTGAGCAGAAAATAGAGCGAGAGATGTCTGGAAATCTCCAAGGAAAGCAGGACAGAGGAAAAGCAATCTGGAAAGCTGTCTTGAGCAGAACATAGGCTGCAAGCTTGGGCCCACGATTGGACTTTGAGTGATTTGTTTCACTCCTTTCAACGCCCCTTCTTTAAGCTGAGGCCAGTACTTGGCATGCGTGTGTTTGTGTATATATGTGTACACATGTGCATGAGTGTGTGTGTGTGTGTGTGTGTGTATACATGTGTACCAGTGAAGTGTATACAGGTGTACATGTGGATAGAAGCCAGACAACAACCTCCATAATTTTCCTCCTCTGGGGCTGGCTTGCTTGTAAAGCAGTGTCCGTCATCAGGACTTGGAACTCACTGATTGGTGTAGGCTGTCTAGTCACCAATGCCTCGGGGATCTTCCTGTCTCTGTCTCCTTAACCCTGAGATTACATGTCATGTTCACCATGACAACCAACTTTTCATGTGGGTGTTATGGGACTGAATTCAGGTCTTCAGATTTGTGCAATAAACACTGAGCTGTTTCCCTAACCCATACTAGGCCAGATTTTTAAGGTTCACATACAACTGGTTGCCTACTCAAGCATTCTCTTGACTATTTATGCTTGGTGTCAATGATGCAAAATCTTGAAAGAAACATCGAGTAAGAGAAAAAGGCATGTTTGGAAGTCATATGATGTGAGCTTTCCCCTGCCAGGGCTCCTAGAGAAGATCTCTGAGTTTCAGACTCTTCATAGATGTACAATAAATCGTTGATACTAGGAGTAAAATGCATTTATGCCTCCCTCCCTCCCTCTTCTCCTTCCCTCCTTTCTTTCCTATCTCCCTCCCTTCCTGCATTTCTTCTACTATTCTTCCTTACCTCCCTCCCTTCCTTCCTGCCCTCTTTTTATAAAATTATTTTTCATAAAATAAAAACTATTGATTGATTTAAAATTAATTTATTTATAAATTAATTTGAAAATCATTAGCCTTATTCATCCTCATAATTTTCTTTATCTGCTCTCCATTCCTATGGAAAAATAAAAACCTTCCTTCCACCAAGTTCCCATGCTATTTTTCAGTCTTTTGTTTTGTGTTTGCTTTGTTTTGTGAGGTACTGAATTTAATCAGGGCTTCTAGGCCAGCTACCTCAGTTCCTTCCTTCTTTCTTTCCTTCCCTCCCTCCTCACCCTCCCTCCCTTCTTTCCTTTTTTCCCTCTTCCCTCTTCTCGCCTCCTTCCCCCTCTCTTTCTCCCTTCCTCCTCCACGCTTTCCTTTCAGCACACGTTCTTGTAGCACATTGCTCCACATGCATTCCTCACTTCCTCACTCTGTAAAGAATCAGAGGAGCAAGTGGTGATGTGGCCTTCATTATATCTTAATCATGGGGACTGACAGGAGCTCTCCTGACTATCAAATCCCCTAGCTATTCCACTTTTAGACCAGACCCCACACCATCCTCCTGCATGCTGCACGATACTCTCCCTCTCCAGATGAAACATGGTTTTGTTTGACTCATGTTCATACTTTGTGTTGACTGTAGTTGATTATTTTGTTAGGCAAACTGGGCTTAAACACTGGTGATACACTTCTGTTGTGTCATGTTTACAGATTCCATTTGAGCAAAGCTGACATTTCTAAAGTTTGGAGGAAAAGAACTCGCTAGACTATTTCTAAGAAACCAATTATGATAAAGAATACATGTTCCTATTATAAACAGTTCACACTTCAGGTACACATAAATTTCTTTCTACCCTTATAAATGGGTATAAACAAGGCATGTGTTTCTCTAAACAATTCCCATATGTGCTGATGGTTTGGAGGAAAACTGTGAATTCAGAGACCACAGACAGTTTTAACAGGCTTTTATGGTACTTCCTATTCCCCCACTTATACAAATGTACTTATAGGCCTCTGTAAGCAAAAAGATCAAGGCATAGGCAGAGCTGCCTGCATTTTGAGTAGAACAGTTTCATACATGTTGATTTGAGAAAGAAACAAAATATGCTCAATTCTTTTTGTAATGTTCATGATCAGTACCCATTTTCTTCCACATTATGATATCAACACCTGCTTCAATGTTGACAAGAATGCGATAAAAGTTCTCAAGGAATGCCATCCCGAATGAACCCGAAATCTTCAGAGGGATACAATGGCAGCGACTATCTTAGATGTCCCTTTGTGGGACAATTGTACTATGCGAATTTAGACTTTACAATGGATGAAATACAAGACCTGCTCTTGAAGTCGGACAGCAGGTATCAGCTCAGCCTTAGTAATGAGTATGTGGTTTCCCTGAAGATCTCATCACCAAACTAACCTTAAGTTTCTCTTTCTGCAAAGGAAGAAGACTGTACTATACTATTTTAAGGAGTCCTTTGATCTCTGGGGTGAAATCACTTTTTAAAAAGTGTTCTGTCGGTAATTAATGTAAAATGTTTAAATCTAAAATAAACACAAATGTTCATATTTCTACTACAATACGGCTTTTGGCTTACAAAAGAGCACTGTCACTGATTGGTGGATGCCCAACTTCTTATTCAAAGAGTTGGAAACAGAGAAGGGTGCTATGCTTTCATTTCTCTCTAACTTTTCCCCATCATGTATGGTAGACAAGTATATGAAAGTAAAAGCATATTCCCACATAAGCAGGCTGTGATCACTTAGATCACTGCAGACTGTATGGGCAAAAAACAAACAAAATAAAAACAGAGAAGAATAAGTGTATTTTTTTGAGGAACCTTTCCATCAGGTTTAAGTGTGAATGGGTCGAGAAGAACATGAAACTAAATTCATGAGTTGGTGAGGAGAGAAAAACAGGTAACAGATGACAAAGAAGGGTCCTTAATAGTGGTATGGAGGAATGACAGGGTGCAGAGTTTATACTGGACTCTAGCTAGCATCAATATGGCACAGCACCCTTGGGGCTGAGACAAAGGTTAGGTTTAGATGGATACCAGTACAAAGGTGAAGAAGACACATTGAAATGAGACTAAATATCATAGGGATTTGCCTTTGAGGGAGTTCTTTTGAATGTTTCCTAGGAAAGGTTTTTTTGTTGTTGTTATCCTGTTAAGATGGACTATAAAAGTTGCTGTTCACTATGCATTATGTGGTTTTATACTGCACAGACTGCCACTACCAAGAACTAATGGCATCAGCTGCCACCATGCTGTGGCATTCCATTTGACAAAATGATATGTTGTTATTAAGCAGTGAGGAATATTGACTTCTCAGTGTGTTTCCTGCTTGCTCAATTGCTTCAGTTGCAACAACAATGTATATGTTAAACACGCAGAAAAGATACAGGTTTGCCTCTGGTTCTCAATAACATGGAACTTGCTCTGTGCCTTGGGAGTAATCAAATCCCCTCAGACTCTTCTTGATTCTGGACTTTCAAAAGAAAGTTTCGTTGTTTTTATTTTTAGCACACCTCATGGAAACTTTTAAAATGTGGGGCAGTTCCTCAGATAAATTACCAGACATGCTCTGAAAGTGCTACAGTCGATTCCTAGCCTTAGTAATGGTTTCCTTGAAGTTTGCACCACTAACCCATCCTTCAGTTTCTCCCTCTCTCTCTAAAAGGAGAATGCTACACTATATTATTATAAAGCTTTATCTCCTCATTAATATATTATTCTTGCAGTTGGAGACATGGTTCTGTGATTAAGAGCACTCTCTTGCTGCTCTTGCAGGGGAACCTGGTTCAGTTCTCATCATCCACATGGTCAGGCCATCCAATGCCTTATGCTGACATCTATGGGTACCAGGCACTCAGGAGGTACACATACACACATGCGGTTCAACACCCCTTGGCTTATAATGAAGATAAATATTTAAAAATAACATTATTCTTATTACTTTAAATGATATCTTTAAATTCAATACATGGTTTCTGTATATGAGGCACTGCTCTAAACTGGTGGAAAAAGACAATGGAGAAACAGGCGCTGTTGTTTTGGAACTTGTCTTTTTGTAGATAGGGACTGAGAGAAAATAGAACAAATACATATATACCATGATGAATGCTCAAAGAAAGAGCTGCAGTGGAAAATTAAGCAGCGTGAGCAGAAGGAAGTCCATGATTCTGGAAGCAGACATGGGCAGAAAGTAAGAGGCTCACTTATTTTGGGTAGTCAGGAAACCCGCGGTGATAAATTTACTTCGTAGTAGATATCAGGATGAAATATGGAACCTTCCATCCATCCAGAAGAAGAGAACCTAGTGAAAAGAAAAGCAAGTGAAAGAGCCTAAGGCAGAAGTTTGCTTGAAATAGAGTTGCCGTTGTCCCCAGGTGGCCAGACTAGGAGGAATATCCAGAGTTAGCCTGCATTTTAGATGTTCCTTCACTTGCCTTCAGTTCTTGCTATTGAGTCAGCATGGATGTCAGGAGAATCCCAACAGACCTGAAACATTTCAGAAAATACCTATCCAATAAAACTGCAGAGGGTCCTCAGGAGGGCCTCAAAGCTTGGTCGCAGAAAGAATAAACAATATATTCTAGGAGTATATATTAAGGCAAAGTTATCCCTTGAGTAAGCCAGAACTTTTTCTTACTTTTGGAAAATATTATTCTGAAGTCTTTTAGAGATTTTCCTCAAAGCAAAGAAGTTGAGAAACATAGGCAATTACATTTGGAAAGAAGCAAAAGGCAAACTCTGCCACATGAAGGTGCGAATAGCTCTTGCCTAAATGAACACTTGTAATTACAGCGACAAAATCACCTTGTAGACACTTAATAGTTTAATAAGATTTTTAATGAGGCTCTTTGAAAATGAGAAGCCCCGCTGTATAAAATGGTCCCATAAAATGTTAGGCAACTGCGCTGGGCTCTGTGGTGCTGTGCTGTGCCCTCTGACAGATCACAAAACCTACCCGTGCTTTGTAAATAGAGATCTAGCTGATGGCAGGATTTTGGTTACACTTCACTCCAAATATTTTTGGGAAGACCCCAAATTCCTTCTGAACATCCCCCATAAATGGGGTTGATGACTTCCAGGAGAAAGAATGCAAAATAATATCTTTCTAATTACATTGCTAATTCTCCCATATGAATTCCTTTATTTATTACACTAATTCATTTATTTGACCTTGTTTTTAGAGTTTGTGAGCCCTGCCAGAAAGAATAGGATACAGAGAACACTTCTGAGGACACAAAATCTCTACTCTGATTCACAATCAGCTATACCAAGGGAAGCAGGAGGTTAAATGAGACATGCAAACAAGAGGCCAGAGGGGTTTAGAAAGAAGATCAATAAGTTGCCCCCATATGTGATCAGAAAGACTCCTTCAAGTGGCTATATATTCTATAGTCCTTGAAGTAGGTTCTGAAGTGGAAATCTCTGGTTTCTTTGGTGATTCCTTTGTGTCATGTGATTTTTTTAATTTTTTTTTTATTGAGTATCTTCTTCATTTACATTGCCAATGGTAAAACCTTTCCCAATTTCCCCCCTCCCAAAAGCTCCCTTCCCTAATGATTCCTTACCCCTCCTCCCACCCCCTGCCGCCATGTATATGTCTATATGCCCCTCTACCCGACACACTCCCACCTTTCCCCAACTCCCCTCCCCACCCTGTCCTTTTCCCTTTGTTAGGGCCTTTATTGAGCCTTTACCTGACCAAAGACCACTCCTCCCACTGATGCCCAACAAGGCATTCCTCTGCCACATTTTTGACTGGAACCACATGTACCCCTTGGTTGCAGTGTCTGGGAGTCTTGGGGTGTCTGGGTGTCCGAGGTCATTGTTCTTCCCATTGAGCTATATACCCCTTCAGCTCCTCCAGACCACCCTCCAGATCCTCTGTTGGGGACTCCAAGATCAGTCCAATAGTTGCTTGCTAGTTTCTGCCTCTGTATTGGTAAGGCTCTGACAGGGCCCCTCTGGAGACAGCCATGGCATGCTCCTTTTGGTACATGCTTCTCGTCGTAGTGTCGGGGTTTGGTGACTGTTTATAGGATGAGTCCTCAAGTAGGGCACTGGCTGGGTAGCCTTTACTTCAGACTCTGCTCCACACATTGCCTCCCTTTCTGGAAACTGTCTTATGAGAGGATGTTTTTGCTGAAGCAGACATGTGGGAGGATGTTTTATTGGTGTTTTCCTGGAAGCAGTCTGGGAAAAGGGCATGTGATATTTTGCTAGAGCAGATGCTTGACACAGTACATGATGTTTGGAAAGGGTTGTTACAAACCTAACCCAACAGATAGTGGATGATGCTACTCTTCGCTGGTCATTGTTGGGCTTTGATGACACTGGTCTTCACTGACCGATGCTGAGTGGTACTGGTTCACCTTGCCGTTCTTTGCTGGTCATCATTTGCCATGACTTCATAAACAGAAATGCACCCAAAAAATTCTTGGGGTCTTCTTGCCACTTTTACAGACTCAATGCAATTGGCAGAGCTTCTTGGTTTCTTCTGGATTAGCCTGCAGTCACTAATACATGTCAACTGAACTAGTGATATCCTAACAACACAGACTGGATTCTCTCCAAAGAACTGTTTCTAAACAGGTCCACATCCTTTTTTGTTCTATTAACCCTTCCTTTCCACTGCCTCTGGTGTGGCAGGTGGTGGGTTAGAATGGAGTTTAAAGTATTTAAGAACCTTTATTCAAAGAAGGCTATGAAAAATCAAACCCTACAAAGTCCAGTTTTCATGAAAACTGGGCATTAATTTCATGATAGTGAGGGAAAGTTAGAAGGATATGGTAGAGAGGGAAAACAGGGATGGACTCTCTAAAAAGAGTCACTTTGTTCTTCATGGGGGAAAATGACAGAGATGAGAAGCCTACGCAGGACAAACATTTGGGTAAGAAGGTAAGAAAAACGGGAAGACATAGGAGCTTTACAAAATGCTGGAACCAGATAGAGTTCTTCCAAGTCCCCACTCCTCACCCACACCTCCAGATTTCCATATGCATATACCATCCCTCCTCACTTACCCAGTTATGCCAGTCCTCAACCCCAGCAGGCATTGTCTAGGTATCTGCCAGCCAAGTCTGCCAGAGAAGGAAGCAGACAAGGGAGGTAGGTGGACAAACTAGATCTTCACTCTCCCTCCCTCCTCCATATCCAATTCTCCAGTCTCATCCCCACCTACTATATAGAATCTCCTCTCTCTCTCTCTCTCTCTCTCTCTCTCTCTCTCTCTCTCTCTCTCTCTCTCTCTCTCTCTCTCTCTCTCCAAATCAAATCCCAGGCGACTAAGCAGTTCCCAGTGGAATGACTAGCCATCATCCCTCAAGTGTCTCCCGAATTCCTCTGCTATCCATCCCCATTTCTAAGTTTGACTTCCAAATACATAGAAAAAAATTTTACCCAGAACCCCCAGTGACCACACCTAGAATGATCACAGAATTCCCTACCAAGCAGCACATAGCCTTGGCATTTAAAAAAACAAAAAACAAAAAACAAAACAGAGGACAAAAGAGACTAAGGGGAAAAAATACCCATCCACCCAAAAAAGGACAAGGCCAGATATCAGTATCTGGAATTACAATCTTCCCGAATCTGGAATCCTAGAAACAATCAGTAACAACTAGGACAAGGTGTCTTCTCTAGAGCCTAGCAAAGATCAGATTTCAGAATAATAGAAATAGAGGGAGGAGAAGAAACTCAAGTCAAAGGCATAGAAAATGTTTTAAAATAAAACTTTCCTACTTTTAAGGTAAAAGAAGCACTCAGAAAATCAATTAGACTGTCCCAGAAAAGAACTTCCACTTGGCACATAGTAACTAAAAGACTAAATATGCAGAACCCAGAAAGAATATTAAGACTACAAAGAAAAAGATAAACTAACATATAGAAACAGACCTGTTAGAATAAAACCTGATTTGTCAATGGAGACTCTTAAAATCCAGAAGAGCCAAAATCCAGAAGAGCCTGGGCATATGTGCTGCAGACTCTAAGAGACCAGAGATGCCTAGACTACTATATCTGACAAAATGTATAATAACAATAGATGGAGAAAATGAGACATTCCATGATAAAATCAATTGGAGCAACATTCCTTTAGAAATTCAGCCCTACAGAAGGCAGTAGAAGGAAAACTCCTAGCTAAAGAAGTTAATCACACTCAAGAAAAAACAAGAAATAAATAATCCAAGAACAGCAAATCGAAAGATGAATATGTACACATGCTCATGCTCTCTCTCTCTCTCTCTCTCTCTCTCTCTCTCTCTCTCTCACACACACACACACACACACACACACACATACACACATACACACACACACACAAACCCGAAAACAACAACAAAATAACAGGAATCAACAAGCATCAGTTATTAACATCTCTCCACATCAATCCTATCAATTCCCCAACAAAAAGACACAAACTTACAGAATGGATGCAAAAAGAGGATCTGTCCTCCTATAGCATCCAAGAAACATTTCTTAACACCAAGGATAGATAGACATAACCTCAGGGCAAAAGATATTCCAAACAAAGGCTCTAAGAAGTTTGTGTAGCCATTTTAATATCTGATAAAATAGACTTCAAAACAAAACTAATCAGAATATATAGGGAAGAGATATTCATTAGAGGAAAAAATCTACCAAGAGAATATTGCAATTCTTAGCATCTATTCACCAAATGCAAGGTTACTGAAATTCATAAAAGAAACATTAATATACCTAAATTAAATATTGACTCTCACTCACTGATATGGGAGCCTTCAAAAACCCATTATTGCCAATAGTCAGGCTATCATCAAAAAAAAAAAAAAAAAGCTAAACAGAAACTGATATTTGCAGAATATTTGCCCAAACACAAAATACTGTATCTTCTTCTCTGCACTTCATTGAACTCCCTCCAAAACTGAACACTTGCTCAAGCACAAAGCAACTCTCAAGAAAACTGAGATAGCGTGTATCCTATCTGACCACCACTTATTAAAGATGAATAGCAACAACAGAAGCAACAGGAAGCTTACATATGAAGTGAACAGTTCTACAGAATGACAAAGACAGAAAGGAAGAAGGAATTTAAAGACTTTCTAGACTTGAATGAAAATTAATACCCAGCCAACTCAAACTCATAAGGCATGATAAAGTCAGTTTTAAGCAAATTTGTAGAATTTGTGTCATTTTTTTAAGTATTAAGTGCTTAGATTTAAAACAAATGAACAATAGGAAAGATATTATACCCATAGCTAAATAGCATACCAGAAAGCTCTAGTAAAAAAATAAATGAAGAAATTATACTCAAAAGGAATACTGAAAAATAAATCAAACTCGGGGCTGAAATCTATAAAATAGAAACAAAATCAATCAATCAAACAAACAAACAAATATATAAGAATCAATAAAACAGAGGTGGTTCTTTGAGAAAAATCAATACGATTGAGAATTCCTTATCCAAATCTAACTAAAACACAGAAAAAGGAAATCCAAATTAATGAAATTAGAGATAAAAAAAGAGACATAAGAACAGACACTGAGGAAATTCAAAGAATCTTAAGGACATACTTTAAAAACGTATACTTCACCCAATTGTAAAAAGTCAGAAAGAAATTGATAATATTCTGAACATATGCCACTTACCAAAGTTAAATGAAGACCAAATAAGCAATTTAAATAGATCTGTAGCCCCTAGTAAAATAGAAGCAGTCAGTAAAAGTCTACCAAGAAAAAACAAAACAATAAAAAACCCAGAAAAGAAATTAATAGAAAAATACAAAAACCAAGCAAGCAAAGAAGAAAACAAATTCTACCAGATTTTCAAAGAAGAGTTAATGCCAATATACCTCAATTTTTATTTCACAAAATAGAAACAGAAGTGAAATTGCCCAATTTATTTTGCAAGGCAACAGTTAAGCAGATACTAAAACAATGAAAAGGTTCAACAAAGAAGAATTACAGACTGATTCCCCTTATCAATATATATGAATTATCTCATAAAACCCACATGATTATCATATTAGATGCAGAAAAGTCATGATACAAAATCTATCACCTCTTCATGATAAAAGTTCTGGAGACATTAAGGGTATAAGGACATATCTCAACATAATAAAGACAGTTTCCAGGAAGCCAATAGCCAACATCAAGTTAAATAGAAAGAAACTCAAAAAAAATTCTATTTAAATCAGGAACAAGACAAAGTTGTCTTTTCTCTATAGATATCTATTTAATATAGTACTAGACGTCTGAGCTACAGAAATTAGATGGCTGAAGAAGATCAAGGAGATAAACACTAGAAAGAAAGAAGTCAAAAGTATCTTTATTTGCAGATGACAGGATTTATAAATAGTCCTAAAAATTCCACTGGAAAAACTCATACTGCTGAAAAACACTCTCAGAATAGTAGCTGGATACAAAATTAACTCATAAAAAAAATCAGCTTCCTTCCCATGTTAAAATGACAAGTGAACTGAGAAAAAAATAAGAGAAACAACATCTTTCACAATAGCTTTAAATAATATAAAATGTCTTGATGTAACTCTAACCAAGCAGTGAAAGACTTGTATAATAAAATCTTCAAGTTTTTGAAGAAAGAAATTGAATATATTGAAGATGAAAAAAATCTTGCCTGATCATATATATATATAGGTAGGCTAACATAGTAAAAGTGGCCGTCCTACAAAAAGCAATCTACAGCTTCGAAGCAATTCCTATCAAAATTCCAACACAATTCTTCACAGATCTGAAAGAACAATGTTCAACCTCACACAGGCAAACAAACAAACAGGAAAAAACCCTCCAGGATTTCTAAAGCGTTCCTGAGTAATAAAAGAACTGCTGGATGAACTACCATCCCTGACCTCAAATTGTCCTACAGAGAAATAGCAACAAGCATGTTTTATTTTGTTTTTTGTTTTTTTTTTTTGAGTTTTTTGTTTTGTTTTGTTTTGTTTTTCAAGACAGAGTTTGTCTGTATAGCCTTGGCAGTCCTGGAAATCACTCTGTAGACCAGGCTGGCCTCAAACTCAGAAATCTGCCTGCCTATGCCTCCCAAGTGCTAGGATTATAGGCATGCTCCATCACTAACGGCTAACAAACACGTTTATAGGTAGAATTTATTTGAAGATCCAGATATATGCACACATACCCACAAACACCTGATTTTTGATAGAGAAGACAGAAATAAACACCGAGGGGGGGACGACATCATCTTCAACAAACAATGCTGGTCCAACTGAATGGCTACATATAGGAGAGTGCAAATAGATCCAGTCCTATCACCCTGCACAAAACTGAACTTCAAATGGATCGAAGACCTCAGCACAAAACCAGATACATTGAACCTTGTAGAAGAGGAAGTAGGGAATAACTTCGAATGCATTTGCACAGGAAAACAAAGACTTTCTGAACAGAAAATGGTTAGCACAGGCACTAAGGTCAACAATTAATAAAACTGACCTCATGAAACTGGAAAGCTTCTTTACGTCAAAACCAAAACAACAGCAATTACATCAACCAAAATCTCATCATCGTTTTGAAAAAGTGGCAGGTTACAGAATAGTAAGAGATTTTTACCAAATTCACATGTGATAGAGGTATTATATCCCAAAATATATAAATAACTCAGAAAACAGTCAAGAACACAAATGACTTAGTTAAAAGTGGGATATAAATCTAAACATAATTTTCCAGTGAGGAAACTCTAATCGCTAAAAAGGACTTTTAAAAATGTTCAAAATCCCTTAGTCATCAGGGAAATACAAATGAAAACTACACTGAGATTTCATCTTATCCTCGTTAGAAAGGCTGAGATCAGTAAGACAAATGTCAGCTCATACTGGTGAATGTGTATGGTAAGTGGAATAGTAATCCATTGCTGTGGGAGGGCGAACTTGTTCAGTTGATATGAAAATCACTGTGATGGTTCCTCAGAAAGGTGGGAATTAATCTGCTTCAAGATCCAGCTATACCACTTTTGCACATATATCTAAATTACACTTAATTCTATCATCTAGATACTTGCTCAACTGTGTTCATTGCTACTCTATTCACATAGCCAGAAATTGAAAGAAAAAAAAAAAGAATCTAGATGCATATCTTTTAGGGTTTTTTGTTGCTATGAAGAGACACCATGACTATGGCAACTTGTACAAAAGACAATATTTAATTGGCTGACCTACACAGGTTCAGAGGTTCAGTTCATCATCAAGGGAAGAACATGACAGCATCCAGGACACATGGGCCTGGAGGAGTAGAGAGTTCCACCTCTTGTTCTGAAAGTAGCTAGGAGAAGACTGGTTTCCAAACAGCAAAGAAGAAGGTCCTAAAGCCCTCAGCCGCAATGACACACTTACTCCCACAAGACCACACCTCTTTATAGTGCCATTCCCTGAGCCAAGTATATTTAAACTGCCACTATGTCCCTCAACAGAGGAATGGATAAAGAAAATGTGGTACACTACACATTGGAATATTACTCAGCTTTAAAAAAGATAAAATCACAAAATGTACAGGAAAATGATTGCACACACACACACACACACACACACACACACACACACACACACACAATTAATGCAGATATGAGCTCAGAGGCTAAGGCAACATGTACAGGACCTGCACAGGCCTGCACCAGATGCGACACAGAACTGAAGGAAATAGATGTATGTCCCATCCTTAACACAGTAGCTATCTCCAACTGACAACCATTTGCAAACAAAAATATAGTTTTCTCCAAGGGAGTTTCACTGGGAAAACACACTTTTAAGGGTAGGCTACATGCCCAGCAGTAGAAGACCAACAGGAATTGATGCTTCGGGATCTAGCTATTCCCCTTTGGGGCATGCATCTAAATTACACTTCATTTCTACCATACAGACATTTGTTCAACCATATTCATTGCTGCTCTATCCACAATAGCCAGAAATTGAAAAAAACTCTGGATGTGTGTCTTAAGGTTTTTGCTGCTGTGAGTAGACACCATGCCCACAGCAACTCTTACAAAAGACAACATTTACTGCTCAAAGGCATCTTTGGAGATTGTTTGTCTCGTAATGCCATGTCAGGGCTTTTGTTTTATATTGATTTTTCTATTTTATATTAATTTTTATTTTATCTTATTTATTATTTTACTTTATTTATGTATTTCTCTCTTTTTACCCTAAAGGCCATTGTGTATATGTTATGGCTTCCAGTTTAATATATTCATGGGCTTCCTGAGTGTGCGAATGAGTGTGTCTCTGCATCTACATCTGGTCTTTTTGTGTGCTTTTTCTTGGGCTCTTTTCCTTCTGTTTGTTTTTCCCTAATGTGTGAGATTAATTGTAACTTATTTTATTTTGTTAGTATGCCTTAGAAACCTGTTGGTTTTCTACTGAGAGACAAAGGGGGGTGAGAGTTGGACTGGAGGGAAGGTGGGGAGGAAATGTGAGGAGTGGAGGGAGAGGCAACTGTAATCAGTATATGCTTTGTGAAGAAGAAAGGTCATTATCAATATAAGGCAAAAAGATTATACTTCTAAATACTAGACAGTGATGGTTATATTGTATACTAACACTGATACGCTATGGCGGGGGAGACAGATACCATGTGCAGAGTTATACTTTTAAGTGAACGTTAGTCATTGATATAGACAAGACCAGGGAAATGAGAGTGATACAACACTGAGAATGTCATCATTTGATGAATGGTTGCTGCCTGTATCTGTTGGGTTGTTAACCCTGTGCTGGAGCTACTTTGTTCTTTCTAAATCCAAATGGCTTACAGCTGATTAATTTCTAAGTCCCAGTGAAAGGGACTTAATGATTCTCTGAGAGCTAGGATATGAAAATATTTATACACCTCTCATTTGGTTCCTCCACAATTTCATGATCATTTGAAGACTGACTGACTCTACATTTGGCAATTGAAATATCAACAGTAGTCAAACCACTTACCCGAACCCACCCAGAGCTATAATTTAGAACTGTCTGTAAAGCCGCAGTCCCTGTCACCATGTGTTGTCTCCCAGATTCTGCAAAATAAAAAAATACTGAGCTCAGAATCTGTTGAAAATGCTACTGCAGAAATAGACTTCCTTGAGAGCTATGGTCTGATATCTTAAAGTGGAAAGATCCTTCATTACTTTATTCACAAGAAAGGATTGGCCGGCCACACATGTCTGATCTTTGCATCTTTGTCTGCATTTAGGAATTTAAAATGGAGGTTTTCTTTCTTCCCTGTGTGTCCTCATTTCTTCATCTGAGAACTGAATTTCTCCACAGGTGTGTGACAAGCACCTGAGAGCTTCTCACTGCCAAGAAGTTGGAGCAAATAGTTGAAGTTTAATACCGTGTTTCCATTCTAGATCTTCAGATATCGTGTCTAAAACACCTCTAATTCTACTTATTTGTGCTCCTGCAAGTACTAATGATGACATTATTTAAGTCAGAGTAACCTCGGGTGCTGCAGATGTGTATGCTGCTTCTGTGTGCACACTCATGTATACATGTGTGTGGCTCTGTATGCGCTTGTATGTGTACATGTGTGTCTGCAAAGTAAGTGCATGTGGGTATGATTCAAGGAGCTAAATTTGGTGCCATACAAAACTGAATCTGAAATTCTCATCCTCTTTTAAATCGCATGGTCTAACTCTTCTCTCCATTCGTTGGAATGAAGAATATTGTGTAGCTTCTCTTGGAGGCCTGCTATGTCACAAGAAAGGTGGTGTTTATGTATCTAGAACAACATTTAACACAAAATACAAGACGTTATAATAACATCGACACATTTACCTTTCTCATTTCTGTAAGCATTGAGGTAAGAGAGCATTCTGGAGACAGGCTCTATAATCACAAAATCTGACTGAGTAGCAGTTGATTATTACAACAGTAAGCAAAGCAAGTAGTTCCCCCCAAAAATATATTGGGCATTCTTTGAAGTTATTATCTGAATGAAGTTGTTCCGATTCTCTAGAACAGCACTGGAGGAAACAGTTTATATGTGCAACACCCCATTCAGAGCCACTGGCCACAGGTAGTGAGCATATGAGATAGTGTAATTCAACTAAAAATACTGGATTCTAATTTAGTTTTGCTTTCCTTAATTAAAGTTATGTGGTCAGCTGTAGTTATCCTCAGTCAGTTAGATGACACAGCTGTAGAGTGGCCTCACTGATTTACTTTTCTTTGGGAAATGGGGTTTAAAAGGGGGAATCTCATAGCCCAGGCTATCCTTACATTCTCTGTGTAGCTCAAACTCATATCTCATAGCCTAGGCTTCAGAGTTCTGGGATTGCAATTGTCTGCCTCCATCATGAGTTCTAATTTGCTGTTTAAACACCCTTGGAAGATTAAAATACTGCTGAATTCAATGTCTGCTGGAAGTATTACAGCCTTTCTAGGAGTTGTAGGAGATTTTCTAAAAGCGATTACATCTTTGGATGATATCGCTAAATCCTCCATTTCTTCAACTTCTCATGGTATTCATATTCCAGATTCATAGTTTTCTGTCCCTCTTCCTTGCACAATGTTATTTAGGTTGGTGAAACCACATTGAATAGGAGATAAGCTGAATTACTTGACCCCTGAACGCTATGCAAATCTACTACCGTTAATACAGCAATAGGAAACAAGCCAGCTGGTGTTTGTAGCTTCTCCAAGCATCATCTCCAAAGGCCACAGGACAATGACATTCTAGGTCACTGTATGAGGAAGAAAGTGCTTATGGAAAGGTAATAAGAGAATGAAAGTAAAACATGGTGTGGTGGAGGCCTGCTAAGAAAACAAGATGGGAATAAAACTATTCCTTAGACAAGGCACCTTGGACCTTTTGAAGGCTTGAACCACAATATTCCAGTGTCTTGTTTAATTCTTTAGTTTATGTGCTGCTTTAAGGTTTGAAATGTGAAACACGAAGAGATTTCTGACAGATTTTGTGGAACACAAACTCTGCCTGCCCTTCACTCAGATCATGAATGCACTGTGATGGCTCAGAGCAGAGGATAGATATTGTGAGAGAGCATGGGTACATGGACATTTGGCTGCCTTGTGGCTTCCTCCACCCTTATTCCAACCTTTTACTTCTTCATTTTCAATCCCTTAATACTAGATGAGAGAGGGGGGGAGGAGAGAGAGAGAGAGAGAGAGAGAGAGAGAGAGAGAGAGAGAGAGAGAGAGAGAGAGAGAGAGAGAAAAGAGAAGAGAGAGATTCCCAATAAAAAGTCAGAGGTAGAAAAGGGTAAAATGATATAGTTAAATAATTGCTTTCTGCTGATTAGGGGCATTGAGTTCCTTGGGGCAAGTTTGATCTTTGCAGCCAGGATATCTGATTTCTACAACAAACCACAGTAAACAGCAGCCAACCACCCACTATCTAACCAGCAGCTCTACCCTACTGGGGCTCTAGCATTTATACATTCTCTGAAAAGTCTCCAAAATTCCAAATATCACACACTCACAGAAACCATCTGCAGCTGGCAAAATCACACCCCGGCTAGAGCACAAGGCAAAGGGAGAATCTAAAGCTACCTCATATCCTACAATGGGATTAAAATGAGAACATATCCTCATAATATTTCTGTGGGTTTTTTTTTTTTTAAGAAACCAAAATTCTCACTATAAACATAAACTGAAGCCATGCTGGTTATCCTCGTAACTGGTCATAATAGTCCTTGGTAAGTGCCTTCTGGCATGATATGAGGAATCTGGCTAATTCTTTGTGTTGTGCCTACTCTTTACCATAGAACTGTTAATAGAACATATAAATTGAAAAAAATGGTGAAAACATGCAGTATTAGGTTCACAAAAGAACATTGATGCATAGATTCTATCACATCTCAATGCCTCAGTATTTTCCAGTAATAGTTTAAGTAGCTGATTATAGAATTCAGTGCAGGATCTCTCCATCATGTACTGGACAGCCAAGACAAGCCAGCAAGAAAATAACCCCAACCACTGATACCAGGGAAGGCCCATACTGTAGTCTCCTATCCTGCTAGAAGAGGATATGGCGAGACTAATGTTGTCACTGATGTATGTAATTGATGTGGTCATCAATTACAATCATATTTAGTGGTCAAAATGACTGACTTGTAGCAGATACTGGAAAACATGGTGTTTCAGCAACAGCTCAAGAAAACAGAACTGTGTAACCTCTGTGTCTGTCCTAACAAAGGGAAGCTCACATTTATACCTGATGCACAACACACACTGAAATACAGATTGCAATCCAGAAAGGAGGGTAGATGTTACATCTGTCATGTTAATCTGTTATTAAGATGGTAGAATGTATCTTTAAGAGAGGCTTGATGACTTTACTATGAGAAAAAAAATAAAAACAAAAAAATCAGACCTAGATCTGTTAGCTGCTCTGAATTAAGTAACCAGCATGTTCCCCTGTGTTGCCCGTCTCCCCTATCCCTGCCACACGCATACACACTCACACACACACTAAAACAGCCATTAGGGAATCTCCAGGGAGCGGCCAGCTGACTTCTTAAAACATTTACTACACATGAATCTAACCTCCCAAGGCTGCAGAAAACAGCAGGAGGGCCCTGAGAACCAGAAATGGTCTAAATAAGATGTGAAGATATAAATTTTCTCCTGTAAAAAGCCTTTTTAGATCCATGGTCCCATCACATGAACACTGCTATCCTTGGGATTCTGACAGCTCTGTCAGCTGTATGAATAAGCAAGAGTTAGCTTTTAAACTCTGTTTAAAAAGCATCATAAGAAAGTGGGAAGATATAAAGGAGGTTTAAGACAAGAGCTAGGAAAGCCAGCTGTCACAAAGAAATAGACGATAGTGGCTAAGGATATTGATATAGATGTTAAAAAATCTTAACATTCCCTACATGGAAAATCAAGAAAATTTAATATCATATTGGCACAATTATTTCATTCCTTGCCTGTCATATTGATTTTATGGCAGCCCTCCATGTTTTTGTGACAAAAGTGGATAAAAATATGAAATTAATAGGAACTGTTCATAGTGTAAGATTTCTCTAGAAGGATTCTCGTGAGTTGTAGTTTCCCAGTACCTTTTACTATCATTTTACAGATATTCCCACATACATTTACTGATATAAACAAAGCATGTGTTTTTTGATGAGTCACTCAGATAAATGTCTTATTTCCATCCCAGATAACCCACATTCCATAATTGTAAAGAAGAGGTGTGGGTTTTGAAGCAAACAAGGCATTTCAGATTTGTATTCTGCATTCTGTTATTAAGATCTTGAAAGTGTGTTTAACTTTCATAGAATCATGGAATCTTACTTTGTGCTTAACATAATTCCCCCTAGGTCTAAATAATTTACTATTACTGAAGGTTATTATTATTTTGAGATATGTATGGAAGATCTTTTTGTTTTGTAGCTACTAAAAAGAAGTAAAGAGAAACTATAATAATGCAACAAATACATTATATCCTTATCCTCTTTGAATTTTAATCTAGAGAGATTTAAATGAGAATGGAGAAGAGCTTGGATCAAAGTAATCTAAAATTGAGATCTAGAATTCCATTGATGGGGTAGTTTAGGACTTACTGGATCCAGTCAAAAAATTGTGGAATCTTAGAAGGATCTTCTAGTTGGTGGGAAAATATCAATAAAGCAGCTTTTTTCAGAGGAAAAATAAAAGACTTTTTTCTTATTTGCTTCAGATTAGATGAAGATTTTGAGATCTAAAGTCACCTAAAGATAGGCACTGGGTGCTGCCCAAAGCCAGAGATCCAGGGTGGTTAGGTTCACTAGTTTGCCCAGAAGAAATATGAAACCACTAGACTTTGAAAAGGATAGTACTGATTTGTGTGAGTTAATTTTTTTTAATATTTTTTATTCGATATAATTTATTTACATTTCAAATGATTTCCCCTTTTCTAGCCCCCCACTCCCCGAAAGTCCCGTAAGTCCCCTTCTCTTCCCCTGTCCTCCCACCCACCCTTTCCCACTTCCCCGTTCTGGTTTTGCCGAATAGCGCTTCACTGAGTCTTTCCAGAACAAAGTGCCACTCCTCCTTTCTTCTTGTACCTCATTTGATGTGTGGATTATGTTTTGGGTATTCCAGTTTTCTAGGTTAATATCCACTTATTAGTGAGTGCATACCATGATTCACCTTTTGAGTCTGGGTTACTTCACTTAGTATGATGTTCTCTAGCTCCATCCATTTGCCTAAGAATTTCATGAATTCATTGTTTCTAATGGCTGAATAGTACTCCAATGTGTAGATATACCACATTTTTTGAATCCACTCTTCTGTTGAGGGATACCTGGGTTCTTTCCAGCATCTGGCAATTATAAATAGGGCTGCTATGAACATAGTAGAGCATGTATCCTTATTACATGGTGGGGAATCCTCTGGGTATATGCCCAGGAATGGTATAGCAGGATCTTCTGGAAGTGAGGTGCCCAGTTTCCGGAGGAACCGCCAGACTGATTTCCAGAGTGGTTGTACCAATTTGCAACCCCACCAGCAGTGGAGGAGTGTTCCTCTTTCTCTGCACCCTCTCCAACACCTGCTGTCTCCTGAATTTTTAATCTTAGCCATTCTGACTGGTGTAAGGTGAAATCTCAGGGTTGTTTTGATTTGCATTTCCCTAATGACTAATGAAGTTGAGCATTTTTTAAGATGCTTCTCCGCAATCCAAAGTTCTTCAGGTGAGAATTATTTGTTTAACTCTGTACCCCATTTTTTAATAGGGTTGTTTGGTTTTCTGGAGTCTAACTTCTTGAGTTCTTTATATATATTGGATATTAGCCCTCTATCTGATGTAGGATTGGTGAAGATCTTTTCCCAATTTGTTGGTTGCCGATTTGTCCTCTTGATGGTGTCCTTTGCCTTACAGAAACTTTGTAATTTTATGAGGTCCCATTTGTCAATTCTTGCTCTTAGAGCATATGCTATTGGTGTTCTGTTCAGAAACTTTCTCCCTGTACCAATGTCCTCAAGGGTCTTCCCCAGTTTCTTTTCTATTAGCTTCAGAGTGTCTGGCTTTATGTGGAGGTCCTTGATCCATTTGGATTTGAGCTTAGTACAAGGAGACAAGGATGGATCAATTCGCATTCTTCTGCATGCTGACCTCCAGTTGAACCAGCACCATTTGTTGAAAAGGGTATCTTTTTTCCATTGGATGTTTTCAGCCCCTTTGTCGAGGATCAAGTGGCCATAGGTGTGTGGGTTCATTTCTGGATCTTCAATCCTGTTCCATTGATCCTCCTGCCTGTCACTGTACCAATACCATGCAGTTTTTAACACTATTGCTCTGTAGTATTGCTTGAGGTCAGGGATGCTGATTCCCCCAGACTTTCTTTTGTTGCTGAGAATGGTTTTAGCTATCCTGGGTTTTTTGTTGTTCCAGATGAATTTGATAATTGCTCTTTCTAACTCTGTGAAGAATTGAGTTGGGATTTTGATGGGTATTGCATTGAATCTGTATATTGCATTTGGCAAAATGGCCATTTTAACTATATTGATTCTACCGATCCATGAGCATGGGAGGTTTTCCCATTTTTTGAGGTCTTCTTCCATTTCCTTCTTCAGAGTCTTGAAGTTCTTGTCATACAGATCTTTCACATGTTTGGTAAGAGTCACCCCAAGATACTTTATACTGTTTGTGGCTATTGTGAAGGGGGTCATTTCCCTAATTTCTTTCTCAGCCTGCTTATCCTTTGAGTATAGGAAGGCCACTGATTTGCTTGAGTAGTTGATTTTATAACCTGCCACTTTGCTGAAGTTGTTTATCAGCTGTAGGAGCTCTCTAGTGGAGTTTTTTGGGTCACTTAGGTAGACTATCATGTCGTCTGCAAATAATGATAGTTTGACTGACTTCTTCCTTTCCCATTTGTATCCCTTTGACCTCGTTATGTTGTCAAATTGCCTGAGCTAGTACCTCAAGTAAAATATTGAAAAGATAAGGAGAAAGGGGGCAGCCTTGTCTGGTCCCTGATTTCAGTGGGATTGCTTCAAGTTTCTCTCCATTTAGTTTGATGCTGGCTACCGGTTTGCTGTATATTGCTTTTACTATGTTTAGGTATGGGCCTTGAATTCCTGTTCTCTCCAAGACTTTAAGCATGAAAGGATGCTTTATATCCAGCCACGTGGCTGAAGTTGTTTATCAGCTGTAGGAGTTCTTGGGTAGAATTTTTGGGGTTGTTTGTGTATACTATTATATCATCCACAAATAGTGATACCTTGACTTCTTCATTTTCAATTTGTATCCCTTGATCTCCTTTGTTGTTTAATTGGTCTGGCTAAAACTTTTAGTACTATGTTGAATAGATAGGGAGAAAGTGGGCAGCATGATTTTAGTGAGATTGCTTTAAGTTTCTCTCCATTTAATTTGATGTTGGTTGTTGGCTTGCTTTATATTACTTTCATTCTGTTTAGGTATGTGCCATGAATCCCTGATCTTTCTAAGATTTTTAACATGAAGGTATGTAGCCTTCCATTCTACATTTAATTTGATGTTGGCTGTTGGCTTGCTTTATATTACTTTCATTCTGTTTAGGTATATGCCATGAATCCCTGATCTTTCTAAGATTTTTAACATGAAGGTGTGTAGCCTTCCATTCTACAATGGAAAAATGGGCTAAGAAAGAAATTAGGGTGTTTTCAGCTCCTTTGTCGAAGATCAAGTGACCATAGGTGTGTTTTCAGCTCCTTTGTCGAAGATCAAGTGACCATAGGTGTGTGGATTCATTTCTGGGTCTTCAATTCTATTACATTGGTCCACTTGTCTGTCACTGTGCCAATACCATGCAGTTTTTAACACTATTGCTCTGTAGTATTGCTTGAAGTCAGGGATACTGATTCCCCCAGAATTTCTTTTGTTGTTGAGAATAGTTTTAGGTATCCTGGGTTTTTTGTTATTCCAGATGAATTTGAGAATTGCTTTTTCTAACTCTGTGAAGAACTGAGTTGGGATTTTGATGGGGATTGCATTGAATCTGTAGATCACTTTTGGCAAGATGGCCATTTTAACTATATTAATCCTGCCAACCCACGAGCATGGCAGATTTTTCCATTTTCTGAGGTCTTCTTCGATTTCTTTCTTCATAGACCTGAAGTTCTTGTCATATAGATCTTTCACTTGTTTGGTTAGAGTCACACCAAGATACTTTATATTGTTTGTGGCTATTTTGAAGGGTGTCATTTCCCTAACTTCTTTCTCAGCCTGCTTATCCTTTGAGTATAGGAAGGCAGCTGATTTGCTTGAGTTGATTTTATAACCAGCCACTTTGCTGAAGTTGTTTATCAGCTGTATGAGTTGTCTGGTGGAGGTTTTGGGTCACTTAAGTAGACTATCATGTCATCTGCAAATAGTGATAGTTTGACTTCTTCCTTTCCAATTTGTATCCCCTTGACCTCCTTATGTTGTCTAATTGCTCTAGCTAGAACTTCAAGTACTATATTGAAAAGATATGGAGAGAGAGGACAGCCTTGACTAGTCCCTGATTTTAGAGGGATTGCTTCAAGTTTCTCTCCATTTAGTTTGATGTTGGCTACCGGTTTGCTGTATATTGCTTTAACGATATTTAGGTATGGGCCTTGAATTCCTGTTCTTTGCAATACTTTTAGCATGAAAGGATGCTGGATTTTGTCAAATGCTTTTTCCGCATCTAATGAGATGATCATATGGTTTTTTTCTTTGAGTTTGTTTATGTAGTGGATAGCATTGAAGATAGCCTTTTCAACAAATGGTGCTGGATCAATTGGAGGTCAGCATGCAGAAGAATGCGAATTGATCCATTCTTATCTCCATGTACTAAACTTCACTCCACGTGGATCAAGGACCTCCATGTAAAACCAGACACACTGAAACTAATAGAAAAGAAACTGGGGAAGACCCTTGAGGACATGGGCTTCATCAATAGCTTATGCTCTAAGGTCAAGAATTGACAAATGGGACCTCATAAAATTACGAAGTTTCTGTAAAGCAAAGGACACTGTTAAAAGGACAAAATGGCAACCATCAAATTGGGAAATGATATTCACCAACCCTACATCTGATAGAGGGTTAATATCCAATATATACAAAGAACTCAAGAAGTTAGACCCCAGGGAACCAAATAACCCTATTAAAAATTGGGGTACATATCTAAACAAAGAATTTTCACCTGAAGAAATTCTGATGGCCGAGAAGCACCTTAATAAGTGCTCAACATCATTAGTCATTAGGGAAATGCAGATCAAAACAACCCTGAGATTTCACCTTACACCAGTCAGAATGGCTAAGATCAAAAACTCAGGAGACAGCAGGTGTTGCAGAGGATGCAGAGAAAGAGGAACACTCCTCCACTGCTGGTGAGGCTGTAAGATGGTACAACCACTTTGGAAATCAGTCTGGCAGTTCCTCAGAAAACTGGACATGACACTCCCAGAAGACCCTACTATACCTCTCCTGGGCATATACCCAAAGGATTCGCCGGCATGCAATAAAGACACATGCTCCATTATGTTCATAGCAGCCTTATTTATAATAGCCAGAAGCTGGAAAGAACCCAGATGCCCCTCAAAGGAGGAATGGATACAGAAAATGTGGTATATTTACACAATGGAATACTACTCAGCAATTAGAAAAAATGAAGTCGCAAAATTTTTAGGCAAATGCTTTGATCTGGAAAATATCATCCTAAGTGAGGTAACCCAATCACAAAAGAATACACGTGGAATGCAATCTCTGATAAGTGGATATTAACTAGTCCAGAAGCCCTGAATACCCAAGGCACAAATTTCATAACAAATGACTCCCATGAAGAAGTATGGAGAGGGTCCTGATCCTGGAAAGGATTGGTCTAGCATGGGAAGGGAATATAAGGACAGAGAAAAAGGAGGGAGGTGATTGGAGCAGGGAGGGAGAGAAGAAAGTTTATGGGACATATGGGGAGGGGGGATCCGAGAGCATGGTAAGGGAATATAAGGACAGAGAAAAAGGAGGGAGGTGATTGGAGCAGGGAGGGAGAGAAGAAAGTTTATGGGACATATGGGGAGGGGGGATCCGAGAGCATGGGAAGGGAATATAAGGACAGAGAAAAAGGAGGGAGGTGATTGGAGCAGGGATGGAGAGAAGAAAGTTTATGGGACATATGGGGAGGGTGGATCCGAGAAAGGGGAAATCATTTGGAATGTAAACAAAGAATATAGAAAATAAAAATATTTAAAAAAGAAAGAAAGAAAGAAAGAAATTAGGGAAACAACACCTTTCAGAGTAGCCACAAAGAAAATATCTTGTAATTCTAACCAAGCAAGTGAAGCATCTGTTTCACTAGAACTTCAACTCCCAGAAAAAAACAAAATCAAAGAACTCAGAAAATGGAATGATATGGGTGAAATAGCTTCTTTTTGTTCCATGGCTTTCAGGTGTGTCATTAAGATGTTAGTGTATGCTCTCTCCATTTTCTTTTTGAAGGCACTCAGGGCTATGAGCTTTCCTCTTAGCTCTGCTTTCATTGTGTCCCATAGATTTGGGTATGTTGTGTCTTCATTTTCATTGTGTTCTAAAAAGTCTTTAATTTCTTTCTTTATTTCTTCCTTGACCAAGGTATCATTGAGTAGAATACTGTTCAGTTTCCACGTGTATGTGGGTTTTCTGTTGTTTTTGTTGCTATTGAAGACCACTTTTACTCCATAGTGATCTGATAGGAGGCATGGGATTATTTCGATCTTCTTATATTTGTTGAGGTCTGTCTTGTGACCAATTATATGGTCAATTTTGGAGAAGGTACCATGAGGTGCGAGAAAAAGGTATATTCTTTTGCTTTAGAATAGAATGTTCTATATATATATATATATATATATATATATATATATATATATATATATATCTGTTAAATCTAATTGCTCCAAAGCTTCAATTAGTTTCACAGTGTCCCTGTTCAGTTTCTGTTTTCCTGATCAGTCCATTGAGGAAAATGCAGTGTTAAAGTCACCCACAATTATTATGTTAGGTGCAATGTGTGCTTTGAGCTTTAATAAGTTTCTTTTATGAATGAGGGTGCCCTTGCATTTGGAGCATAGATGTTTAGGATTGAGAGTTCTTCTTGTTGTATTTTTCCTTTGACCAGCAAGAAGTGTCCCTCATAGTCTCTTTTGATGACTTTGGGTTGAAAGTCAATTTTATCTGATATTAGAATGGCTACTCCAGCTTGTTTCCTGAGACCATTTGCTTGTAAAATTGTCTTCCAGCCTTTTACTCTAAGGTAGTGTTTGTCTTTGACCCTGAGGTGTGTTTCCCGTATGCAGCAAAATGTAGGGTCCTGTTTATGTATCCAGTCGGTTAGTCTATGTCTTTTTGTTGGGGCATTGAGCCCATTGATGTTAAGAGATATTAATGAATAGTGATTATTACTTCCTGTCATTTTTGATGTTATTTTTTAAATTTGATTGGTTAACTTCTTTTGGGTTTGATGAAAGAAGGTTAATATCTTGCTTTATCCAGGGTGAAGTTTCCCTCCTGGTATTGGTGTTTTCCTCCTATTATCCTTTGTAGGGCTGGGTTTGTGGATAGATATTGGGTAAACTTGGTTTTGTCATGGAATATCTTAATTTCTCCATCTATGGTGATTGAGAGTTTTGCTGGGTATAGTAGTTTTGACTGGCATTTGTGTTCTATTAGAGTCTGCATGAGATCTGCCCAGGATCTTCTAGCTTTCATAGTCTCAGGTGAGAAGTCTGGTGTGATTCTGATAGGTCTTCCTTTATATGTTACTTGGCCTTTTTCTCTTACTGCCTTTAATATTCTTTCTTTGTTTAGTACATTTGGGGTTTTGATTATTATGTGACAGGAGGTAGTTCTGTTCTGGTCCAGTCTGTTTGGAGTTCTGTAGGCTTCTTGTATATTCATGGGCATCTCTCTCTTTAGGTTAGGGAAGTTTTCTTCCATAATTTTATTGAAGATATTTGCTGGCCCTTTAAGTTCTAAATCTTCACTCTCATCAGGAGACAGCAGATGTTGGCGAGGATGTGGAGAAAGAGGAACACTCCTCCACTGCTGGTGGGGCTGTAAGATGGTACAACCACTTTAGAAATCAGTCTGGCGGTTCCTCAGAAAACTGGACGTGACACTTTCGGAGGACCCTGCTATACCTCTCCTGGGCATATATCCAAAGAATTCCCCGGCATGCAATAAAGACACATGCTCCATTATGTTCATAGCAGCCTTATTTATAATAGCCAGAAGCTGAAAAGAACCCAGATGCCCCTCAAAGGAGGAATGGATACAGAAAATGTGGTATATTTACACAATGGAATACTACTCAGCAATTAGAAACAACGAAGTCACAAAATTTTTAGGCAAATGGTTTGATCCGGAAAATATCCTAAGTGAGCTAACCCAATCACAAAAGAATACACATGGAATGCAATCTCTGATAAGTGGATATTAACTAGCCCAGAAGCCCTGAATACCCAAGGCACAAATCGCATAACAAATGACTCCCATGAAGAAGTATGGAGAGGGTCCTGATCCTGGAAAGGATTGATCTAGCATTGGAGGGGAATATAAGGACAGAGAAAAAAGAGGGAGGTGATTGGAGAAGGGATGGAGAGAAGAAGTTTTATGGGACATATGGGGAGGGGGGATCTGGGAAAGGGGAAATCATTTGGAATGTAAACAAAGAATATAGAAAATAAAAATATTTAAAAAAATGGAAAGGTCTCCCTCAGTCATCAATCAGTAAGATTAACATAGTACAAATGGCTATCTTAACAAAAGCAATCTACAAATTCAATGCAATCCCCATCAAAATTCCAACACATTCTTCAGAGATAAGGAAAGAGCAATTCTCAACTTCAAATGGAAAACAAAACCAAATACCCAGGTAAGCAAAAACAACTCTTAACCATAAAAAATAAAAAAAAAACCTTCTGGGGAAATCACCATCCCTGACCTAAAGCTGAACTATAAAGCAATAGTGAAGAAAAGCAAACACACACACACACACACACACACACACACACACACACACGGTATTGGTACAGAGACATACAGGTTGATGAATGGAATAGAACTGAAGACCCAGAAATAAACCCATATACCTATGGACAATTGATATTTGACAAAGAAGGCAAAATAATACAGTGGAAAAAAGAGCATATTCAACAAATGGTGCTGTTATAACTGGCTGTCTGAATGTAGAAAACACAAATTGATCTATTCTTATCTCCCTGTACAAAGTTCAAATCCCAGTGGATCAAAGACCTCCATATTGTACTGGCTAGTTTTGTGTGTCAACTTGACACAGGCTGGAGTTATCACAGAGAAACGAGCTTCAGTTGGGGAAGAGCCTCCATGAGATCCAGCTGTGGAGCATTTTCTGAATTAGTGATCAAGTAGGGAAGGCCCCTTGTGGGTGGTACCACCTTTGGGCTGGTGCTCTTGGGTTCTATAAGAGAGCAGGCTGAGAAAGCCAGGGGAAGCAAGCCAGTAAGTAACATCCCTCTGTGGCCTCTGCATCAGCTTCTGCTTCCTTACCTGCTTGAGTTCCAGTCCTGACTTCCTTTAGTGATGAACTGCAACTTGGAAGTGTAAGCTCAATAAACCCTTTCCTCCCCAACTTGCTTCTTGGTCATGATGTTTGTGCAGGAATAGAAACCCTGACTAAGATACATATAAAACCAGATACACTGACTCTACTAGAAGAGAAGGTGGGAAAAAACCTGGAACACATGGGCACAGAAGAAAATTTCCTGAACAAAACACCAATGTCTCAGACTCTAAGATTAATGATTGACAAATGGGGGTTCATGAAGCTATAAAGCTTCTGTAAGGCAAAGGGCACTGTCAATAGGACAAAACCACAACCTACATATTAGGAAAAGATCTTCACTAACCCTACATCCAAAATATACAGAGAACTCAAAAAGTTAGACTCCAAGAAAAACTCAGTTAACCCAATTAAAAACTGGGGTACAGAGCTAAACAGAGAATTCTCAACTGAGGAATATCAAATGGCTGAGAAGCACCTAAAGATATGTTCAACATCCTTAGTCATTAGGAAAATGCAAATCAAAACAACCTTGAGATCCCACCTTACACCAATCAGAATGGCTGAGATAAAAAACTCAATCGGCAATACTTGCTGGTGAGGATGCAGAGAAGGAGGAACACTCCTCCATTGCTGGTGGGATTGCAAACTGGTACAACTACTCTGGAAATCAATCTGGAGGTTCCTCAGAACACTGGAAATAGTTCTACCTGAAGACCCAGCTATACCACTCCTGGTCATACGTCCAATAGATGCCACAAGGACACATGCTCCACTATGTTCATAGCAGCCTTATTTATAATAGCCAGAATCTGGGAACAACTCAGATCTCCCTCAACTGAAGAAATGATACAGAAAATGTGGTTCATTCACACAATGAAATACCAGTCAGCTATTCAAAATGAGAACATCATGAATTTTGCAGGCAAATGGATAGAACTAGAAAATATCCTGATTGTGGTAACCTAGACCCAAAAGAGCATGCATGGTATGTACTCACTGATAAGTGGATATTAGTCAAAAAGTACAGACTACCCAGGATACAACTCATAGACCATATGAAGTTTAACAAGAAAGAAGGCCCAAATGAGAATGCTTCAATCCCACTTAGAAGGGGGAACAAAATAATCATGGGAGGCCAAGGGAGGGAGGGACCTTAGTGGGAGAGGGATGGGGGGGGGGGAAAGCAGGGCAGGATCGGGTATGGGGGGATACAGCAGAGAAGCCCAGACTTCAGGAGAATGAATGGAAATATGTAATTTCAGGGGTTGGGGTTGAGAGGAACCTCTAGAAAATTCCAGAGACAGGATATGTGAGAAGCTCTCAGGACTCAATGGAGATGATCTTAGTCAAAATGCCCAACAGTGGGGAGATGGAACCTAAAGAGACCACCTCCACTAGATTAACAGGGCCCTCAGTGGAGGGATGGGGCCACCCACCCATCTCAAAATTTTTGACCCAGAATTGTTCCTGTCTAAAGAAATTGCAGGGACAAAAATGAAACAGAGACTGAAGGAAAGACCATCCAGTGACTGGCCCAACTTGGGATCCATCCCATGTACAGGTAGCAAACCCTGACACTATTGCTGATGCCATGTTGTGATTGCAGACAGGAGCCTAGCATGGCTGTCCTCTGAAAGGCTCTACCAGCACCTGAGGACAGATGCAGATACAGCCAACCATTGGACTGAGGTCAGTAACCCCTGTGGAAGGGTTATAGGGAGGATTGAAGGAGCTAAAGGGTGTGACATCTCCATCGGAAAAACAACAGCATCAACTAACGCAGACCCCTCAGAACTCCAAGAGACTATGCTACCAACAAAAGAGCATACATAGGCTGGTCTGTGGCCCCCTGGCACATATGTAGCACAGGACTTCTTTGTCAGGCTTCACTGGGAGAGGGTGTATCTAATCATGTAGAGACTTGATAACTCAAGGAAGGGGGATGCTGGGGGGCCAAGGTGGAAGTGTGGGGGATCACTCTCAGGCAAAGGGGAGGTGGAATGGGGTGAACTGGGTTCTGGTAAGGGGAACTGGGAAGTGGAGTAACATTTGGAACATAAATAAAATAATTTAATAAAAGGAAGGAAAGAAGGGAGGAAGGAAGGAAGGAAGGAAGGAAGGAAGGAAGGAAGGAAGGAAGGAAGGAAGGAAGGAAGGAAGGAAGGAAGGAAGAACCATACTGTGCTCCAGATTCTGGCCCTCGATGTTTCTTTTAAGCTGTTTATAAAACATTATGAACACTAGAAAGTGTTCTCTGCAGTCATTGTGTAGTGCCATGGGCAACGTTTGGCACCACACAAAGCAAAACATAGAGAAGGAAGCATGGCCATGTGAGGACAGTAGGCTGCCCAGCACCCCAGCAGCACAAAAGAGTGCAGCAGTTGACAGCTGCCTATACTAGGTGATTACAACCTCGAAAGATCAATGTCATCAAACCAACCATGCAACCAAGAGGGCAGTACCGTGAAGATGTAATGTCAATGCTTGAAGGATTGAAAAGAGACAATTATGAGTTAAAGGCCAGCCCTTGCTATAAACAGAGTTCAAACATGGATACAGAGGCCTGGTCTCAAAACAACAAAGTAAAAGAGATCAACAGAAGGAAATACTGCTTCAACTTTCGCAGACCTACGAGATCTATAAAGCATCATAACCAGACAGTAGTAAGCAGGCCACTGAAGTTTGAAACATCTAATTTAGATGGCACTTGCTAACATCTAGGGCTGAAGTACTTTCAAACTGTCTAGGAAACAGGCAATACCCTTGGCTACCCCAGCCCCTCTTGGCACACTTCCGGAATATTATCAAATCTAGTAATTAAAAGCCAATATTAAGATCAGGGGCATGGAGCCAGCTTTATTTCCAGACTGAGGTATAAGTGTCAATACTTACGTTTTTATAACAAGTTGACAAGTAGGTTATACAGTTAATACCCTTGACTACATTTAGATTAACCTGAGGATTGATCTAGCATGGGAAGGGAATATAAGGACAGAGAAAAAGGGGGAGGTGATTGGAGAAGGGATGGAGAGAAGAAGGTTTATGGGACATATGGGGAGGGGGTATCTGGGAAAGGGGAAATCATTTGGAATGTAAACAAAGAATATAGAAAATAAAAATATTAAAAAAAGATATAAGAAAATAAGTTTAATCAGTGTTTACTATTAAAGAATTCATCTATGGAAAAACGTAAGACTAAATTGTACATGGTTTTTAAAATAAAGCCTTGACAGTAAATACTTTGTGAATCCAGAGCTTAGGAGATCATTTAAATTTGGGGTGATAATATAAGCTGACAGAGTTCACAGGGAAATAAGTATCAATGTGATTTCTTCTGTGTGATGCTCAGATGACATTTCTTATCTCAAAATTCAGTATCTCTGGTTTTTTTTTTTTGCCACAAATTCAACACTGTTTACTTTTTCTGTTCAGTGGTAACTGGAGAATCTGTGGAGAATCATGTAGAGAACGCAGATGGCCATCGCTGGGCCCAGGTTATGGAGGTGATAGTGTCATTGGGGCAACTTATTACTAATTTATTCTCAATAAAATTTGGAAACATGTATATGCACATATTGACTTAATTTGCTCATTTAAATGAATTCAGTGAATTGTGAGCAGTTCTTAGAAGCAGCTTACATTATGCCAGTATGCTGGATATTAATTCTACACAAAGCTGACTGTATATTTCATTTAGAATAAAAGTAATAAAAGCAAACCCATGAAATACAGAATATATCAGAATAAAGCAAAATGGGAAAGATTCAATTACACTTACTTTGTAAATGTTAACTGTTTCTAAAATCCATTCGTGACAGTTTAGTGTTAAAAAAAAAAAAGAAAAAGAAACAGTTTAATGATGTCACTTGTCAAGGAACTGATAAAATGAGATATAGTAGAGAAAAAATAAATAAAATTTCCATTCGTTTTAGCCCGCCAAAGCAAAACAAAGTGCTTAATTGGGTGTCATAACGGAATGTTTCACTATTTTACTGCCCAGTAAATAAAAGCTGTTTTCAAGTCAGATAATTAGGTGTCAAAGAATGCAATATCTGTTTGCATACCAGGGAGAAAAACACCAACAAAAACATTCCTACCCAAAAGATCCTCTTATGCACAAGGAAATGACCTCTAGAAAGTTCCGGTGAAGCATGCCACAGAAATCTGGCCAGCAGTGTGTTCATGAATTCCTTTGTAGAAGTGATTATTTTTCATTTGCATGCCAGGAAAAGTCACAGCAATTTACAAAACTCAGAAAAAAAAGGCTTGGTCATTTCCTATCAACCCTCAAGTATGAATTCCTATAAGAGAAGTTAATCAGAGTCAATGCTTCACAGCCCCCCAGCCCCCCATGAATGACGCAAGGGATGCTTGCTAATCTGACCCATCCCCTGTTGTCACGCAGAGAAGAAGAGCATCCTTCAGTGCTATGTGCATTATCTAAAAACCTGGGTTGGAGAGAAGGTTTATGGGACATATGGGGAGGGGAGATCCGGGAAAGGGGAAATCATTTGGAATGTAAACAAAGAATATAGAAAAATAAAAAATAGTAAAAAAGAATTTAAAAAACTGTCATTCTTAAATCCTCATTTCATTTGCATAGTTGAATTTACATGGCACAACTGAACATGAAGTGCTGTGGATTGGATTTTTTTTTTCCTCCTTGCTTTTCTACTCCCACTGTTCCTGGGAGTAACCATGAGAGATGACCACTCAGACACAGTTTCCAGCCAATTGAAATTTTATTCCAGTTAGCTGGAACTTCTCCCAGATATCAAAGGCCTAGCCGTGATTCTGAGTGTCTAGAGTACTGGGTTTTGAAGGCAAACACCATGTCCTGGGATAGGGTTGAATTGGCAGCTGGCACTTGGAGTAGGTTTCACATTAATGAAAGATAAGATAAGCACTTAGATGTAAAGGGTTCTCCACAAAGCTAGGACATCTTGAACTTCAGTTCCTGGGATAAATTCAGGTAATTTTCCATGGAGTTTCCTATCGAGGAGATCAAATTAATGTTAAACTTGAAATAGCTTCAGCAAAAATATAAAATGAATAAACCTTTGCATTGCTTTGACTTGCCAAGCCATTGCATCTCTAACGTAAGCAGACACTTTGCATCTAATGTCTTAAAAGACCCTTTGTGCTTCTTTAGAAATACCTCACAGCCTACCTTCAGGCTATCAGTTACCTTAGTTAAAAGAGATCGAGGTCCCATCTCTTCAATGGGCTTTATTTGTCTAGGAAGCTCTTCATGGCCCCGGGGCTATGTTAGTATCCACACAGTCACGTACGTAGATAGAAGTTCCTCACACTATAGCATGAAAGTCACCCCCATGATAGTCAATGGACACACATTTTGGACATGGGTGGTGGTATCACCGAAAGCATATCTTTGTCACAGTAATTCTTCCAACTTAGTTTTAGTTCCTAGAGGAAATTTGTATTCAAATTGAAAATGGAAGACTCAACATAAAATACCTGCTAAACCTAATACCACAGTTAATATTTGTTTTCTATTAATTTTTTCTGGGACCAAGAAAATGGCTTTTAAAAAAATAAATATTCTTGGTTTCAGTAGACGGCTCAGCTAGCTAATAAAGGTACTCGTTCAACAACCTGAATTCAATTTCAGGAACTCACATATGGAAAAGAGAAAAATATTTCTTTCAAGATGTCTCTTGGCTTCTTCACCTATGCTATAGCATATGTATACATACAGGTACACATATACACATGTACATGTACATGTGCACTCACACATGAATTCTTATATATGCAAACAAATTCATACATGCATGTATGTATGTATGCACACACGTGCATGTGTAAACACACATGTACACACATACACATGTACACATCCATGCACTTACCCATCCAATTGAGTCTGAGATAGTGTGGAACATTGGGTCATGAGAAGAAGCGTGGTAAGGTAGAGCTAAGCTCTTTAGCTCATTTTACTATAAGTGAAAAATGAATACTATTTTAAGTGTTGGATGCTAGGTGGTAGAGTCAGAACCAGCAAGTATGTTTCACCGTGTGCACTGGGATCATTTACCTCTGAAGATATTGTCCAGGAAGAAAATACTGCCTATTTATCTCTTCTGCCCTCACTTCCGGAAGAGAAGGCCTCCTGAAGGACAGAGGGAAAGCTAGCCCTTTCTCCAGGATTCAGCTTTCTGTAGAGATCTGTCGTTCACACCCGCAGTTTTCACTTCATTTTGGAAAGAGCATGAGAAGGAACTGTAAGGGGCAGCATGAGGTTCCACCTGGGAAGAAAGGGTTTGCTATGGTGAAAACACAGGATCCGCCAGCCTTCAGGGGGGCCAAGGGTTCCTCTTCAGATATATGTGCCTTGCAATCTGAGCATGCATGTGGGCACAGCTTCTTCCTGTGTCCTCCAAACAATCCAGCGGAACTCTCCCCAGTGGCCACGAGGCCACATGGTCCAAGTCTAAGCCCCTGGAAGATTCATGAGGCAAGGACCAGCACCTCTAGTTCAGCCGGCCAGAACTGAAGTTTACTTGCTAACTCCTAACAATGATCAAGAAAAATCATCCGCATCTAGAAACTGTTCTTTGTCAGGGAAGGAATGTACTATCTGTCTCAACTTCAGGTTAAATCTCTTTCAAAGACTAACTTATCCACTGAAAAGGAAGAAAAGTTTATAAAATGTTAATTATGGCTTCGAATGTCATAATTTTAGATATTTGATTAACAGCTAATGGCCAGTTTGTTAGTGTAGGAGCTGCAGGCAGCTCCATCTGGGATATACAATTAGCCAGCCGCTCATTAAATCCTGGTGATGACTAATTATCCCAGGATTAAAAGCTTAAATATAAATAAAACTGGGATGGAAACTCTTTAAAGTAATGGGTTAATGTGCTCTGTCTTGCTGTGATGTACTGTACATATCATTCTTATGAAGTGTTTCTAGAGAGGAATAGTGTGCATTGAAGAAGCACTACAGGTCTGTACACAGCAGATCTGTGATCTGCCCTATGTTAGCCATTTTATTTTATTGTTTAAATTTCCCTTAGCTGAATCTCTTTTAAGTCACAAACTCTTTGCACCTTTGGGAATCATTTGAAAATCTTGTTTGCACTGTTGTCTTGTTGGTAGTGTTTAGGGTTTGATTTTTCATTTTTCTTTTGTTTTCTACTGCATACGCTTTCACTTTAAAGCTGCTTTCCTTTCCTGGCTAGCTCCAGAATGGCACGTACACAGACATCTTTGTTCATTATCAATATCATTACTGTCAAATGATATTGACTTCTGCATAAGCTTTGTCTGTGGCAGTCTCTGTGGAGCATGACATTACTTTAAGAGAGATTTTTATTATTTCAGACTGATTTTTAGGTCCCGTCCCATAAATCTGAATTTATATGTCCCCTTTGATCTACAAAGTATAAGTGAGGTGAACGGACTTAGGATTATATTAACCTCATTTTTTAAACAGAAAGCCAAGGCAAAGAGAGGTCATATGAAGTGCCTGAGGGCAGCCAGCACGTCCCCGTTCAAGTCAGCATTAAGAATACATGCGAAGGACAAAGCCACCTGCCCCTCTGCCCTACTGTCAGAAACACTTAAACTAGGATGACTCCTGATTCCATCCTTGCAGTGGTCATGTGATTAGAAAGTAGGTTTTCAACTTAACAAGTTTTCAGGTTTGGGCCTCTTAAATCAGAGGTCTTCATAGTGATAACTCACAAGACTGTTTAATTAAAATCTATAATAGATCTCTGCCGTGCAGAAGCAATACTTTAAGGTGACCTGGCACATCTCCGAGAAGCATGACACTCTGTGCTGGGTACAGGGACTAGAGTCAGAGAATTGCATTGCTGTTAATGGATATCAATCTGTGGAGGTGGACATAGAACAAATTTATATAATAGCTATGGTGGGAATGAGCAAAATGATACATCACTTTAGATTCTGGAGGGCTTCTAGAAGTTGAGACATCAAGATTATTTCTTTAACACCCAGAGGCAGTCCCTTCTCACATTAGGTTTTTGGTGATAATCTTCTGGGCCTTTTTCACCTCCTTTCTTTCTCCATGGGAGAATCCACCCCCCCCCAAAAAAAAACCTAAATCTATGAGCCCTTTAGCTGCTCTAAAATGGAAATTGGATCATTCAAATGAATTTCCTGTTTCCTTCAAAGATTCTTCACACTCCCTAGAGTCTGCTCCTTATCTGTGACAGGTGTATGTGCTTAAAAACATACACAGTCTTTTTTCTGATTTCTTTTTCTATTGTGGGGGGAGGTCAGTGGATATATATATAGACCAGAAAAAGTACTTTGGTAAGATGATAAACCATCAAAGGTTTAATAAGGTCAGTGAAGTAAGTGCTAAATGAATAAGCCGATCATTTTCAGTTTTCAAACAATGCCACTTCTGAGTTCTTACCACTTCTGAGAAATAAACTTAGGATCTTCAAATAAGCCAATCTTTGGCACTCCACTACAGCTGGGCAAATGGTTAAGCATGTTGTAAATTTCAAAGCTCATATTCTTTTGCTTTTTCAATTTCCCCACAGACAGCTTCCGAGGATGTGTGAACATTGTAAGGTGAGTCCAGCCTATTATCTAGTCCCTATTATCTCTTTCTAACACACCAAAATCCCCTTACACCTTTTTGCTTATATCCTGTACTCTGATCCTCAATAGAGCCCCTTGACCCCTGAGTCCTCAGTCCCTGTATCCTTTCCCTGCCTGGCTCACCACTCCCCTGTCCACTCCCTGGGCATCCAGAACTTCAGCAGATAAAGGCTGTTGCTTTTGCCTGAATCTCTCATCTGCCTCTTCCTCTGACTGCTCCTAACTGGTATCTGGGATCACAGAGCAAAGAGTGACAGTGATGTGTTCTTCTTTTTGTTGATAGGAAGGAATCCAGCAAAGAGGGTTAGTGATACTGATTGGACCCTCAAAACAAGAAAAAAAAATACCCTTTACATTGTAATTTTGCTTAACTAAGTGGCGTGTTAAATGAGTTGCTATCAGGAAATTCTGATTATATCTAGCCTAAACATTTACTTTTGAAGCTTTTACCTTAGAACAAAACTAAAGTGTAATTAAAGGGAATCTGAGTTTTAAAAAAAATGGAAACTATTTTTGTTATAATCAACCTCATTGTTTTGGTTATTAAGATTTTGGACGCCTAGTTATAAACAGTCTCGCCTGGTGAGATGGGAAGGCTCTGACGTCATGAAATGAGGTGTGGGCAGTGAAAAGACAAGACAATAAATGACACACCGGAAATGTAGTTTTGACACCAGAGAGATGATGCATCTCCAGCATGCTAAGGCCTTTGAGGTAGAGGGAAAATGAGCAAAAAAAAAAAAAACTTTACCAAAAATTGAACTAAAGAAGCAGCCATAGAAACTGAAATTTCAATAGTCACCAGCCAGATAAAAAGATATCAACTGTGCTCATAAGATAAATAAAAACCATAAAGAGCTGTCACAAGCACATATTCAAGGAACAAACACAGGGCATAGATATTGTAAAAGAGAATCTGCGTTCAGTTGAGCACTCTCATTTATTTCTGCTGGGAAGGAAAGTATGCTTCTAATCCCAGGATTCTAAAACTTGTCCACAAACGCACTTACAGACACATAAGCAGAGCATTACTTTCTACCTTATTGTAAGAGCAATGACCTGAGATCAAGGCAAACATTCACAATATGAGACTAATGTGGGACAGTATGGTGCAGCCACAGTGCGGACTATGGTGCTGCTGTAGAAAGGACTGACAGCTACATGTGCATATTATTATGGAGTGATAGTGACATAAAAGAAATAGGTTAATGTGAAAAATGTGCTTGTATAAGTATATAATATGTAACATATCTCTAATATGTATGTATATATGTAATATACATATATATGTATAATGCCTAATCTTGACAGCATTTCAGATTTCCATCATATTTTATTGGTTACTTATAAAAGGGCAAAAGTACTTAATTGGACATACTGAGAAAGAAGCTAATTTCTTTAGATATACCTTGATAATTTTTATTTTATGATTAAAGTTTACAAATTTTCCCTCTTATTACAAAAAGTCTGTTTAAAAATTAATCCTTAAATCACCGATGAATAAAGTAGTGTGTACATCCAATAGTGTAGTGGTATAAGGATAAATACTCAGCCCAACCTATACTGCAGTATTTTCACCTTATATCCATCTTGGGATACATCTTATAGGTGAAACTGTCATAAAATCTGAAGATAAACTGTTTACAGGAACCTTATTTTCACTGTGAGGTTATTAGTGTGATGTAGGTTGATGTTAGGGCTTGTTATGAAAAAGGTAAAAGGTCAAACAGAGCAATTGGAAAAAAGTATTTAAAAACTTTAGTACTCTCAGATTTGAAATGCTGCATTTCAAATTGTAAAAATATTGTGAAAATAGCACCATATCTACCCCTCTATCCCCCCAAAACTAAAATCAACAATTTACCCTGTTCTTGTGCATGTTTTGGTTTCTGGGATGTCAGCTCCAAATATTCTCCCCTAAATGGGCCTAATAATCCTAAGAAAGATGTTGATTTTAATTCTGAAGCAAGAAGTTTACCACATAAATCAGAATTTGTCACTAAAACTCACATATCAACAACTAAGATAAAAATAGTGAAAAGCAACCAACTAATGAATCTGTCACTGTAACTGTACCTAAGAGGACACAATGAATAACCAATCCCAAAGGGATACAAAGTGGTTTTCCAAGCAAGTAGGACCAAGAAGGAAGCAGGTGCAGTTATTTCAGTGTGCAACAAAAGAGACTTCAAAATCAATCGGAAGAGATAGGGAAAGATAATACATACACAGTAAAGGAAAAACCTACCCAAAAGTGTGGTTGTTGTACAGAGGAGAGAAAGGCTTGTCTCTCCTCCTAGATCATGTAGAATAATGGAATATATTCTTTCAGAATAGTTCTGAGATCTGTGCTACATCATAGCATTTATATAAGGTGCTAGCATGAAAGTTTATAGTCAATATCCAGTCAGTAGCAATTAATAATAGGTGCACAGACGGTTCAGGAAATATGAAATGAACAAGTTACACACACACATACACACACACACACACACACACACAGAGAGAGAGAGAGAGAGAGAGAGAGACACTCAATTAAGTGGCTACATATAATGAGAGGAGGAGGGAGAGGGAGCACGAGTTAACTTGTCTGCAGGGCAGAGATCTGAATAGAACTTGACTGTCTTCCATAACTTACAATTTGGCATTTGTAAACCTTCACTTCCACTATACTTGACGAACATTTAAAATGCAGCAAGGGTTATTTAAATGCCACGGTGAGTTCAGTAGTTCAATTTTCTGATATAAAATAGTAAACATATCAGATGCCAAGTATGGGAATATATATATATATATATATATATATATATATATATGTAATCCCCCTGTGAACTGGGGTCTCTGCCTGGGCAGATGCTTTTAGTATGTTACTTCACATTTCATGAATTACTAGCTGTGCTGACCTGTGTTCTATAATGCTAGCTCTTGAGCTGTGTTGTTAGAAGTACTATAAGAAATGCAAGATAATTGGCCTCTAAAACATAAGATGGCAGGGGCTTAACTGTTAATTTAAAAATGCAGTCTTACATAAGGCCTCACTCTACAGCCCCTGCTAATTAGTGCTCAGGATGGACTCCAATCCTGATCAATCCCTGTGGTTTTAGGTCACTGTCTTTTGATCTCATTTATAAATGGAATCAGTGCAGAGTGTTAAAGTGCATCCACGACTGTTTCTTATGAATATGGTCATCTATCTACAACATCAGAAATTCCAGCCCTGTAGCATCTCAAAGGGAGGGACCTCATTAGTAATCTAGCCAAGCCAAAAAGAGGGTGGCTCCTCTAAGTTTACCACACATGTGTTTGGGAAGTTAGGATAGGATCCAGGTCACCCATCTCTATTGTGTATTGCCTTTTCCACTAGCTAAAGCTTCCCCTCACTCAGTAGTAATCCACAGCGCAGCCCTGGTTCACCAGCTAAAGGTCAGGGTAAGGACAGCACACATTAGCTCCTAGAACCCCCCTCACCACTTAGGACTGCGCTCAACCCACAGTGCAAGTGAAAGACTCGGGAAGGATTGCAAAAGTAAGTTGGGGTTCTATGAGATAAGTTGGTAGTTTTATGACGCCTACATGGGAAATGTTGGCTTTGCAGGACTGGCTGTGATTTTACAAACTAATTGCTATTTTCACTCTAGGCTAGGACTTGACTATTGGAAGAATAAGAGTTTCTGTCTAGAATGCATTGTGACCTTTCAAATGGACCTTCCCTGGTTTTATATCATATCATCTGATACCATACCATGTCCACCTAAATGAAGCAGAAAATATAATTTTCTTTCTCACCTCCTAGAAACTTCTATACGATTCTTGATGTCAAATAAGAAGCAGTTAGTACTCAAGTCTCTGGACCAGATCTGGGCCAAGTACAGCCAGGTACCTATAGATGAGTCAGCTACTTTCTGATCAACTGTGACAATGAAAGAAGCAAGCAGGCCAAATATGCTGACTCCCAAACAAAATGACAGGGAAAACTCAGGTAAGGACTCTTCTATCTTCCCAACATTTTCCCGGCAGGACCAGATCCACCTCCCATCTCTCCAGCACCTCTCCAGGATGGCCAGCTTCTCTTCTCATCTTTCCAGAATTTCTCTTTTAGCTCCAAAGATGCTCACTCTGTAAATTCTACAAAGAATCTGTCCTCAGCAACTCCTTGCTGTGGGCCAGGAAGTGACCCAAGGGGTTAATGAAGCTAGACTGAAAGAACTGGGGAGAGCTGGCCCAGTCCCTGCCCAAAGCTCTCAGAAGCCTGCATCCCTGCCAGGGGACAGTTCTGCCCTTGCCCTCCATGGGCTAACTTCATCAGGCAAAGGTTTGCATTAAATCTGCAACTCACCAAGAAGCAGCAGAACGGTAGTAGGAGGATATTTGCTGTACATGCTTACAAACACATCTGCAAAGATCTGGATGTGTTTTGGGAGGAGATGTGGTCAAACCAAGGTCTTGCATGTAGATATGGGTAGGATACCCATGAAACTGAACCATATTCTCCAATATATCTTTATAAAAGGCACCCTTTTATCTGATATCTGTTCACATTCTCAAATAATTCATAGACCTGTGGAGGGAAAGAGGGCCATTATTATTTTCTTTCTTTTGAAACAGTAAAGGACACATTGATGTACCTGGCATGGTCCACTGCTTTAGTAAAAACTGGCTGTTGATTCTCATAACTGTACAAAGAAATATGATCAAAATTACAGTAACTATCCCCACATAACTGGGTTTGACAAAGTCTTAACACTTTCTCTGCTCGGTGGCCGCTTAGAAATTCAATGATGATAAATACATGCCCTGTTTTGTTTTGTTGAGATTATAATGTAATTATAATATCCCTCCATTCTATTTCCTCCCTCCTAACCTTCCCATAAACCCCTCTTCATCAACTCTCCTTTAAATTCATACCTTCTTTTTCTACTAATTGTCATTGTATGCATATATGTACACACACACACACACACACACACACACACACACACACATACATGTTTATGTATGTCCAGTCTACATAATGCTATTTGTTTGTATGTTTTCAGGACTGACTGGCACTGAACCACCAATTGGTATGTTTCTCCCTTGGGAAGAATTCCTCTTCTCTTCCCAACTTTCCTCAGTTGCCTATAGTTGCATAGGATTGAAGTTTAATGGGCTTTTCCTCTTCCAGTTTGTTATGACCATTGGTATCTTCTTGGTTCATCTCATGTTTGGCCATTAATGTTGGTGAGACTTTATGAGTGTAGCTCCTAGTGTTACACCGAAAGTTCCTTGATCCTCTGGCTCTTGTGATCTTTCTGCTCCCTCTTTAGAAATATTCCCTGAGCTTTGGGTGTGGGAGCATTTTGTAGATGTATCTGTTAGGACCTGGTTCTAAAACTCTGAATTCTGATTGGTTTAGCTTTCTGTAGAGGTCCCCATTTGTTCCAAAGAAAATGTCTTTGACAAAGGGAAAAGCTAGGCTTATCTGTGAATATAAGGCAAATGTTTATAGATTGTTGTTAGGGTATTATGCTGGCTTAGTAAATTAGAGGTTGTAGCTTCTCCTCCAATAATCATGACTTCACTAGCACTAAATAATTAGTTAGATTCCAATACTAGGTATTGTTTCCCTCTAGTAAGTCCTTAAGTCCAATTAGAGAGCTGTTGGTTACCCCCAAGGTACATATAACCACTACTGTACGCATAAGTTTATTGTATGCCCTGGTTTTACTATTTAAAAAATTGTGGAGCACAGCTTTCTCATATTAAATGTTTCCAGAATCTATAGTGGTTGTGGTGGTTTGAGTGAAAATGGCTCCTATAGGCTCACAGGGAGTGGCACTATTAGGAAGTATGGCTTTGTTGGAGTAGGTGTAGACGTAGTGAAGGAAGTGTGTTACTGGGGGATAGGCTTTGAGGTTTCAGAAACTCAAGCCAGGTCCAATGTCACCCTCTCTTCCTGCTACCTGCAATCTGCATGTAGAACTCTAAGGTACCATGTCTGCCTGTGTGCCACCATATTTTCGCCATGAAGATAATGAACTAAATCTCTGAACTGTAAGCCAGCCCTAATTGAATGTCTTCCTTTATAAGACTTGTCTTGGTCATGGTGTCTCTTGACATCAATAGAAATCCTCACTAAGTGGTATACTGGATAATACAAAAAGAATGTCCCATGGTAATACACAAAGGCCAATACACTAGTTAGCTACAGAGGGAGAGAGAACTTTGAAGGAAGAATTGGATGTCAAGATAGAATGCAGAGATGGAGAATGTAGACAAGCAGAGAGGCTGATAGAACATTCAGAACACAGAGCATAGCTTGAGCAAAGATGCAGTAATAGGTTTTAGCATTAGTGTTATATAAGATCACTTAGCTGCAAAGATCAAAATTCATCAGAATTTTCTTACATGTGTTTGCAAGGAAATTCAAGCATGAAACAGTCAATGTAATAATAAAGTATAGGACCAAAACCCTACCAAATGATACTACAACAGACTCTCTCTCTCTCTCTCTCTCTCTCTCTCTCTCTCTCTCTCTCTCGTTCTCTGTCATTTACACATAAATTCATATTTACATATGTTAATATATATACTCATAAGCACATATGTATGTGTACAATCTCCTGGGCATAATAAGACAAGCTGAGTGGAACTATGAATTCCTATATAGCAGTATAGACAATTGATTGTTTCTAGGTCAATCATCAAATGAGGATTTGGAGTCTCTACGGGTCGATGTAATTCTCTCATTAAGATGACTGAAATAACCAGCCCACGAAACCGTCAATATGGTTAGTCCATCCATCTTAATGACCCAGTCAGATCAGCTCGGGATATGTTCAACACCGGAGGGGAAACTCCTATGAGAACATAGGAGCAGATTTGTTGAGCTCGCCTGTTTTAAGCATGAGCTAAGACAGAGAAAAAATCACTGTTTGCCAACCACATTGCTGAGATTTTACCTCACAGAAGGAGGAAGAGGACACAGCAATTCAGAGAGCATGCACAGGCTTGTAATCCAAAACTGGGGAGGCAGGGACAGTGGGTCTGTGCTGTTCGCTGGCAAGATAACCAAGCTTAACTGGTAAGCCCCTTCCCAGTACCTCTGTCTCGAAAACTCAAGGTGATCCTCAGGAATAATAACTGAGGTCGACCTATGGCTTCCAGGTGCATACACTCACACAAACACACAGACTCCCATTCACATGCATGCCACGCATGTACACAAGAGAAAGAAGAAAGACAGGAGAAGGAAGTTCTGAGGAGGTACAAGACTGGGGAAAGCCAGAAAACTGATAGCACAGGAAGGTCAAGTGTATGCTGTTGCAGTCTGTGACCAACTCAGGCTCCTACTGTGCAGACAAATTTTATCAGGGATTAACTCTGAAGACAGTATCCACAGCGGAAGTCATAGTTGCTGCAAGGACAATAATGTAGTCTGCTGACAAGAGGAGACAGCCGTAACCATGAAAGATTGATGGCCAAAAAAAGATGAAGCAGAAGTCTGGGGCAGCTTCTGGTAGCGAATATGAAGTGGGAATTAGGGGAAACCAGACTGCTGAAGCCTTGCTAATGCAGGATGACTGGAAAGACATAAAGGGAACGCAGAGAGCATCCCTGGGGGTGGTCCATCAGGGAAACGATGTGTTCTGGTTCTGTTGCAAAGAGGCAGCAGTCGGCTTGGCACAGAGCAAGAGGTAAGAAGCCTTCCCACCCTGGGGATCTCACAGCCATAAGGAACTGGGCCAAAAGCTTAGTGTCACCATGACAAGTTAGAGACACAGGAAGAACAGATACAGACACACTGCAGACCACATTGTTTTTACAATAAAATACCGAGTACAGGTTCCTGGATACCTCAGGAAGGAAAGATGATTGTTTGGTTTTGTTTAAATATCCTTCTCACTTTTAGCATGTGCATCCCACAAAATACAGAAGAGTTTCTTTCGCCAAGTACCCTGGTGTGATAGGCCCAAGGATATCCTCTCATTGGACCTGTGAAATAAATAAAGCTTTGTTTTAGCTACTGGGAGGGGGATGGGAGGAGGCAGGGAAAGTTCAAAGATTTGGGTTCTGCCTCTTCCTCATGTCTTGACCACCTCTCTTTCCAGATGCCTCAGCTCCCTACTGGCTCACATTATAGACTTTTTCCCAGGAGCCCCCAATTTCCATTAAATATGCCTAGATTGTGCCTCCTTCCTTGAGTGCCTACTCCTCTTGATAGAAATACAACTGAAGAGTTAGAACTTCACTGTGTACACTAGGTACTATGCTAAATTATAAACAGTCGCAAATGACAAAATTTCAGTCATGTAGAAAAAGGCTTTCTTTCTTCTTTTCATTATATGATGCCCATGTAGCAACTCACTGGCCCAAACCATCTTACAATTTTGCTGCTAGCTTTCTTTCGAATTAACATCTCAAGGTCTGTCTGGCAGAGAAAGAGGAGTGTCCTGTATAGGCATTAAAAGCTTAGGTCAGGAAGTAAGGCAACACCTGTGTTCATAGCCCATTACCATCAAGGGATCCACTTCACTGGAATAGCCACAGGGAAGCCTCATTCTTCAAATGCAAGACCCACCTTCAGACCTTAGCCCTTAGCATGCATCCCTGCATCCCAGCATCCCAGCATCCCAGCATCCCAGCATCCCAGCATCCCAGCATCCCAGCATCCCAGCATCCCAGCATCCCAGCATCCCAGCATCCCAGCATCCCAGCATCCCAGCATCCCAGCATCCCAGCATCCCAGCATCCCAGCATCCCAGTGTCCCAGCATCCTTATCGCTGACATGCTCCCAGAGGTCCCTCGCCCTTCCCTCCCTCCCAGCTTTGTACTTCTCCTGTAGTGACTGATAACTGTCCTGGCTAGTTAGCTCTCAGACTTGACAGTGCTGCTGCTGTACCCTTCTTCCCTGATTTGAAAGCACTCTGAGTGCTCCTGATTTGAAAGACAATGATCAAGCCTTTTTATGCTTTAAAATCTCCTTGAAGAGCTTATAAAGCATGCATACTGAGGATACACCCTAGACATTCTGATTTCACCAGGTCACAGTGCCTAGGACATCTCAACAGAGTCTTTTACATGCAGGGAGAATGTGTTCAGAGGAATATGGCTTAACTACAGTGTGTGTGTGTGTGTGTGTGTGTGTGTGTGTGTGTGTGTCTGTGTGTCTGTGTGTATGTCTGTCTGTCTGTCTGTCTGTGTGTAACAAAGGATACATGCTACAAGTGAGAGATCAAGTTCGTTATCACACAGTGATGTAGTGGCACCACAGAATCAAACACCAACTGTCTCAATCCCAGGTACTCTTATTTCCCTTAAAGGGCATAATTACGCCACAGTATTTTAAGGCTGTAATTTTCTCATCCTTTTGCCCAAAATAGATCTGCTTCGTTCCTGAGACACCAGGCTAGGTGTACAGCAGTTGCTGGCTTTGGGGAAGACAAGTCGATGTACTGCTAATCTCAAATCACATACTAAGACGAAACTGAGGTGAACACATGGGAGAAGATACTTGGGAGCCCTTCCTCTTCCTCCCATCCTCCTCCTCCTCCTTCTCTAGAGCCTTGTTTGTATTCCCAAGTTCCTCCCTAGGAGAAGGCCTCCGCCCTGAAAAAGGACCCCCTTTCTAAAACAAAGGAAAGAGTATAAACAGAGCCACTGCCAGGTGTCCATGGTCCCTGACAACTCCCAGGCTTCCTTAAGGCAGTTCAAGAGAAATCATGTTTTAAATAAGCAAAGGAGAGAGAAAACTCAGCCCCCAGCTCTGGGGTTTTGGGTGCTCCCATCCCCAGCACAAAGAGTGTTCAGCTCCCAGCCATGAAATTTTACTGAATTCATCAACTGTAAGTAAAAATAAATAAATAAGAGCTGATCTGCCATCCTTTTCAGATTTATGATGATTCCACAGCCATCTGATACACAGGCCCTGCTCTGAGGGCCTCAGGCCTGACATCTTAGTGAACATCTGAGAAACAGCTCCATCTGCTGGCCAGAGAGACCAAGTGAGTGGAAATTTCCAACTCTTTTTCAGCCTTTGCAAGAGAGCAAAAATGTCTGGTTGACATTCTTTGCAAATCATGCAGTTCCTTTCACCAAATGGCCTAGCAATTCTGACATGGAGTTAGGCTGTGTCTTATGCATATGCATGGACAGGTTAAAGAGGACAGGTTTACTGATTGCTTTTTGCAGCTCCTGCCTTTCCTTGAGGTTTTTAGATTCAGTAACCACATGTCAAATTTATAGCTGGAACCTTGGCTTCTGTTATTATCCTGTTACATAAGTATCTCAAGAGAAAACCCCAGAAGAGATCGAGGGGAAGGGGCCTAGAGAATTCTCACTCTGGCTGCCGAGGGCTCTGGAGTTTGGCTTCGGTGCTTAGACGTAGGAATTCACTGTATGGGGAGTTGTTTTCATCCCAGCTAGATTAATACATGAGAGGAGTACCGTGAAGAATGCTAGGTCTGAAAGAGAAAACTGCTAGGTTTTGATAAGGCTGGAGTATATAAGCGGTGGTTCAAGCCGAAGGCCATCCCAGGACCTCTGTGTTCCTTTTGCTTCCTGTGAAGCATCCCTGGAGATGGCTCTATACTTTCTATATTTCCTACTGCTTCAGTTAAATAGGCCCTAGGGACAGATTTCCCCCTTGACTCTGAGGATGAAGATGTGGAAAACAGGAAATGAACAGGAGTACAGCAGATACCAGTTGTTAGTGACAGGCTGTCCAGGCACTCTGCTCCTCGCTTTGCTAGTCAACAAAGACTCAATGTAGGAATAGAGAGGTAGACTCACTTGGGATGTGAATGAGGTGCCAAATGTGGCAGTTCCTTCTACAGATAGGATCAACTATTAATCTTTCCCAGGACATAGATTCTCTGGGAAAAAAAATAATAACCTCTAGATTTCCAAGTGGTCAGAGCAAAAAGAAAGCATAAAAATAATTGCAGATGGCAAATCCAGCTTCCTGTAAGACAGGTAAGTCTCCTTGAGGCCATGCAGTCCACAGGAGGCACAATTGAAACCTCAATCTTATAGACAGGATTTCTCAAGATAACCTGGTTCTTGCCACAGAGCAGGACAATGCATCTGCCAGGAGGAAGTTCTTTTCACTGATTGCTGTGGCAAGTACTTCACTTCCTTCTATCATATCGTCACCTTCTATAGCCGAGCCAACAGTTTGATTCAGTGAATCGCACTGCTGGCACTGAATGGACAACTCTGATGGTGTTCACGTTAGGAAAAGAACATAAGGGAGCCTGTGCACTATAGCCAGTGGCTGTATGGGACAGTGTACAGAAAGAAGGATGACAGAGACATGATGCTTGAGGTCTTATATTAAAAATCCAGGGAGGGATTTTACAGGAATGCATGTATCTACTTGGGAAATGGAAATATAATAGGTTTTGTTATTAGACTGGGTAGTGTTAGTGGAAACAGGAAGAATCAGGTTGTGGGGTGTGGTAAAAGGAGAGAGTACGGAGGCCACTGGAATTGGAGGTCATTTGAGAGGGTGTGTTGTGAAAATCGAGTACAATAGAAACTCCCAGGATTCTATGAGGGTGACCCTAATGAGGACTTGGAGGTAATGGAGGACTTGGAGCCTGAACAGGCCATCCTCCATAACCAGGCAGGGCTTCCAGTGGTGGGACTGGGAGACCAGGCAAGTCACAAAGCCTTCGATCTACAATCTATCCCACCTGCAAGATGTGATGAGCAATGGAGTCACAAAGCTGTGGGATTGGCCAACCAGTGGCTGGTTTAGTTGAGGATCAGGTCACAAGAGGGAACGCATGCGGGCCACTGTCTTGGTGGCTAGAAACCAAAGGCTGGATCTCCCACACACCTAGGATAGAAAAGAAGAAATTAGCAAAATGATTTCTAATGATATTCTGCTATACTCATAGATTGGCGCCTACCCCAATCTTAAACAGAGATGCTTTCTCAGGCAGCTAATGGGAGAAGACATAGAAACCCACAGCCAACCATTAGGTGGAGCTTGGAAAGTGCTTCAGAAGAGGAAATGCAGGGTTATAGGAGCCAGAGAGGTCAAGGACACAGAATCAAGTAAGTGGAGATAATAGAGACTCACAGAGACTGGCGTGGCAATCATGGGGCCTGCATGGGTCTGTGCTAGGAATTCTGTATACATTTATGGCTGTTAGCTTAGTGTCTGTGTTGGACTCCTAAGCATGAGAGTTGGGGTGTCTCTGACTCTTTGTCTGTTCTTAGGACCCTTCTCTTACTACTGTGTTGCCTCGCCCAGGTTTGATATGAGGTTTTCATGCCTAGTTTTATGATATCTTGTTTTGACATATTGATATCCCTGAGAGGTCTGCTCATTTCTGAAGGGAAACACGGGAGGAGTAGATGTAGCAGAGATTTTGTGTGTGGTGGTGGTGGGAGGGAGGGGTGGGAGGTGTGGAAGGAAAAGAAAATGCAGTTGAAATGTATTGAAAACCAAAAATAAAAATTATTGAAATACTGCAAAACACAAAAAAGACAGGAAAATTAATCAACTTCTTGTAGTGTCAGTAATAGACATAAAATGAGGCAAATAAATCATTTTGAAAAGTGTGTGATCTGAGTAAATCCATCAAATGTGCAGCATAGGCCAGATTCGACACTGGGTGTCTTCCCCACTGTCTACCAGCTGCTAGCCCTGACTTTGGGGGAATGTCTTGCAACTTGACAGTCAGAGCACTACCCTTTCTAGGACAATGCCTTGGTCCTGGCCAACAAACCACTCTACACTCCCACGCACTTCATTTCAGTGGCTAGCCATTTTCCCCTCCCTGAGATGCTCTCTGAGAGCCTTCCTTCATCTGTCCCTCACGGGAATCTGTGGCCATCTAGACACTTGCAACCCTAAGGTAAGGTCCTCATGACTAATGCTATTGCAGTTATAATTTCTCTGGAGTCTGTTTCCATATTTGAGGTTCACATGCCCAAAAGGAAACAGAACACTTTTTATACAATGTTATACAATGGAAGTGATTTGATACTGGCTTTAGCACACTTTTTGAACAACATACTTAAAACTGACACATTGTCTCACAATATGACTCTAAACTGTAGAATTTTTCTAAAACTAAAGTAATAGGCTGTCCTTGAGAGTTTCAAGATTTAATTCTGTTTGGGGCTAACAGGGTCCTGAGACTGGTGCTTCTAATTGATGGTTTAGTTTAACAAGCTGACCCTAATTTCTTGGCTTTGAAATTTTAACTAGAGACAGCAGTAACTGTCATTGTAGTACATTTTAAACAGCTGACTCTGCAGTAGGCTGTTTCCGTCAATCTTAAATTCTGGCCTGACTCTGTGATGGAGTGTGTGCATGGAAGCTGTTTTATGCCCCTGTTGTTTTGGAAGTATTGCTTCCCTTCACTCTGAAAGAGGTTAATGTGTATCTCCTCACCTTTTGGTCTTATGACACCCAAGGCTTCTTAGACTTTATGAGTTCCAGATAAAGCTGCAGGAACTGTCCCTTGCAACGTCAGTGTGATTTGTGTGCCATTAATGGCCCTGTTGTTCCATGAGCCTCAATTTCCTTCAAAATAGGAGAGTATCAAACCCACCATTTCATACTGAAAAGGAAGATAAACCCCACCCAGCTCTGGGCTTTTCTACTGCAGTCATTGATGCTGACTTCACTATTGATGCATAGTTCACCGGGTCACCAGTTCCCAGGAGCTGAGGTCGTGGAGTTGATGACTGTTGTGTCACAGGTCACCATGCTGCTCATCCCAGCAGCACTTTCCCCACTAACAGCAAGAAACACAATATTAGTACGTGGTATCAAAGTCTCAAGAGTGAATACATTTATTAACAACAAAGAGGTTAGCTGAGAGAGACAGACAAAGAGAGAGAGAGAGAGAGAGAGAGAGAGAGAGAGAGAGAAGAGAAGAGAATATCTAGATCAGTAATCCTAACAGATTTTTATTTGCATTGCTGCTTCCCAAAACAATGTTAACAACAACAAAAATCACCAAATTCGTGGATAAAAAGAGTTGCTTTGCTCCAAAGAGTGGCAAAATTAGTGTTTCCCAAACCCTCAGGTTAGTACCAAAAAGAACCACAGAGAAACTTCAAAACAAAACAAACAACAACAATAACAACAAAAAGAAAACAAAAAAGTCAACTCAAATGAGTAAAGTTTAATATGGCTGGTAAAAATTAAAAGATGAAGCTATTTGTTGTTGTTGTTGTTTTTAAAGCATGGACTGATATATCTCAGAATGGCCTCATAGTTGCTATACAATCAGTGATAACTCTGAACTTCTGATCTGCATGCCTCTATCTCCAAATTTGGTTTTCATGTGGTGCTAGGGCCTGACCTAGGGCTTTATGCATACTTTACACACATTTTACCCCACCCTAAAGATTATGTTTTAATTAATATGTAGCTTTCCCTTATTAAACCAGTGCTCATATTGCAGAATGAGCTGATTTGCAGAATAAGCCTGAACCAACAACTCATTTTGGACAAATTATCCACATCAATTGTTAACTCCTCTACCTGGGGTCTAGGAGGATCTTGATTGAACCCTAATTACTTAAACAGCCCTCAGTCCTGTGAAAGGTTTACCATCCACAACTGGTATCATGTTGGCCTTGCTGGCTCTGTCCCAGCACGGTGCCAATTGCTCCGTCAAGCACCTAAGGTCTGATCTTATTTGGTACAAACTGGTTGCTGCTCTGTATTCTCTGCTTTGGGGAATCATCCCTTTCATGGAGGGATTTCAAGAAGGAAAAAATCTGAAATAAGGTGAGAAATATCCAATAGTGTCTAGCAGTGAATGTGAGATTCTAATAACACTAAGGTGAACGTCAGAAAATAGATATGCCTGTAGGCAGTCTAGTTTGGATCAAGTAAATAAATTCCTAATCTCTCGTCACCCAACTCAAATGCAGGCTCTTTTATAGTCACTTGGGAAACCTTTTTTCCATAAAGAATTTCATCAAACACAATCAAAGGTGACACGCATCCTTTCTAATATCCTAACTATTAAGTTATGGTCTTCACTCACAAGTACTGCTTGAGTTTAATGCTTACTTATATTTTGCCTCAAGCATGTCTTATATTTCCAGACATTTTCTATCAGTTATTTTGAAATATAGATTATATATGAGAAAAATTGTTTTCTAATAAAGATGGAGCAGTGTGTCTATCATCCAACTTAAATAGGACATTTTTATTGTTCAAAATGAAATCTTGTGTCTGGGACTAAGTCTCATTCATGCAGTATCCATGAGCAGCTACTAACTGACTTCCTTGCTATGTCGATGTGTCTTTTCCTGTAATGTCATATTATACAAGCACACAATACATAGTCTTTGCTGTTCAGTTTCTTTCACTTAGTATAGTTTTTTTGAGATTTACCTACCTTGTACTCTAAATCATTCTTCACTTAAACTGCTAAATAATTTGCTTCTATGTAGATATGCCATATTTGGTTTATGCATTCAAAAGTTGATGGACATTTTGTTTCTACTTATGACTCTTCCAAACAGTTCTCTTATGAATATAGATAGATAAATGATAGATAGATAGATAGACAGACACACACACACATACATATATATTCACATCTTTGTAGGAACCTATTCTCATGGGCAGGGAAGCTAAGTATAGAATTGCACTCATGTCTACCTCTGAAGCAGTTGTCCTCATTGTATTTCCAACATAAGGCATGGCAATTCTTAGATTTTAATATCATAATAGGTAATTTTTTTCAAGACATGTTTTTTTCTGTGTAGCCCTGGCTAACCTAAAACTGACTCTGTAGACCAGGCTGTCCTCAAACACAGAGAGCCACCTGCCTCTGCCTCCCAAGTGCTGGGATTAAAGCATGTCTCTCCACCATCTGACTTAGTAATTAGTTTGAATATACTTTTTAAAATATTCTGTTAAAATACTGCTTATCAAGAACCACTTCTAAGTACACATACTTCTTTTCTCCCTTTACATTTGACAGAGATGAAGTAAGTGAATTTTAAGCCAAAGTCCTCAAGGTGCTTTATTTACACGGATAAAAAAAAATATGAGGAGCATAGGAAATGAAATTTTAAATCAGAAAGGCAACATATAAGCTAATTAATGGCTTCTTATGAATGTGACTTGAAAGTTGCCCATGGTTGGGTTTGAAGTTAACATGGAGACATCATTTTATAACTTCATAGTCACACAGTACATGTGATAAAAATGACTGGGTATCTTGCTCATTTTGTATTTGAGGGAAACTTGCATTCTGGACAAGAATCATGGATTATTATTTTTAAAGACTAAAAAGTGATCCACCTTAAATGCTGTAGTCAACCTGAGGCTGTACACCAACTGCTGAATTCTTGATGGAGACCAACTACCTTCCTGCGTCTGCCTGAGGAGCTCCTCTTTGTGACCACTGCACCTGCCCTGCTCCCACTGCATCCACCGTGCTCCCACTGCATCCTCCATGCTCCCTGTATCTGTGTGTTGCCAGCTCCATGACCTTTCCTGATGGTGTCTATCTGTTCTTCCTTAATGCCCATTTTGTCATTATTTTTCTCATATTCCAAGATTCATTCAAAAGCCACCCCTTCGAGATTGTTCCTAATTCACAGATTCCAGTGCCTGTTTACACATGATTTTTAGATGAATATGTGCATACCAAATGTGCCCTTTACTTTGCAAGTGACAAAACTGAAATGTACAGTATCTTTATGAGTGATAAACTCAGTTTTCAAATCCACACGTCCTGACTCCACAGTTTGGTGTTGTCTTCATAAGAGCGTTGTCTATTCTCACCTTTCAGCTTACTTAGCTCTCATGTAATATTGCCTTGGGTTCTGCTGAGAAGTTTGTGATCCTTGCTTATACGTTGTAAGAGCACAGAGGGAAAGGGTTTGCACTTATTCATTTCTTCATTCCAGAAGAACCTGGCCCTAGCTTTGAATACCATACAGATCTAATAAAAATGTGCCCAATGGGTAAAAGTGTGTGATCAATAGAATACCAAGTAGCTCCCCCTGGGACTTCTTCTCTGAAAGCACTCACTTGCTTCTGAAGAGGTGATGCCAAAGTTCAACACAAATGGCTTTCTCCCTCCCTTAATTAAAACTGTCATTGATTTGAAATTTTTCCTTTCAAACACAGAACAAAATTAAATTTCAATAGAGGTCTGCCCAAATTACCATCCTTGCAAAAGCGAAGAGCTTGACATTTCTGAAACTATGACAGATATCTATTGCTACTTCAAGCCAAGAAAATTCAGTTCTGTTGATCTAAAAAAAAAAAAAAAAAAAAAAAAAACCGAGGAAAGTCAATGTCTGTGAGTGCTAGCAACTGACCTATTGCACACAGCAAATCCTTATTTACCACGGGGTGTCAACAACTGTGCTACTATGCATAGCTAGGCCCAACCCCCAAAGCTGATAGTGTCAGCAACCATCCTACTGTACACAGCTAAGCCTAAAGCCAGTCAGTCCTGTGACTCTAGGCCTTCACTATTTCTGATCTGGAGCTCTCTAACTTGAAGTCCCATGAAAATCCAGGCCTCTCTAAGGTCCATTTCTACCTTTTTTGTCATCTTGCTGACTTTGGGCAAGTCACTTAGCTATACTGCACACGAGAAAGAGGATGCAGTATTTCAGAAAGGATTTCAAGTCACTCTGATTAAATATGTTGTCTAATGTGCCAGGTACCATTTCATAAATATGTGGGGGTAGCAAGAAGAGTGCGTTACTCAATCATCCCCAGCCTCATTTGCACCCTAGTCTCTCTTGGCTCTCCCAGCCCCAGGCAGGCTCTTAGCCAAGTGAAAGGATGGAGGTGAGCAGAAGATAAATGGCCTGGGCTCAAAGCTCCTCAGCAGAAAGTAGTAATTGAAACATTCCTTTGCAGTCACCCACACACCAGTTCTCTCTCTCTGCCTCTCTCTCTCTCTCTCTCTCTCTCTCTCTCTCTCTCTCTCTCTCTCTCTTTCTCTCTCTCACACACACACACACACACACACACACACACAATTTCCTAGCACATGCTATTACTTCCAGATCATCTTAGCATGTTTTTAATTGAGGGATGTAATTGAATCATGCTGGATGGTGTGCATTAAAGACAAGGGCCTTGGGACTGTCTGTGAATAAGCTAGCATAGCGTCGTCCACTGTGGAGGACAATCAGCCATTATTAGATGATGGTGACTGTTGCTAGGGTACCTGTGAAGAATGCAGCTAATGCATCTCAGTGAGGAGCAGGTAACTCTGTCTCTTGTAGGAAACTCTGGAGAGAATGAACAGCCTAGTTCACGAATGTCCTCTGCTATAGCAAAGTAAACGTGACACTTGTACATACATAAGAGTGATTATTCTGAATGACTAAAATAGGTTTTGTGTACGTTCTTATATAAATTCAGTTAGCACAACTAACAGTGAAAAAAATAACTGATTTTTTTTTCTCCTCTATCTTTAGTCAGGGTAGTAGTAAGTTCAAGAGTAGACAAAGTAGAAAACTTTCAACTAGAAACTTGTGAAAATATAAAAGATACTGTAAAGCACAGGTTCCAAGATTCGATCAATAATCTCTTATGACGTTCACAAATATGTAACCAGATGCGCAGTGTTCAGGCATGACATGCTATAAAAGATGGGCACTAAATAAATTTTACTCCTTAAACTAATGAAAACATGTACTCACCATCAATGGATTAAGACAGGAACTTAACTACATTTTAAAAAGAGAGAAAAGTCTCTTCTGATATGTTTATGGATAGAAAAATGCATGTATTTTATAATGAAAATTTCAGAAAGATTATAACTTACATTCTTCCCCATTGTATTACATTACAAACTTCACATCACGGACCATTTGATGAGGGCCCCTATTGCCTGCATGCCTTACTTCACTACCAGTTGAAATGCAGTTCTTTCTCTGTGCTTCTGTGTCTAGCTTCTGTCTGCTGGGCTTGCCTCTTGTGCACGCTTTCCCACTTTACCATATACGCATCTGCCATAACCAGCCTTTCCCTATCTTTGTGCCCATGCGCTTGAGGTATCAACCCTCTAAATCTGTGACAATTCATACAACAGTGTTATGTCTCTTTTAGAAACTCAAAAATGATGGAATGAAAGAAGGAAAAGCAGAGGTAACTGGGGAGAAGACAGGATAGACAAAACAGGAAAAGAATTAAAGCAGGAGAGAAAAACAAGCCTAGTGGGCTAACTTCGTGTCAATTCTCATAGACAGCCATTACAAAATTTTTTGTAATAGGGGAGAATTTGCTTTTGGGCAATCACATCAGAACCGAGGAATTATCTAATGAGGATCATTATAGCGTGTGTGTATGTGTGTCATTTATGTAACCAATTTTCTTTTAAATGCCACATGCGTGTGGTTCATATATTCTAGGCCAATCCAGTGTCTAAATGGGATAAGTGTGTGTGGATGTGAATCATGCTGGAGTGTGTGTATATAAGCATGTGTGCGTGCATGCCTGTGTGTGAAGTGTGATGTTTCATTTGGTGGTGAGAGATGGAAGGGAGGAAGTATACGGGCAGTTTAACAGGCCTTGGCTGTGTTTACTCAGTATTCTATGGTAAAGGACTGACAGTAGAATTTTAAATAACAGTGATGTAATGGACTAATGCTTGCTAGTGCTGTGGCTGGAGTTTTGAGGTGATGAGAACCCTTGATGATGAGAATACTACTGAGAAGAAGGCAGCATTCTGAGAAAGACTGTGGATAGTGAACATCATTGATGACAACTCCTAGATGTGATCTGGATAAGTGCAGAGAATTTACTATTTAGTGAGACACGGAGAGCAGAGGAGAGCCCAGGCCTGGTGTGTATCTCTCCTGGATCTGAGGTGTGTCTACTATAGAAAATCCTTGGTGAAGCTAAGAAAAGATCCAAGAATATGTTCCTTAAAGAAAAGTGGAATTCCATCCATAGCAAAGGATGTAATAACAGACCAATCTCTGAACAAAGAGCTTGGACCTTAAGACAAGGAAGAAAACAGAGTTGAAATGCATACATGACTTGACTCCTTGAGATCTGACCTTTCTAAATCTACCATCCCTGTGACCTTTCTAAATCCACTGTCCCTTGTTCTTTGGAAATATTATGCTGATATTCACTTTAACTAAAGGTTTTACAAAACTACAACCTAAGACTATGTTGCTTTAGGAGAAAGAGTTAGCATAAATACTCCTATGTTTTCCCTCAGAAAAGCTGTCACAGAAGGAGCTACAGAGATAGCGGAGCATCCACATTCAAAGCAAAGATCTACAACCACTGAACAAGTACTGAGGAACAACCTAACAAGATTGTAGAAATACTGAGAAGAAAGGGCCAGCACCATTGTCCTGCTTTGGAATGAGATAAATAAAATGTACTGGGTTTGAAATTCTCCACTATTTACTAAAGAAACAAATCTGAGGAATGTTCTAGAGAAGGAACAAGCAACAACAATCACTGGGCCCAAAGCAACTTTTGTCTGTCTTTATAAAAGAAGTTGTCCTTTACGTTCATTGCATTTTCATATTGTCTATGTCTACTGTCACACTACAACCAAAGAGGTGAATCAGGAAATGTAAGGGTACATGATTCATCAAAGAATGACACCCATGACTCAAATAGTATGCAAAAAACAAAGTGTTTTAATCTGAAGAAGTCCAGAATGTTGGGGTCTACCATTTTCCAAGATAGAGTTGCACAAGAGAGCTCTCAGGTCCAATTTTAATCACATTGAGGGAATTCTATGAATAGAGAGGTAGGTGACCTCTATCTTACTCATTGGCTCTATCTCTAGGGACATTCGAAAACCATTGCTAGGGTAGGTATGGGAGGGCTGGAAACTATTTCTAGGGAAATCTGGAAACTGTTACTGACCCATTGTCCTTGCCTTAGTCCAGGTAGTGGGGCCTGGACTTGCCTGGACTTTCTCAGTTCTTAGAAACAGAGACCTAGCCTTCTGAACTTGAAGCCTGTCATGGAGTCAGTCTAGCCTGTCTCAGAAAGAGACCATGTAGTCCACATATGTGAAGTCTTTGAACAATCTTTTCTTTAACAATAACAACAACAACAACAATGTGCTGACTCTTGGTACAAGATCAACAACAAGGGGGCTAGGAATATAGCTTAGCTGCTAGGTGGATTGCAGCTGGGTGTGGTGACACATAATTTTAATCCTAGAACTCTGGAGGTAGAGGCAGGAGTATGAGAAGTTCAAGGTAAATCTCTGACTCAAAAACAAAGGAAGAACAGACAAGATATTCTGCTTGAGATAGCTTACTACTGGAGGTAGCCCTCGCTCAAGACAGCTCTCTGCTTGAGACCATTCTCTCTCGCTAGAAAAATTCTAAAAGCACTCTGGATAGCTAAAGGGTTTGCCAACCAAAGTCAGGAAAGGTGCTATAAAAAAAAAATTCTTGGCTTTTCTAACCAAAGTCAGAAATTCTGCTAAACAAACAAACAAACAAACAAAAACAAAAAAATTCTACAAACAGTTCTCTCTGGGTTGCTGTTCTTGCAGACCCAAGCCCAGTCTTTTATTTACACATAAATTCACCTATGTGCTCCAGGTTCCCTTTTGATTATCCCATGAGTCAGCATTTTATTGCCTTAGCTCTTAGAATCTTTGAAAAGGACCTCAAGTACATTTTTTTAACCTTGCAAATGAATTCAATAATCTGCTTGCCTTTGCAAGCAGACAATAAACTAGCTGTGTGGGGTCGGGCTCTGAGATCACCATTCATGCCATACCTGGGCCTAAACTAGCTCTGTTTATCTCCTTCCTTAATGTCTTTCTCTTCTTTTAGGTCTATGAAGCCACTTATATATTTCATTCTCTATCTTTGCATAGTTGACAAATTATATATTCTTGAACTTGTGCTTTCAGAGTTCTTTCCCACAGTCTTAAGGGCTGTCCAGAAGGTTACAGCTTTTACCATCTTGCTGAAGACATTAGACATACCCTCATCTCCCAGACTCAACTTGTCTTTGATTGACATAGAGTCATTAACCTTGGCAGAAACGACATACTTCTGAATGATGAACATAAAGCAAAATATACAAACAAGCCTCACACCTAGAAACTGCCAAAACTCAGAGGGCCAATCCCCGCTGTCTATGATCCAGCAGTGCTGTCCCTTTTGAGTAGCCATGCAGGACTAGGCACAAGGATACATAAGCTTTGTATTTAGAGTACCAATCCAGTCTTAGGTCTATACTTCACATGCCTTTTGGCCAAATCACTGATGTTTCTAGGTCCAAGTTTCTTAGTCTGTAAAATGAAGCTAGAGAATAAGTCACCCAAAGACACAGTATGAGGATACTCAAATGCGATCATGGAAAAGTATTTGAAAAACTGGGAAGTTCTAAATTCAAGTATGGATGGTTCTAGTTGAAGAAACTATATGAAAAACTTATCGGTTTAGGGTGTTTTAGGTAAATGAGATGTTCACATGCTGGCATATAAATCTGGTGGTGATTGTCTTACAAGGCTGATTATCTACAGACACTTATAACTTGGAATGTATTTATCCCCAGAAATAGAAATACTAAGGAAGTTTGTTGATCACTGACTGGGCCTCTCATTCCAACCTCTTGGTTCTGCCTATCACCTGTACCCTTCATCTCAATGGGCCTTGGTCTGGACTATTCTCTCATCAGCATCTGACCAATTTCTGTATTTGAAGAATTATTGCTGTGCCTCAGAAACAAGCCCACATTGTTGGATAAGAAGTCTACTATTGTTGTTGGCTTTTTGTTTTTCTGTTTGTTTGTTTTTTGTAGACACTCTTTTATAGGGGTAAAGCTTCAGCTTTGAATTGTATGTTAACTAGCAGCTAATCAGAAGCTAAGTTCATATAAAAATAAGTTAATGAATGTTGAGGAAGCTGATGTGCCCTATATCTGCTTTTTGTGTTCCCAACATGATTAACCTCAGACTATGAAAAAGACAAAAACTGGAGCAGAAATTGGGTGTTTCCTACTCTGAAAATCAATCAAGTCTTTCCATTTTGATATTAAAACAAAACAACAACAATAAAACCAAAAAAAATCACATGAACATATACAAAGACCCAGGCTAAAACTCATATAGAAATAATTCATTTATATAAGGACAAATAATCTAATAAGTAAATAAGTCATGGTTTCAATTGAAAAAAAAAAAAAAAAGAAACTTAACCCTGCCCCATATGACTCCTTGCAGTCCATCAAATGCCCATTGTGCACTGCTCTTATTATAGTATGCACCATTATTAATTGCGCATGGTTTTATACAGCCTAAACTGGCTTCTGGGTCTCAAACAAATAGTTTCAATTTTCTAAGAAAACAGTAGTGCCAGGAAACTTTCAGGGGAATCATTGGCCTCATTTTCTGAAACAGAAAACTGCAGACTAGAGAGGAGTGTGTGGTATTCAAAGAAAATTCAAATTATTGCAAAGCCTCACCCAAATCCACAAGGCTGCCAGAACCTTCACTCCACTGTCATTCAAGTGTGCTGATGCATTGTCACATTTCACAGTTATGCATTTCATAGGTCAGAAATGTTCTTTAAAATATTTATTAATAGGCCAGCAACTTGCACACATTATTCTCCTTTTATTTTTCCATTTCATAAGCCTATCCTCCATCTGTCCACCCTTCCTGGTTCATGATGCTAGTAATCTCATTTCTTTACACTGCATAAACAGAGTTTCAAAATGAAATTATAAACTGTATGGGTCATTCAATTTGTCATGATTTATTGAGAACAAACAAACTGACCTAAGAGGCAGCTCACTGTCATAGACCTTAGAATTTAGCTGAAGAAGAAAAAGATACCTTTGGCTGTCCAAACAAGGACAGGGCAGCAATGTAGACCAGAGGAACTAATTCTTAAGGATTTGGCAAATTAAGTACAGTAGTGAAGAAACTAAAGAAAATGCCCTGCCCTTGGTTTCAAGAACAACTTGTTTACAGTTGAGTCTTCCCCAATGAGCTTGAAAGAAATTATCTGTTAGAACTTCCTTGTTAGAAGGTTCATGATCCATCCATGTGTGAATATAAGCTACTATTATCATTTTAAAGAAGAATTAAAAGCATGGCTTGTATTTGATTAAAATTACACCTATGCAAAGCATAAACTATTCACATTACACATAAGCATCCAATGACAGAATAAGATGAAAAAGATGCTAAGAACAGTTACTGTGGGAAGACATAACCCTGGGAACATTTTGCCCAATTTGATCTCTACTACTTAACATGGACTAAACTTGAGCCCCAGAGAATACCCCAGATTAAGAACTCAAAATTGACAATGCCTACCAATGTAGGGAGGGAGGCTAGGATTACTTTTCAAAAGTCAAGGCAAAGCACTTTTTAATTTTAAAAGCAAAAGGTCATCCCAAATTTATTCATGGGCCTCTAAGAACTGCACTGAGCAGATTAGAGATAGATACCTTTTCAACAAGTATACTTTTAATATTTTAATATCTCTGACACTTGACATGAAAACTTTCCTCAGATCACTCACTTTACTCTCATGTTTATAAATAGCTTTTCATTTCCTTTTATAGAGTTGGATTTTTCTTATCCTGGCCTAGAGCTCATTTACTTGAATTCAGAATCAAGTATTGACAACAGTTTGAATATCAGAGTCAGGTGTTTTTCTGCAATAATAATTAAGAAAATTATTAATGATAATCGTTCTCAAAACCATAGAACAAACATAAGATGCTTAACAACTATTTAAAGGGGGAAGGGAGGGAGGGGCTAGGGAGGGAATGTGGAGGATGTGAAAACATGATATAATATTGGGTGGGTGAAAAGGACTGAAGCCCTAAGGGCCAGCAGAAAGAATAGAAGCAAGCAACCTCTGGAGGTAGGAGGTGGGGCGCGGGGAGGAGGACTCCAGAATGTACCAGAGACCTGGGAGGTGAAAGACTCTCGGGAATAAAAAGGAGGGACCTTATATGAGATGCCCTAGAGTGGGGAGAGGGAACTTGTAGAGCCCACCTCCATCAGAAAGTCAGGGCATCAAGTGAGGGATGGGTTACCATCCCACAGTCAAAACTCTGACCCATAATTGTCCTGTCTGAAACAACTGCAGGGATGTCTTAGGGTTTCTATTCCTGCACAAACATCATGACCAAGAAGCAAGTTGGGGAGGAAAGGGTTTATTGAGCTTACATCTCCACATTGCAGTTCATCACAAAAGAAGTCAGGACTGGAACTCAAGCAGGTCAGGAAGCAGGAGCTGATGCAGAGGCCATGGAGGGATGTTTCTTACTGGCTTGCTTCCCCTGGCTTGCTCAGCCTGCTCTTTTATAGAACCCAAGAGCACCAGCCCAAAGGTGGAACCACCCACAAGGGGCTGGTCACCACTTGATCACTAACTGAGAAAATGCCCCACAGCTGGATCTCATGGAGGCACTTCCCCAACTGACGCTCCTTTCTCTGTGATAACTCCAGCCTGTGTCAAGTTGACACACAAAACTAGCCAGTACAAGGGACAAAAAATGGAGAGGAGCCTGAGGAAAAGAAAGTCAAGCGATAGGCCCAAAGTGGGATCAAGCTCAAGGGGAGATCCCAAGCCCTGGCACTATTACTGAGGCTATGGGGGACTCACAAAAAGGGATCTATCATGACTGTCCTCTGAAAGACCCAACAAGCAGCTGAAAGAATCAGATGCAGATATTTGTTCCCAATCAATGGACAGAAGCTGCTGACCCCTGTGGTTGAATTAGGAAAAAGCTGGAAGAAGCTGAGGAGGAGGGTGCCCCTGTAGTAGGACCAGCCATCTCAATCTGGACCCCAGAGATCTCTCAGACACTGGACCACTAACCAGAAAGCATATACCAGCTGATATGAGGCCCCCCAATACATATACAGCAGAGGATTGCCAGGTTTGGCTTTAGTCAGAGATGATGCACCTAATACTCTGTTGGGGTGGGGTATGGAGGTGGAGACATCCTCCGTGGAGACAGGGGGCTGGGAAGGAGGTATGGGATGTGGAACAGTGAGAAGGTGGATGGGGTGGGGGATAAAATCTGGAGTTTTCCATATATTGAACCAACCCTGCATCCCTGGGATAAAGCCTACTTGATCATGGCGGATGATCGTTTTGATGTGTTCTTGGATTCGGTTGGCAAGAATTTTATTGAGTATTTTTGCATCGATGTTCATAAGGGAAATTGGTCTGAAGTGTGGAGCTAGAGAACATCATACTAAGTGAGGTAACCCAGACTCAAAAGGTGAATCATGGTATGCACTCACTAATAAGTGGATATTAACCTAGAAAACTGGAATACCCAAAACATAATCCACACATCAAATGAGGTACAAGAAGAAAGGAGTGGCCCCTTGTTCTGGAAAGACTCAGTGAGGCAGTATTCGGCAAAACCAGAACGGGGAAGTGGGAAGGAATGGGTGGGAGGACAGGGGGAGAGAAGGGGGCTTATGGGACTTTCGGGGAGTGGGGGGCTAGAAAAGGGGAAATCATTTGAAATGTAAATAAAAAAAATCTGGAGTTATAAATAAATAAATAAATAAATAATAAAAATATTTAAATCGAAAGTAGTTAGATTGCATCAATAGTTTAAGCATAATAAATCCACATAAGCACATACACATACACACAAATACACATATGCACCTTAAAGACATGAATACCCAGTTACCAAAGGTTACAGAGACATGGTCTAAGCACTAAATAACATCCAGAGTATGCACAAAGATGGATCATGTCAGACATTCCTGAAATGCAGAAACCAGACTTTTGCAGGGAGTAGGGGAGAGTGCAAGATGGTTTTTAACTACAAGAAAGCATATGTGTAATAAAATACATGGCTGACAATGTAAAACTAGAGTCATCAGTATCCAAGAAAGAAAGGGATATATATATATATATATATATATATATATATATATATATATATATATCATATATATGATATATATGATAGAAAAGTAAGAGACAAGAACAAAATGCACCAGAAAATGGGGTTTGGGATTTGAAATTATCATTTAAACAGAGTTTGTGATGAGCATGCTCTTTGATAGATTTGGAGAGAAACAAGTTAGTTCCACTCTCCATGTATATCTCTCATTATGGGTGAATGATAGTTAGGTTTTCTCAGCATATATCACTGGCTAGAATGAAAAATATGTCATCCATCATGGCCACCTGGCCTCAGTGGCAGAAACACCTGATCTAAACTAGCTTAAACATTATTTGTACTTTTTTACCATAACATTAGTCATCTAGGTGGACAATGTCCTCATCCAGACCTTAATAAGGATTTTTTAAAGTGTTTTTGAACTCCAGCATGAGACAATTGCCAGTTCCCCAGCTTTCTCCACAACTCAGAAGTTTCTCAGGCTATGTGACCTTCGTCTTAAAACTGGGAAGGTGTTAGAGAAGAGGGAGCTCTGGTTATCACCTGAAAAGTTGCTCTTTCTGCCTGAATCATGAGGCTGGGTTTCTATCATAATTAAGTACAAGGATTCTGGTAGGTACATTGGCTACTTTAGTCTGTACTTTTTTTAGTTAATGTACTTTTAGTACATTAGTTACTTTGTTTTCTGCTACAAAATCCCTAACTAAAGAGATTAGAAAGTTTATTTGGCTTGCATTGCGATGAAAAAGACACAACCTGGCAAGAATGCAGCTCCATGTCTATCTACAGTTCAGAAGCAGAAAATAATAGACATTCATGTTCAACTCATGTTCTCCTTTTCATTCAGCCAAGATCTCTGGGACATAGACGATCATAGTTAAGGTAGATCTTCCCCCCTCAGTCTCATCTAGATAACCCCACACAGACATGCCCAGTGGCCTTGTCTCTTAGGTGATTCTAGATAATGTTAAGTTGATAATCAACATTAATTATCACACTGGCCCATAGAAAATGCTGAATAAGCCTCAGCTGTTAAAACTGCAATTGTGAGCTTTATGACAGTATACCCAGGGTCTTTACTTTCTTTGGTTTAAATGAACAGAGAACATAAAGGAAAGGAAGGCATATATGGAAACCATTTGGCCTGGGTGGCCAGAAGTTTCTTCAAAGCACATAGAAAGCTCAGGAGCATAAAAAAATACACATCAGATAGGTCTGGTTTTAGTCATGCTAATAGACCTTGGGATGTAGATTATTTAGTCTAATACTTGACTAGCATGAGCAAAGCCCTGGGCCCAGTCCCAGGACAACATAAACCAAGCATGATAGAGCACAATTGTAACCCCAGAACGTGGGAGGGAGTAGTATGGAAATCCAGAGTTCAAGGCCACTGATGGTCAATCAATGACTATTCTTTGCCCCCTTAGTGTAGTAACCTATCTGTGGCTATAATCTGACTTACAGTAAATGGCCTAGGTACACAGGCTAGGAAAGCACTTACAAAAAACACTGTGGTTTATCACAACAGAATTTTTAAAAATTGTATAGTAGAAAACACTATGGTGGGCATTGTCCTATAAGTAAGATGTCTTTAAAAAATCTGTTATGGATGACAAATGTTAAATAAAAATATGCTACCTATGCAGCTTTTACAGACAAGACTTTGTCAAAAAGCTGTGAGTGATTATTTTTCAAGTATTTTTGACACATGGCACTTCTTCCTGAGGTATAAGGCCAGAAGATTTTGTTAAATATTTTTAAGTAGTCAACTCTTCAGTTAATAAAACCAACTATAGCAAATAGTCATATAGGTGGTTTCAATGTTTGGTCCAGGGATTGGCACTATTAGGAGATATGGCCATGTTGAAGGAAGTGTGTCACTGTAGGGGAGGGCTTTGAGAGAGCTTCCTCCTAGCTGCCTAAGTAGACCAGTCTTCTGATTCCCTTTGGAACAAGATGGAGAACTTTCAACTCCTTCTCCAGCATTAGGACTGCCTAAATGCTGCCATGCTTCCTGCTTTGATGGTAATGAACTGAACCTCTAAACTTGTAAGCCAGCCCCAATTATATGTTGTCCTTGATCATGGTGTCTCTTCACAGTAACAGAAACTCTACCTAAGATAAAGTGGTTCCCCCTTCCCTCTCACTGTAGGCAAAGGTTTGTCTTCACACATTCAGGGGGTTGCTAGGTTGTTGTTGCTGGTGGTAATTTTTTAGATGGCTACTATTGTTGGCACTTTTCTGGGCACTTTTGGTTTCTGTTTTGTTTGGTTTTGTGGAGCATTCTATGAGGAATGGTTACCTTATATTATGAATAAGGAATCAAGGAAGACACCGAGTTGTCACCTAAGAGCTGTTCAGGATTTTGGATGGCTCACAAGGAAATGAGGATTTACATTTGGCAGAAAGATGACAGGTAGAGCCAGCTCTAATTTTCTTCTCATACATACAGCTCTTCTACTCTTCTACATATTTGTGATAGAGCTGGGAGATGATGTGTAAAATCTTCAAAAATCCAGAGCTACTCTTGGGTGCATGTGATACCAACCCCCAATCTCTTTAAACATGTGTTATTCCAAATTTTGTAAGTAAAGAACTTCAGGGTTGAATTGTCTTTCTTCACATTAATGGAGACAAGAATATGTAAAAATGACAGAATCTGATAATGCCTTGGTTTGGTGCTTCTAGTCTCTCAAAGGCACAAGCAGTATATACTTGGCATCAACTTTAGATAATGTGAGATGAACATGGTGAGGCATTTATATACTAGGAATCACAGGAATTTTGTGAAGAGGTAACCAAATACCAGTTAGTTAAGTAGTTGCTGTCCAAATTTATGTTCAGATAATTAGATAAATCATCCAGGTCTCCATACTTTGGACAAACCTTTTCAACCCAACTGTATATCAAGTCCAAAGTCAGTTCATTTTCCTTTGCACCTTAGATATGTTCCCCCAAATGTGAATACGGTTTCTTAGTCTCTCGTCTATATTCTTCCTCCCTATAATGTATACAGAAATCATTAAAGCTCTCATTATTTGAGCGGAATATACAATAGCAATTTTAAATGATTAAAAAGGGAGTCATTTTATAAAATAATTACTATCATTAGTTCTTTTATTGGGGAGTAAGAGCCAGAGATAAATATATTCAGAATCAATAGAAGCCTTGGCCCACAGTCTCTAAGCCTTATAAATCTGGGAGTTGTTTATCTCCCAGAGCCCTCACTCAGAGGAAAGAATAATAATTATTGCTTAATTATAGCAGAAGTGAATTTTATCTCCCAGTTCTAAAACAAAATGACTCATAGCTTTTTTAAAAAACAAATAAATGTCTCTGGAAAGAAAATATTTTTTAAAAGCTAAAGTGGAAAATTGGCATAATTTCTTTGTTACAGAAAGCTAAAACACTTGATTTTTCCACAGTGGGTCATGCCCTTACCTTTAAGAAATGCCACCGAAGGACTCATCTCTCTCCAGGGACTGTTTTAGTTTCCTATCCTGTTGTTGTGATAAAATACCCTGACCAATGTAACTTAAGAAAAAGTAGGTTTATCACTGAGGTGAAGTCAAGGTGCTGTGAATTTGAAGCGTCTAGTCACACTACATCCACAGTCAAGAATACTAAGTCGTGAACCAGTGTGTGCTAGTGCTCAGCTGGCTTCATGCTTACACAACCCAGGATCACTTTGTCCAGTGAACAGTGCCCTCATAGTAGGTAGGTCTTACAATCTCGACTAAGGCAATCAAGTTAATGCTAACAGGCCAGCCCAAGGTCCATCTCTCATCTAGACTGTGCCAAGCTGGTAGTCAATACTAACCATCATAAGGACAATTCTTCTACTACTCATGACTGTATAAGCCCAGGACCATCCTACTACTCATGACTGTGAAATTCCTCCAGAGAAACCATCCTTTTGGTCTGAGCTATGCCTTACTTGGTTATATTCATCTTTAGAGAAACAGAGCCCACCCCAAGGCATATCTATAGCTATAGTATAGCAGATAACTTGATTTTTGTTCACTTATCTAGAAACTTGGTACTTAGCCCCATAAACTGTCTCATCCCAATGTCTTACCTTCACAGGTCTCTCAGCTCCACAAGATCTTCAAGTCACTCACTTCCTCTCTGAAGCTTCATCAGAAAAATTTAAGTGTCAGCCCTCCCCGCCCCCCCCCATAACTTATGAGGAAATCCTGGTAACATCACCTTGCTCACTTCTTGGGACAAGAACCAGAAATAAATATAGATCTGTGGAAGACCTTTCCTCAGCTTGGTATTTCCTGACCACCAGTCTCCTTATGTAGAATATGGATGATAATTACATTATCCTGACTGTTTCCGTTCCTTTTGCCATTTGAAATGTATTCGTTGAGTCCATGAGTTCTTTTCTCAGATGTCCATCTGTCAACCTTCCTGGAAGGGGTAAAAGGAAATTTTCGGAATGATAAAAAAGAGAATGGGTAGATTGAGACCTCACAGAGGACTTTACAGAATTGTCCTTGTTAAACTGCATTAGAATCAGGGAGAACTTTATTTATGTGTATGTGGAGAAAGGTATGTAGGTATTAATATTATAATGCCAGAAAGATCAACAGGATCAACATCCCCAACAACAAAGCACCTGAGGTTACCTTCAGCATGTTAGTGTAAGTCCCAGAAATGCAGGCAAATAATAAGGCAAATAAATTACTAATTTTCGAATGCAAGACAAAGGAAACATTCTTGGGAAAGGCAGCATGACCCTAACAGCTTTAAAATGAATTAATTTAAACAAGGAGAAATGTGCACCCATCGGAGACTCTGATGGGCTGGAAAAATGCCTTGTAAGCATCAGGATTTGAGCTCCACCTCTAGAACCAGCTGCTGTAGCCCTACCCCCAACATTAAAAATCAGACAGTTGCAGTGGCATAGAATTGTATCCTAGCACTGGGGAGATGAAGATTGACAGATCCCAGGACTCAGTGGCCTAGTCTGCTTAATAAGCTCCAGGTCAATGAAAGGGACTGTCGAAAAATATTAAAATTAAAATGTAAAAAATGGTAGACAGAGCCTGAGGAACAACACCCAAGGTTTCCAGGCCTCCATATATGTCCCCAAATACACATACTCACACACACACACACACACACACACACACACACACACACACACACACTCACAGTCATATACACACAGAGAGATACATACACAGAGACAGAGAACACGATGACAAAATAGTAATAAGGGTGTGATGTATATGTCTATACAGACACATGTACGCATGTATGTGCAGAAATTCACAGAGATACATATACACACATAGCAAATCAGTAAAATTGGTGTTTTACATAAGAAAATGCAACTTCTTAAAGAGATTCGCCTGTGTTTATTGCACTAGGAATCTACTCTGGATGACTAAATAGTCATCTCTCCAAAAATGAACAAAATAGCTCTGGTGCAGTTTATGCGCAGGTCCTTAGCTGTTGTGTATATAAGAATTAAACTCCTTGATAGCCCTTTTCCTAGAAAACTAGAAGCTGTTTATAACACTTGTTATCTGTGGCAAGTCTAATTTTAACAGCATTTTCTCAAGAGAATACAAAAAAAAAAAGCACTACTTCATTTTTTCCCTTGACCCACTTTAGCATACTCTGCCCCACTTAACATTTCCCTTCCTTTGCATTCTTCCTCTTGTGTGCTAACAATCAAAGATGCTGGGCTAGAGGAAACAAACTGATTTTGTTTTCTGCCTTCTTTCCTGAAAGATAGTACAGAAACCTGACCATATCCATCCACCATGCCTCTGTGCATAGACCTGCTGAAAAGGATGTTTTGTCGTACAGGAAAATTCAGAAGACTCGGTACACAAAGAAAATCTCAAATTCCCCTCTCAACCACCTCCTTAGAATATCCTACGTCTCTATCTGGCAAGGCCTGACCTTACTAGATATCATCTCAAGAGACTCATGTAGATGCTTTTTGTGCTGCCCCTCTCCCTACTGAACATGAAAGGCAGTAGGAGCTGGCGGTACTACTTTCAGTGATGCTTAGCTGATGTACACAGCTTTGGCTATAGAACTGGGAGGTGACTCCAGCTCTGTGACCCCTAGGTCAGCGCCCTTTTCCCAGCACTCCATGCATCTGCTTCCTGTGAATTTGTCTCCCTTTCCTTTTGCACAGAGACTTCAGACCTAGAGCAGGCAACAACTAGACTCTGATAAACTATTTAAGCATTTTCCAAATGAATCTGGGTATGGAAAGATGGTGCTGATGCAACCTAGACTGGCTTTGAGTGCACAGGTAATGAAACTAATCGTGTCCTCAGAGTGAACTTCTAGGGAGAATTCACTATTTACCATGTTCTGTCTGATGCACAATTAAGCTTTCATATGGCTGAAGTGAGATCAATCCTGGGACGGACATGTGAAGAGAACAATGTCTTATAGAACTAACTTTTCTTCGCTGAGCTGCCAATCAGCGAAGAAAGCTGCAATGGTATATCACTTAGGAATAAAACTCCTTCTTCCCTAAGATCCTATTAGGAAAGTCCCACACAGTATCCTGGGCTCCTTGAGTGCTCCTATGATCTGTTGTCAGTTGTTGTCTGTTGTTGTTGACTTTGTATCTATACTATGGCTTTGCTTATATTAAGGTTTTAATGCTAATTTTCAATTTGTGTGCTCCATTATTGCAATTATTTTATTATTATTTCAAACAACTAGAGAAACCCAGCCCATACATGGGCTAGCTTTAACAAAAACATCCTCCCAATTGGCTTTAGCTGCTTCCTTTTTGTTTGGAAGCAGGCATGTTCCTACACTATTCTACAGTCCTGAGGATGTCCAATGCTGAGATCCCTGTTTGCAGTCTGTAATTCGGTTATATTTAATGATATAACAAAGAGAAGTGAACTCTGCATCATGTTGAACAATCAGAAGAAAGAAAAGCAGTATATTATATTTAGGAGAAAAGTTTTTTAAAAATGTGTAAGTTCCTACAAAGTTAGGAAATGATCCTACTAAAAAGCTGTCCTCCTTAAATATAGAACAAAGACATGAAAACCTCCTGCCAGCCCTGGAAAGAGCAATTCTCTAAGCTTGTGAAAGCTATAGTACCCTATGATCCCAAAGTTAACATAATGAGATGCTTATCTTATTGTTCCAGATTAAAGCGTGTCCTTTCTGAGGAATGTGCATATTCTGATAGATGCAACATTAAATATTATGAGAAGACTTGAATTACAGAATTGTTTATTCTGTTTTGTTTCATTTTGTTTCTTCTACAGTGCCTTGTGTTTCAACCCTTTTCATTATAGGTGGGATATATTTTTGAAGTTCCAGGCATTCAGTGAAGTAGCCCTAATGGGAAATGTTTCTAGATGATGTGGAAATGTTTCTAGAGACAACTACTTAAATAAGAGCCTCAGGGCACAGTGGAGGTAAGAACATGTTTATCCTAAGGCAGTAGCAACCTACACAGTTCTTGGGTTTGGAACATCTAAGACATTTTTCTTGTTTCCCTGAAGGCTCTCTTGACATTCCCTCTGACCCCACCCTGTTCACTTCTATGATGGCCGCCGTTTCCATTTTTGCATCCTGGGGTGTAGGCTGCTATTCTTCAGAAGCAGATACTACGTTGTGATCTACTGTTCAGGAAGCCATTTGAGATTTGTTATTAAAACCAGTATCTATGTAAAAGGAAGGAAGAACAAGGCATGAATGTGCATATCTATAAACTCAGCACTTGGGAGGCTGAGGCAGACATATACTTGTGTAGCTGGACAGGACAATGAGAATTTACATAAACAAACAAACAAAAACAAACAAGCAAACACATAAATAGACTTTCAACTGAGTCTTTAGTCAATCCCTAGAGAAGTTTGAATTTCACACAGCTGGGCAGCAATGTCCAAAATTGGAAGAAAGAGCCTCTCTCTTGGTCTTTTCCACATGGATTTGAGAGTAGGAAGATATCCTAAGGCAAGAAGATTCTTCAGCAGTAGGCAGTTTCCCCCAAGAGGCTTTGTGTATGCTAGCAGGAACCTGGGGTGACTGGATCTGGGTGGGTGATTATCCTTGTAATAAATGGAAATAAAACCTGTTCACTTACAAACTTTCAAACTGTTCCTGTATTACAGGCTACATACATAAGATGGTGATCTCTTGATACCTTTAAAGAGCTAAAAATCCCAAATAAGTGACATTGTTTTTATAGCACAATGGTGTGGGAAGTGGGGGTTAAAGTCCTTGCCTCCCTCTGCAGATATCAGTTATGTCATCTCAGAAAAAGGACAGAAAAAATAAAATGGGACAAAAGTGGGACTTCCACTTGAAGGACTTGCAGTGGCAGCAGACATATATTTTCCAGATGCATCCCACTGGTCAAATGTCACCAAAACAATTTCCAAGCCAGCCTGCCTTCATCAGTTCTCAGGGCTCGTGATTACAAATTTATGAGATGCCTTCCCCAGACAGCCCCGGGGAACCTTTGCCCCAGCCATCCCTTTGGTCCCACAGCATTTCTCTCACTGGGAACATTAGAAGCTTGCCATCAACCCAAATAAACAACTCCTCTCATGAATAGACTCAATGAAGGACCTATAAATCATATCTGTCAAAAACATCAGTAGCATTGCAGAAGACAGAAATCAATCCAAAATTCATTAGCTCGACTGACAAGAGCTTAATCTCCTATTGTTTAATAAGAGTGGTGATACCTTACGTAGAATAGAAAGCTGCAAGAGCTCATCTTAGTGTCCTGTGACAGGAATGTTCAATTTTATGGCTTAATCTGGCCTTCAGACCATTCCCAGTCTGAGGGCAGAATCCCTTGTTCCAGCTTAGGGTCAAGTTGCCTGTGGAAAGAGGACTCACTCTGAAGCTTCTGTCATATTTCATAGCTGTTAGTGCTATGGTTGGGTGGTTTGTATTATTTCAGGTTAAAAGGACACATAGGTTGCGGCGGGATTGCAGTGCTCTGTCCGTGCAGCAAGCTGAGGTGTACACACAGATGCACAGTCATCAAAAGCACTCCTGTAGAGCAGAGGTCAGCGGGATATGCCCCCATCACACCTCCCATGAGGTGGCAGCTCCTGGCTGAATGCATTCTCCTGTAAGGCTGTTCATTTTAATCAGATTCCCAGTGCATATTAATCTTCAGGGTCAGGATTGATACGAAGCGTGGAACTAGGCAACGAGAAGCAGAAGAGACAAGCGAAAATCTGCTGTGACACTGAACACATTGTAGCCTACTGCACACAGGGAAAGGCCAAAGCCCTTACTCCAGTAACAAAGGAGCTACACAAAGAGGCAGACATTACCATGGCCTAGTGTGTCTCCCGATGTCCTCTGCACACCCCTCTGTTCCTTTTCTCATTGGTGCCCTCTAAAGAGCTCAGCTTTGTGCCCACCTCCTTCTGTGCAGAAGCTCCTTAGAGAACTGCCTCTCCGCTCCTGCCAGGATTGCCCATCACTGCTTCCTGGCTTCCCACTATCTGTTCCTAAGGGGACTTTATCCTACTTGCTGGCTTTTGGTTGCTTTGATTTTCAGTTTTTGTTTTGCTATTGCAATCATCTTTTTTAAAGAAAAAAGAATACTTTATCACTAAATTTAAGTCTCATGCCAGAAGATTTTTGTATCTGTTACCATTTTCTGGCCAATAACCTGTGTCTAGACAGATCACACCCTCTAGATGAGAACCTAACCTAGTAGTATAATTGTGCTAAACAGACACTTATCAAGTCAACTACTAATGACTTATTATTATAATCATAGATTAATGCAACTCTCATCCCTCATCATAAAAGCTTTTATTTGCAATAGACAGTAATTAACACAGAGACCTATAACTAGCCAGGGTATGAAGAGGCAAAAGAATGTTCAACCTTAAATGAGATTTATTGCATAACATTTTCTCCCAAAGCATAATATTGTGGAGAGAGGGTAGAAAGCGTGTAAGAGTCAGGCGGTGGACAATTACAAGGAAGCAGTGTCTTCCAAACACACCAGGGCAGCTGAACATATGGACTCAACGATTGTGACTTTGCAAAAGACTTGTTAAAGCTCAAGCCAAATCAAGTGGGAGGAGGCAGAGGGGAGGCAGGCATTAATCCCACCCCTAGCTGTGGAGAATTAGCAACTGATGTTGTCAGGAGAGGGAGAGTAGGTTACCTTTAAGAGCCTACCCCAGTAGGTACCTGCTGAGTCTACTTATATAACAATAATAATCAAAGAAGAAGAGATATCCGCTATACCACTATAGATCTGCTAGATCCATGCTGGATCCAGTTCTGGAAGCTAAGCATGATCAGCCCTGGTTAGTTTGTGGGTGTGAGAAATCTGAGAAAACAGAGAGCAACAGGAATCACAGCCTCATACTGAAGGACTAGAAGCTTCCTGTTGAATAATGAGTCTTCATGTTTTGTTGAGATGAGAAGAGTTTATTGCAGCTTATAACTCTCATTGCTGACCTATAGCTGAGAGAACTCAGCATGTCAAGGCAGGAACACGCGGGAAGGAGCTGAAGCAAAGACCACGCAGGAGTGCAGTTTATTGTCTTCCTTCCAGTGGCTTACTAAGCTTGCTTTCTTTTCTCTTTTTCTATTTTGGAGGTTATAATTACACTTCTTCCTCCTCCTTTCTCCCACACACCACTCCTCACTCCCCCTTCAGGTTTATGGCCTCTTCTTTAATTATTATTGCATGTGTGTGTGTGTGTGTGTGTGTGTGTGTGCGTGCGTGCGCAAATATATACACATAAATATGTCTAACTTTAATGTCACTTGTGTGTATATTTTTAGGGCTAACCATTTAGTAATGGGCCTTCCTTTTAAACAATACAGGAAACAGAAAAAAAGTAAAACTTAAACCTAACTCCTTTACCATGCTCCTCACACCAATTAATAAAGTTCTTTTGTATGGTTGTTTTTGAAGTGCTGAAGATCAAAATCTAGCATCCTCTGTGTGGTTGTGCTTACTTTTTCTGCAGAGTTGTGGAGGTACTTCCTCCCCCATTGATGCTTTGGTCCTACAGAGTAAAGGACCACTGATTTGCTCATTTCATGAGAGCCACCCAGCACCTCACAGGTCTGTAAGTCAGAGTCAGTAGGTCATTCCTAACAAAGCTAAAACCAAAGTATCTGTAAAATCCTTGTAGGACTCTATGCATGAGTCCTCTGTAAGTTAAGCAAGAGTGCTGGTAGAATTGTAGCCACATTGGAGAATTGAGGGGCATTACCTTGGAGTTCTTCTCCAGATGTTCTCTGTTTCTGGTGCCTGCTCAGATTATCTGATTAGTTGGGTCTCTTCTTCATCTTCAAAATCAGAGATAGTGGGTGGCAGCTCTCTCATGCCCATCATTTATTTCCCTGCCCTCATCTTATGCCAAATCTCTTAGAAAGGTACACCAATCTTACATGCGATAGAGGGCTAATATCCAATATATACAAGGAACTCAAGAAGTTAGACCCCAGGGAAACAAATAACCCTATTAAAAAATGGGGTGCAGATCTAAACAAGAATTTTCACCTGAAGAAATTCAGATGGCTGAGAAGCACCTTAAGAAATGCTCATCATCATTAGTCATTAGGGAAATGCAAATCAAAACAACCCTAAGATTTCACTTCACACCAGTCAGAATGGCTAAGGTTAAAAACTCAGGAGACAACAGGTGTTGGTGAGGATGTAGAGAAAGAGGAACACTCCTCCACTGCTGGTGGGATTGCAAGAAGGTACAACCACTCTGGAAATCAGTCTGGAGGTTCCTCAGAAAACTGAACATGACACTACTGGAGGACCCTGCTATACCACTTCTGGGCATATACCCAGAGAATTCCCAGGCATGTAATAAGGACACATGCTCCACCATGTTCATAGCGGCCTTATTTTATAATAGCCAGAAGCTGGAAAGAAGCCAGATATCCCTCAATGGAGGAATGGATACAGAATATGTGGTATATTTACACAATGGAATACTACTCAGCAATTAAATACAACGAATTCGTGAAATTTGTAGGCAAATGGTTGGAACTGGAAAATATCATCCTAAGTGAGGTAACCCAGTCACAAAAGAATATACATGGAATGCAATCACTAAGAAGTGGATATTAACTAGCCCAGAAGCTCTGAATACCCAAGACAAAAGTAGCATATCCAATTACCATCTTTGTCAGGCCCCTGGGAAGCAATGCAATCTACTGCTAAAACTCTCATCCAGTTCATTCTTTTCTGTCTCCATTCTAATAGCCAAGTTTGTATTACTATAATAAAATACTTGGGGGGCTGGAGAGATGGTTCAGTGGTTAAGAGCACTGACTGTTCTTCCAGAGGTCCTGAATTCAAATCCCAACAACCACATGATGAAGCACAACCATCTGTAATAAGATCTGATGCCCCCTTCTAGTGTGTCTGAAGACAGCTACAGTGTACTTATATATAATAAATAAATAAATATTTAAAAAATAAATACTAAAGGCTGGATACTCTACAAAGATTGAAGATAGATTTATTTTGGTTTGTGATTCGGGCATAAGTCAAGCATTCTCAACTGAGGTCACACTGGCAGAGTTCAAAGGTCATGTGAGGCACTATGTACCCAGCAGCAAGATATGTGCACATCCAAGCAGTCTCTTTCCCTTACGTGGCATTCGTGTTCCTAAGTTACAAGACTCCCACCCTGAAGCCCTTCTCTAATCCTGAAGTCCTTTTCTCTAAGCTGAAGAATCAGTTAGCACCTACACTCTTGGAACCTCCACAGTTTCAACCCACGAAGCCTTAGAGTCCTTGAAGCTGTAACAAAACTGTAGCATGCATCACCCATACCTGTAGTCTTAGACTTTTCAAAACCTAATTTTAATAAAGGCTATTAAATATTTCACTGTCCCTTCTATCCCACTACCCACCAGAGGTAGTGGAAAGGAAAGGTTAATAGAGCAAACGTGGATGTGGGCCTATTTAGAAATAGTTCTTTGGATCAGACCCAGTCTGCATTGTCAGGATATCAGCAGTTCAGTCCAAACGAATCAGCAGTGGCAGCTTGATCCTCTTGCAAACACCATTCACGAATAAGCAATGGTGGATCTCAAAACCACCATTCACAAATCAGCAAGAGCAGGTTGATCCAGAAGAAACCACAAGGCTCTGCCTATTGGCCTCAGTCTGCAAAAGTGGCAAGAAGCCTCCAAAACAATGCCCAAAGTTTTTTGGTGTATTTCCCTCTATGAAGTCAGAACAAAAGATGACCAGCAAAGAATGGCAAGGTGTACCAATGCCACCCAGCATCACCCACTGTCTATTGTGCTATATTTATATCCTTTCCAAATGTCATGTGTTCTTTCAAGCATCATCTGCTCTAAATAAACATCACATGCTCTTCTTCCAGGCAGCCTCCACAAAAACATCAGGACTGTTCTTCCAAAATATCCTCTCATGAGCATGCTTCATCAAAAACAGCCTCGTATAAGACAGAACATCATCACAGGACACAACTGAGTTTCCAAAGAAACCACAAATTCTTAATTCATATCCCTGTTATTATCCTATATATAATTTAAACTCTGAGAACTATTTAGAAACAACCACAATACCCCCCTAGCACAGCCCTCTCCCATCTGGCACAGTGTGGCTGGTTGTGCTGTGACTGCCCTACCAGTCAGCCTTCTAACTCACATGGGGACACTTCATTAAGATGGAATTTTCTGCTTCTGAAAGTGTCAGTTTCATTATAGGACAGCTATTCCTCATTGGTTTCTACAGTTTAGAAATCTAGACTAAACACACATAATTGTTACCAGGATAGCCATCTGCAGAGGTTGGGAAAGGACTATCAAATCTTTTCTGTCTTTCATTTTCTAGGTTAATCTTCTAAATTTGCAGTTTTTTTATTAAGATGATATTGCCTGGCCTGGATCCCTCTTCAAAAATGGCCACTAAGATCCATCCTTTTCTATCACAGTCCACATAAAGTTTTAATCAATATGATTTTGGATATGATCTGCAGTGTAAGCTGCCATTAAACTATAAATCATTGCCCCAGCCAAGGCTATGTGCCCATTGAGGTTATAAGAAGTATCTAATCTTCTTTTCTTAGTAGCATTGAGCTCTAGTTGGTTAATCACCCCATGGAGATGTATGCAGATTAATTAGAGAGTAGAGGAAACCAGGAAGCAACTTCATACAGATTTTCCATTTCCTACAAACCCTTAGTCATAATTTCTGGTTTTTGATATAAATTAGTACTTGAGTTTCTAAGCTGCACAAGAAGCCACAAGGAAACAGTAGACAGGGCTAGGTATCTTGTTCCTGAACTGCAGCTTTCTCCTCAAACTATTTTCTGACACTGGCCAAATAATGAGTTTACTTAACTGTGTGTTTTGGCCTAAAAGATCTATTTTACATAGATCATAAAATTCCCCACACATAAAATTTCTACATTGAAGCTCTTCCTTGTTACCTTTTCTTTTGGAACTTCCTTTGTGGGTTCCCATTTCAATTCTGTCTTCCCTCTTTAAAGGAATAAACACATGCAATCCTCAAATGTTCTTCACGACTCAAAGAAAGGAGACTGGGGTGAAAGAAGAGGAAGTATTATGATTCTGGAAGACTATGTGGTGATCTTGTAGTAGACAGGTCCTGGAAGGCAGTAATGTACTTACAGGAAACAAGTCCTAGGAGTGTGTGTGGTGTACTTATAGGAGACAGGTTCTGGAAGGCTGTGTCATGTACTTACAGGAAGCAGATTCTGAAAGACTACATGAGGTACTTATAGAAGACATATCTTTGAAGGCTCTGTGATATACTTACACTAGGCAGATCCATGATAATGCTCTCTACCATATTGTCCACGTGTTCTTCAGTTCACGGAGCTTAATCACACTTGCTCACCCTCCCTCTACAACAAGGCCTGAAATCTGTGAGCTAATCTAAAGATGGCCAAACAGACCATTAAGCTATATGGCAAGGGAAATGTATAAATAAGAAGCTTCATCTCTTCCTTTTTTCTCCTGGGTGTGTAGGAGGTGAAGGCAGAAATAAAAGGATACATGGCCCTATAATACCACTGTGGGGAGCAGGCAGAGTGGTAGAACAATCCAATACTCAAAACCAGAGAAAGGAAGCCAGACATAGGACATTATGGAGCAAAGATGTATGTTTCTTTGGCTTCTAGGTACCATGACTGGACATTGTCTACCTCCATGAGATAGAACTCATGACTATAAAGCACAGAGCTGACAGTCTTAATTTTGTCTCTCAACTCAGTGAGACCACACCATGGTTATCCCGTTCAGGCAGAGAGCTGAGGGAAGAAGGACTTAATGTAACTTTTTAAAGACACTTAGCTTTGCAACTGCAAACAGTTACATGTGGACTTAAAATAGATATGTCATAGAAGTTCATGGTTTAAAATTAAGTGTTCACATTAAAACACAACCATTGCCAGATGCTGGAAAGAACCCAGATATCCCTTAACAGAAGAGTGGATGCAAAAAATGTGGTATATCTACACAATGGAGTACTATTCAGCCATTAGAAACAATGAATTCATGAAATTCTTAGGCAAATGGATGGAGCTAGAGAACATCACACTAAGTGAGGTAACCCAGACTCAAAAGGTGAATCATGGTATGCACTCACTAATAAGTGGATATTAACCTAGAAAATTGGAATACCCGAAACATGATCCACACATCAAATGAGGTACAAGAAGAACGGAGGAGTGGCCCCTTGTTCTGAAAAGACTCAGTGAAGCAGTATAGAGCAAAATCAGAACAGGGAAGTGGGAAGGGTTGGGTGGGAAAACAGGGGGAGGGAAGGGGACTGATGGGACTTTCGGGGAGTGGGGGTCCAGAAAAGGGGAAATCATTTGAAATGTAAATAAATATGTCAATAAATTAAAAAAAAGAGATATTAAGGAAAAAAAAAAACAACCATCAATTAGGAACATTACACACATAAACTCAATGTGGTTATGAGAGAATGCTTAAGACCCTCACAAGATCAAACCAGACAAAGTTCCAGCATTGACAGTAAGTGGCTCATGAAGTCCCATCCGCCCACCCATAGTTGAGAAGATATTGATGGTGGATGCTTACTGTGGAAGGGGAAATATGTTTTCTTCAGGGATTTGGCCCTGACAAATTAGCCATGGTCCCGAAAATGATCGCACACACAGACATCACTAAGTGTCTTGATAGTAGTTGTTATTTGTTTGCTTATTTGTTGTAAAGCACATAAAGTTGAGAGGGGAAAGTGTGCAGGAGATAGAGGAGGAAGTGGCAGAGGAAAGGACAGAAACAAAACCACGGGTAGTTTCTCATGCTGAGGTGGGTGGCCTTACACACACATACTGGTCAATTCCCCTCCCCCCATGATTCAATAAATAAAGTTCTTCACATTGAGGTATGCCACACCCCTCATGGTTTCTCAGATTCTCCGGGGTACCAGGGAAGGCAGTGCACTCAAGAAAGAGATAACTGCCAGGCAGTGGTGGCGCACGCCTTTAATCCCAGCTCTTAGGAGGCAGAGGCAGGCAGATTTCTGAGTTCAAGGCCAGCCTGGTCTACAGAGTGAGTTCCAGGACAGCCAGGGCTATACAAAGAAACCCTGTCTCAAAACAAACAAAGAAAAAACAAAAAAAAATTTAAAAAAAAAGAAAGAAAAGAAAAAAGAAAAAAGGAAGGGGTAATGGATACACATGCCTGAGGGACTCTGAGGGGGGAAGTCGCGCTCAGACACATACCTCACTCTGGTGCGACTCCATGCTTTTTCTGAGATCACAGAATCCTCATCTTTATTTTCCACAATAAGACACTAGGGCTCTAAGATGTTTATTCTTCCAAAATTGTATCTTTCATACCAAATTCCCAAGTCATTTGATCGCAGATATTGCATTTACCTTTTAATTTGAAGTACTGAAATATCCAATCAGCTTCCTCCCTGTTCAGTCCGGTATGTGGACGAGGGCCAGCAGAGGAGCACATCCCATGTAATTTCAGGCTTCTTTGTTGCACACAGAAATGAAGAGATGATTACATATATTGACTTCAATCTATATTGATCTCAGAGGAATATACATAAAGCACTCTTTCCTTTTTAATAATGCTCTAAAATAAGCCTTGAAACATTTACAATTCCCCTTTAAAGTAGTTTCAGGAAGAAGGGCTCGATGAGGCTAGTCAATTTCACCATGTGATCTTACTTTAATTTAAAAAGAAGTCACATACCCTCCCTAAGGCATGTGAGGAATTATCCCACAAAATGTCTAATGTTTAAAGAAGACCACTGACACTGCTGCTATGTCCAAAGAAGAGATGCCTATCCAACCTATTGAAGACTTTCTTCAGCCTTCTACCTAATTCCTCCACAAGACTCAAGAGGCAGACAAACAAGCTGAAACAATTGACCCAGTCACTTGTCCTACTCAGTGACTTTGTTCCTTTGTGACAGAAAGAAAAACTTCTGACAGCAACAGTGATATCCCTAAAACAATTGGTGTTACTGTTGTTGTTGTTTAAGATATTTCTTGTTGGTGTTTATCTAACTGAAAATGAATTGGAAGAAAAGAGGTGTCAAATGACCCAAGTGAACACACCCCTTAGAGGGAATAGTAACTAGAAATGAGTACTGGGTTCCGGGCATTATGAATGCGCTGCTACACATCAGACTGCAGCACGGAAAGCAGCCTTCAGAGAGATTTCTTTTTGCTGCAGCCAAGAAAAGGTTGGCAAGCTGTGATAACAGTGTTGGTTCACTCTAGTAAAACAGTCATGATTCATTTTAAAGCCAAGATTAAGACAAAACTGGAGAAAAAGAACCATGAAGATAGAAAATTGGCACATGATTTCATTTCTCCTAGGAATTGGGGTAGAGTCTGGTTAAGAGTTGACTGGGAGGCCAATGGCAAATTCATGGCTGATGTTCTCTTGAGAATACTCCAGCAGGCAGCCCAGTCTTCCAGACCTAATTCTTGTCATTCTTTTATTTATTTAATACATTAATATTTGGTTCAGGGTTTTAATGAGCTACTACTCCTCTTAGCTAACTCTGTTCGGCCTTCTTCCCCCTTGACTCTGCCTCTCAAGTTGTGAGGTTATAAGCACACATCACTATCCAGATCTAAGGCCTGCACATAAGAGAATGTTTTCCTATTCTATAATCTTCAATGGCCTCTGAAACATTTCATAAATATATGTATAGAAGAATTCCACTCCCATCATCATTGAAAAACACACACACACACACATTATAAATCTTGAAATTGCTTCTAATTTAGTTCAAACTGGTCATTTCAATAAAACAGTTTAACTAGTATATATATAGGAGAAATTTTAGATGCAATTTCCGCCTGTGAGGAAGTTAAAACTTAGTTGGAAATCTGGGGCCAACAAATGTAACAAAGCTCCCAACGCTTCTCTTCACAGTCTGCATGAGACGCTACATGCCCACCATTCTTCCAAGTGGACTTGCTCACTCTACATCTCAGGCTTTATTATTGTTCCATACCCACTTTTTAATATACCAAAATATAACAGCAAATATGTTTCAGGAAAAATTACCCAAAATTTGGAAATAAGAACAAATGGAGTATAGATCCTTCAGACATTATCCCGGAGCACTGTCATATATGTGCTACCAGAGAAGAGTTAAGTCTTTCAGAAAATAGCTCTGCTTTTCAATGTCTGCAATACTGATATCCCAGACATTGTTATCTTGCATGATGACTTGTAGATTACTGTCCAACAGAAGTGCAAATAGAATATCTGGTATAGATGTGAAATGCAGAATTGAGCCATGTTCTTCTGGGATGTTTTCTCAAACCCAGCAAACCTACATCTCCTGGCTTCTTTCTTACAAGCACTGCTATCCTAAAGAGTTTCCCACAGTTCAATTAAATAAATACTGTATTCTATGTATTCTATCTCTTTTCAGGAGTCATTCTTCAACTTTTAATATAGATGAATTTATCTTGTTATTTCTGTGTTGTTTATAAGATAAAATAATTAGAAATGAATCCACTGTCTGGTAATCAGTAAGTAAGTAATAGTACATAGCTACATGGCATGCAACTATTTAAAATGATGATGGCCATTCTAAATTATTACTCATTATCTAATAACATGATTAAAGCAGTTTCAGAATAAACAGCATACATGGTATGATAGACTTCTAATATAATTACACAAGTATATTTCTATTTGATACTATAGAACAATATATGGAAACACAGTCACAATGACTGTTACCCTTGTTTCTTTTCCTGTTGCTATGAGAAAATACCCTAAAGAAAGTAACTTAAGGGAGAAAGGATTTATTTGGCTCACAATTTTAAATTACAGTTTATTATTTTGAGGAAATCAAAGGGACACAAACCTGAGGTAGTGAGTCACATGACACCCATGTCAAAAGCAGACCGCAATGAATTATTTTGCTGAGCTAGTGCCCAGCTAACTGGCTTTGTTCCTATGTCTATCTGTGGCACAGCAAATACTGTTAAGAAAGATTAGAGGTGTGGCCTTGTCAGTGGAGTTGTATCCGTGGAGATGGATTTTGAGATTTCAAAAGCCTATCTCAGGTCCCATCTAAATCTTTCTATGTGCTACCTGAAAATTAGGAGTAAGCTCTGCAGCTACTGCTCCAGAACCATGCCTACCTGTCTGCTGCCAAATTCCCTGACTTGATGGCCATGGACCACACCTCTGAGCTGTAAGCTAGCCCCAAATTAAATATTGTCTCTTAAAAGTTGCCTTGGTCTTGGTGTTTCATCATAGCAACACTAAGACATGTTAGTTGATAATTTAAGAAACATAGTGAAATTTTAAATTTTTTTGTTTTTCATTTTTAATGGTAGATAGATATAATATGAATCTGGTAAATTTTTAGTATTTCACAATCAAATACATGAGGTATTTAGCAGTATTCACTACTGCTGAGCACATGAAAATTCTAGGACCCAGAAATCACTCTGTGTGTGTGTGTGTGTGTGTGTGTGTGTGTGTTGTGCATGTACGCATGCTCATCATATAAAAATTAACATATCTGAGTTTTTCATTCTAGCCCTTAAACTGGAAGCCACCTATGTATCAGGGAACATTAGAATGGACACAGAAATTGAGGTAGATAGACCTTGAAATATTTCACATCAAAGAGAAAAGACTCATGTCATAAGTATGTGCAAATAAATGCAGCCAATTTTTTCTCCCAGTAGCAGAATGTGATTATGTTCTATATCATTGCATTTATACAAAGAACCAAAATGAATAAATTTGTGTTCTAAGAAGTCAGTGTGTATTAGAGGAAATGTTAAAAAAATATAAAAATATCTGAAGACATGCCATATTTTGTTTCTTGATGTATGTAGCAGTTATAAGCATATAGCAGTTTGTGAAAATATTCTAAGTTGAAGACTTAGGTCATCAAGGCTTAAGCGGCAACTATAAAATACAAATGAGGTTCTTCTTATACCAGTTAAAGTTCAAAGAGAGTGTCACTCATGAGACCTTTAAGATCCATCCAGCATTGGATTCTGTGTTCAAGCCATATGTGCGCAGCTCCTGGAAGGCTGTATGCGTCCCTTCCCCAGCTCATTACTACTGTTGGGAACTTTAAATAGGCCCAACAAACCATAGTCATAAAACCGCTAACTGGAAAAAGTTTGCCTTGATTTAAATGCATGCGATGCCACTTCCTAGCTCTGTACTGAAAGCAATTTACAAGCCATTCTGTGACTCAGTTTTCTATCTGCAAAGTAAGAACAGTAATAGAGCTCCTTATAGATTCTCCTCAACAGTTGCCTCTATGCCTGTTCGAACTGTTAAAGCAAGAGCCATTATTCTACACTTATCTATCATTTTGAGACATCTTCCCTCACAGTCCATTCTCCTGAGCTGAATTAATTTATATGCATTAGGTTGCAAGGAATGCTCTAAAAAATACCATAGACAGGCCAACTTCAACAACAGAAATGCATTTACTCTCAAGAAGCACAGAAATGGTGAGAGCAAGGAATCTTGTGGTGCCCAGTCCCAGGGACACATGTACAACACAACTCCTGCATCTAAGGCTCATCATGGAAGGCAATACAGGATATTAGAAGAGCCAGGGGAACAGGAAACCTGCTGTGAGACTGTGTCTTCTAAAAATGTCAAAGAAACTACATCCATGAAATCCCATCACCACGGCTACCTAAATTAGGTTTGAACCAGGATGCTATCAATACACATTCTAACATGGAATGGCAGATCTCACAGTGCCTCAACCTTTAGTTTTCTCAACTACAGACGGCTAGAGGATGCTGAGTGGAGGGGGAAATAGTCTTCCCCAGGGAAGGTTAATACCCAATACAAAGTGGTCACTCCCAAAATCATATAGTATATACAGATAATCTTATACGGATCAGCAGGTTGTAACTATATATATTTGGTAATAGAGCAAAAGAGGCTATGAATCTTAGGTTGAGAAAGGGAGCAGGGGAATTTCCATATGAGAGGTCAGAGGGTGAAAATGGGAGGGAGAAATGATGTAATCATATTTAAATTGAAAAAAAGCAAAAAAGCAATGAGTCAAACTCACAGAGTTGTCAGGGATGGCATCAAGACCCCTCTCCTTGTCTGATTCTTTTCCCCTTGAATGTCTGTCCCTCAATCTCCCCCTTTTACAAACACATCCGTCATTTTGACTAGTGTCTACTCCAATGAGGTCATTTAACCTTGGTTGTCTTTTTATAGATTCTCTTACCAAACACAGTAACACTTTGATGTATCGGTGGTTATCATTTAAACATATGAAGTAAGTGAAAGGGGGAACTTCAACCCATGATAGATACTTATCTCCCTGTCCCTCTCGCAAGCCCTGTCATCTTCCAGAAGAGTGGGTGTCTTATTGTGTGTGCTGTGTAAGCTCCCAGGGAGGTATCTGCACATAGAAGATGCTTAATAAATAAGAACTACAAAGGAAAGGAAGTTCAAACAAACAGGCTTGTGGCAGCAAAACACATCACTTCTTAAAAGGACTGATGATCTAAAGAAGTCAGGAAAGCTTTATTCAATTAAGTAAATGATCATAGTTGAAAGCAGAGGTTGATAGATGATGCGCAGAGAGTGACCCAGTTGGGGCTGACATAGATCTTGCTGTAATTCTCTATCACCCACTGCAAAGTGAAGTGTGCCTTGAATACCAGTCCTTAACTGTGAATCACACAGCACATCTTGCTTCTCAGCCTTTTAGGGTATAAGTTCCTTTCTTCAATTTAATTGTATTTTAACAGACAATTAATTCACTTACTAAAATAGCAATAGAGTTAGGGAGCTTCTTACCTTCCTGTCTTTATTATGCCTACCTTGGTGTCATTCACATCCAAGGTTTGGATTCAGAAACTGCACATGCAGTCAAAAGCAGGGTGGAGCAGACCCGCTGACCCAGATGAGCTCCGCATCACTCTTGGAACATCAGGCACAGACACATGAACAGGACCAAAGTGAGATTACAAATGGTTTTTCTACTTGGATGAGTAAACCAGAGGGAACAGACCGTGCAAATGAGGGCAGTGACCGAGTCAAGCTAGGTGGCTTTTGTCATATGCAGGGGACATCCATACTCCCTGTAATGTAAAACATAATGGAAGGAGAAGCTGTGATAAGCAATTCCAGGTCATGCTAAGCAAACCTGATCCTCTAGGGAGCCTGCTCTTGAGGGGGCTTGAGGTCAAGACTTTCCTTTTCCTTAAGCCTGAAATTAGTACCTTGGTCTGGGATGAGAAATGTGTGTTTGTCAATCTTCCAGTCCTCTCTGAGAGAACTTTGAAACTCATATAGTCTAACAGAATTTTTTCAGTGATGGATAAAACAAAAACATAAACAAACAAAACCAAAAAAAAATCAAAGATTCTCTATGCCTGGAACAGACAAATGTTTGATAACCTCACCTCCATGGCCTTCCTATTGACACAGCTGACAGCCCAGGATCTGCAGCTACACTCTAAACTGCCAGATTCTTTCTCTTAGATAATCTATCTTTATCTTTCTTCAAAAGGTAAGAAAAAGATACAGTTTGAACTACTCATCTGGTGAAACAGCAAGGCTGTTATATTCTATAATGTATTTCATCCAGTATTTAATATAAAAAACTGTATTTTCAGAATTAGAACATGAATGGCCAATATATGATTTCCAAAGAGAACTGTTACAAGTCATTGATATGCAATTTATTCTAAATGTGATGACAAGAAACTCTAGACTCACCCCCATTTGTCCCTGCTTGCCTTGACAGCCACTGGGCAATAGGCTACTTCCTCTGAACTATCAAGACACCACTGGTCTGGACAACAAGAAAAGGCAGAAACTATATAACTTCAAGGTTTGCAATAAAGTGGAGGGGGAGATATTTATAACCCTATTTGTAAGAAAGAAACTGAGTTTCAACATAATTACATGGATAAACTGGAGTTCAGTTATTGTGAGAATGAACAAGGACAAGGGCCCGAGTCTTTGGCTACAACGTGAAAGATCTTCCTCCCACATCTCTCTGTCTAGATGGCCTTTCTTCTAAACTGCAGTGACAAAGCCCTGGTCCTCAGTACATTTGAAAAGCAGACTATGGTTCTGACACATAAGTCTAGATTGTCCTCATGACAGCTAGCGTGGCGTGGCAGTGAGTACCCATCAGCTCTCCCAGTCTCACAGACCCTACAGCTATCTCCACCAACCCCTAATTTTACAAATGGTGACATTTAGAGCCACAGACATAAGCCAGCGTATGCAAGATCGGAATGTTAATTCATCTTTCTGCTCTTTCAAACCCAAGGCCAAACCACGAATTTGATCTCTTAGTTTGATTGCCTCCTCAAAGGGAGATCAGAAACACAGAGCTCTTTGCGACCTGTCATGTGCTGATGCCAATAAGCAGAAAGAGCAACCAGGTCATTAAAACTGCATTTTATTTAGAGAACAGTGAGAAGACAGAGGATTAACCGTCTAAAGACCTTGCTTCTACCTAATCTCCACCCAGCAGAATACAGAGGGTAAAGATAAGGACAAAGGTTGTCGGTCATTTTAAAGCTCGATCTCCCCTCTGCTTGGGCAGCAAGCCTCGTCTGAGACACGTGTCACACATGATCCTGTCTCATTATCATGCCTCATATCCTGCCTTTATTCTGTGGTTGAAGAAAGTCTTGAAATGCTGAGTCTACTCCTTTGTTGTTAACTACCAACATTGTATCCCTCCAGAGGCACCTGGGTTGAGAGGGGTTTCACTCAGAATAAACAAATCCTTAATGGTGTATGTGCATTGCTGAGCTAGAGATCACATGTTTATGTTGATGCCTTCTTACAATATTTTTATACTACAGGATATAAAGTGTCCCTTCCATGCCCCTTGTCTTGTGCCCCATCTACACTTCCCCTGTGGTTGTTTACAATGTCTTTTTTAACAAACCGTATTTCTCATTTGAACATAGACCAACTGGAACTTGCTGACACCTCTTTTCTAGCCTACTCCTTTATCTTCCCCTTTTGCGGCTTCATTCTGTTTCAAGATGTCACCTACAAAGCAAGGACAAATAGTCAGGCTTGGGTTTGTAGGACTCAGAGGAGGGAGACCCAAGTGTTGAGAAGGGCCACAGCTGATAAGTGTGCTTGGCACACGGGAATGGGGGGTGGGGAATAGACGTACTCATATACGGAATGGAAACTGCCTTAGCAGGTGCAGGCTGGCCACCACGGAACCATGTTGTTCGGGATACTAAAGCAGGGACCCACGTCGAACATGCTGTTGTTATCACACGTCTACGTGCAGCAATAAGGATTCAGTTGATTCATTAATTGCCCGCATACCTGCAACCACTGGATGAAGAAGGCAGGGTGTCTCTGTGAGTTATTTATACCTTATGGGAGGGCAATTTAATTAAATTGCTCTTCTTCTAACATGTACTTGAGCTCCGTCTCAGGAGGAGTTTAATGCCTGTAACTAGAAATGTGGAAAAGTAATTTTGAAAGGTGGGCAGTTGTGTAAAGGGCAGACATGCCCTGGGGAGCTTCATGGAGACACTGTGGCAATGCGAGAGCACACTGGACCCCTGGGAGGCGGGATCCAGAGAAAAGATGAGAAAGGGAGAGAGTGTCACAAGCACAGAGGAGGGTGGGAGGGAGACAGGCAGGCAAAGCCCACACCTGTCAGGTCCCCACATTTCCAAGAATCATATCTGAGAGGTTTGGTGTGTGTGTGTGTGTGTGTGTGTGTGTGTGTGTGTGTGTGTGTGTGTTGGCTTAGAGGTCAATAGAACTTGAAAATTTTAAGGCTTCTTGCTGGATAAAGTCTGTCAGGCACTTTACCCTCTCACAAAATAAACAGAAAGGTTTATGAGGAGGAGGAGGAGATGCAATATACTGCCAAGGAAGGCCTTGCTGCCAGACGCCCACGCTCACAAGTCACTCCCCAGCTGCCAACTGGGAAAGGAGGATTTTAAATTGTGATTTGACTTTCCTGGCCTCCTGCGATTTTATTAACCCCCTGTAGCAATGGTTTCCATCTGCGAGCTGTTCTATTTTATTGGAAGGAGCATGTAGCTGTACCATGGCCCGAGGTCAGGGGCTAGACACTGAAAGAATACCTCTCAAACTTTGTTGATCGGCAAACATGTGATCATTCTAGGAGGGAAGCTTGCTCATATTTCTTCCCTGCTTAGTATTTTAGTAGTTCCCAGTTTCTTAAAAAGTCAGAGCCATAGTTCTTTATGGCCTGCCGTAAGTTCATCATTCCAGACATATCTACACCCTCTCCCTCCTTTACCTTCTTTCTTCCTAGAAGTATCATGTTGTATGCAGATGCCAGAATGGAGCAAGAACAGTATGAATCCCAAGAGTGACTTGCCAACTCATTGGGCAGGTTTCCTGGCCCCTCTGTTCCTTGAATATGGAAGAAAATGATAGCACTTTCCTATTAGAACGTGATAGTCTCTAACATTATAGCAGAGGTCCCCCGATGTCCTCATGAACATTAAACAGTAGGGTTTGATGACTTCTGAATAAACTTTAGTCCAGACTCTGATGGTTTAATGTGAGACATTTACACCTCCTCTTTGTCACCCTGGACACCAAGTACACGATTGTCAACGTATCATCACTGGACCAGGCATGCATCTGATCTTCCCTACCATCTTTCAGGGAGGTTTGTCTTCCACTCCTGGGCTCCTGGTGTGCTTTACTCCCAAAAGGACTGGACTTGAAAAGAGCCAATGGCTTTTAGACTCCTGAACACACCGGCTTCATGTCTAGCGTGTCTCCAATTTCTAGTAAAGTGTCAGTGCCCTGCATGTGTGTTCAAGGAATGTTGATAATGTAAAGCAGGCAGCTTTAGAAAGTAAATACAGCAAAAACATGGAAGGTCACATACTTTAGACTATACAGACAGCATATACTGGACCTGATAGGCTTATTAAAAAAAAGAGACACAAAATTGGAAATGTAGTGGGCCTGGGAGGAGTTCATGGTGGGGATAAGATCAAAACATGTTTTACAAATTTTTCCAAGAACTAATAGAAGATGTGACTTATCCTTTAAAGGATATAAAGCCTTTTAATGTTTTGACACACATTACCAAATTATCACCCAATGACGACATCATGTCTTCCTGCAGCTGTGTGTTAGACAGGTGGTAAATGGACAGGTCATGAAACAGTCTCATCTCTAGGGAATCAGCCGAGTCCTTCATTCCTCTCCATGCTCAGTCACACACTGTCTGCATCTCCGCCGGTAATATGCAGTTATTCAAATCTTTGTCCACTTATGGATTAAGAACTAGTTATCTCCCTGTAAGCTTTACAATATTTTATTTATTAATAATTTAGCTCTCCTGTGTAGTATCTATCTAAATCCCTATATGAGAGCATGTTTGATGGGATAAATAGCAATGAGGAAGACAACCCCTTTAAAAAATTATGTGGTTAAGATGCTCATAGATTTCCTGGGCAATTTTTATTTCCATCTTTGATTTTAATCATTGCCAGCCTGATAGGTATTTTATTACATGCAATTAGTTATTTCTTTCTGTCTCTCATTACATCCTTTCTGCCTTTTTCAGGGCTCAACTCCAATGCTGCCACTCACCTAAGCTTCCCTATCTCTGACTCTTTCCTCCTTTTGTGTTTTCCGCACTATCGCCTCCCTTGGGATGAGGTTGGGGCTGTTATTCTCTGACATCTCTACTCTTCAGTGTTGTACATGGTACCATCTGTAGAAAGCCCTCACTGATTAGAAGATTCAATACATTCAGTTTCACTCAAAGGTTTACAGATTTGGTGAAGGAAAATAGTCACTCCACAGCAGGCTCACAAGATGCCAGACACCCCTTCTGTAAGCCGTGTTATTTCACAGGCTGACAGCAATCCAACATTCTATACACTTGATGAACACACATCAAAGAGTTTTGGGCTTCTGTTGCCTGTGGATCATGAGCTTGGGGAGACATAAGAGTAGCATCTTATTCTTTGGGGCCCATGACTTCCATAGCCCTATCCCTTTAAGCATTTCAGAACATAGGATAGGGTCAAAAGCTATCTAAATCTATAGTTATACTGAATCAATGTCTTTTAAGTGTCAGCCTGTGATCAGAGCAGAGGGGAGTTAATTAGGCCTGATTTGCCTAGTGTCTCTAATGGTGATGTTGGGCATGGGGTTGGTTTTCTGAGACTAGTTTGAAGGTCACAGGAAACATTAAGACCAAATGCTCTGGAGACTGGCTACCCTTCACACATACTTCAGAGCACAGAATGGATTCAAGGCCAAATCTGAGAGACACAGAGGTACAGCAACTCCCAGAATGCTGAGAACTCTACATAAACTCTAGATTATAATAAATCCACAAGATAAGTTGGTGGAGGGCTACATGCAAGAGTGAATGTAAGTCTCTCATCTACAGTATCTAGAATTGTTGCAATGATTGAAGTCTTTCAGCATGATAGTTGCCTTGTCTATCATCAATTACTTCCATCACTGAAACAGCTGTGAGGCAGGTAGAGGAAGTGGGAGTATTAAGGAACTTAAAAATATTAGAAGATAGATTCACAACAAGATATAACCCAGTTATTTAAACTGAAAAGATCACAAAGAACTAGTTTCAAGGCCCACCTCTGCTGTCATTTACACAAGCCCTTGTACTAACTCCTTCTTCTGCCTCATTTCCCTGTTTGATTGCAGTCTCTTAAGTGTAAGATCTCTTGCCTTTTGCAAACCTAGCCTCTTAGTCTTATCTTAAAATAAAATCATCCCCCCTTATCTCTTCGTAAAAATGTCTATAAACAGAAGATGGTAACAACTGTCTACATGCAACTGTCATCCAGGATCACTGGAAACAAGTAGAGAGTCTTACAGGGATAAGACAATGCCCAGGTTACCATTGTGTCTCACGCTTCAGGCATTTGAAGGACTCAGGTTACGTCTCTATGATTTACTCGAGGTGTCTTTCACAAAAGGCTTTGGTCTTTCTGGGAGTTCTGCAGAGCAATGCAGAGACATGTGTTAGCAGGGAAGAAACATCACTGCAACTGTTATGGTGTTTTCATACCAGCAAAATACGAATAACAATTATAATTACCTCAGTGGTATCAACCAGTTTTGTTATAGTTTGCCTTCACAGCAAAGAAGGTCCTGACCTGTTTCTCAGTGGTAAGAGAATGATACACTAAAAAAGCTAAAGTATCTTCTTAAACCTAGAGTCTCCTGCATGTGTGTGTAGTGCAATACTCAGGCACACACACAACTTAAAATAATAAAAATATAGTTCTTAAAACCAGCGCAGTCCATCGTTCCCCTTGGCTTCTTCTTTGGCTATGCCTTGCGCACAGGACAATGACTGCTGTGTTGCAGACACTCTGTGATAGAATTAAATAAATCATTACAGTGTAACCAGGAGCATGTGTGAGCAGATACCGTTCCTCTTTATGTTCACATATTGGGATAGTTCAGTTCCGCAAAATGATCAGCTTTTGCTAAGAACAAGCCACCAGGCTATCTGGAAACGGTGGTAAACAAAGCAAGCACTTTTTTTATTCTGTGCACATTCTCACAGATACCAAAGACTGTAAAACTCTTAATTCAGCAGATTTTATTATACTCAACTGCATCCTCAATACGCATTCATTCAACAATTAATTAGCATAGGAGAACCTACCATGTGTCTCAGCCTGCACTGGGGATAAAGCACTAAAGCAGATATGGCCTTTGCTCCCCTTCCCATACACAAAGCCAACGAAAAATCAATTTTTTATATTTTTATAATTATAGTAGCATTTAATTTACCTTGCATGCCCCTTTGATATTAAAGTGCATTACATATTCATGTAATTGTTTGCCCTTTATGTTAAAAGGTACAGCTAAGTTCATTTCCCTCTTAGTAGTTATAAATATGCCTTGTTTTCCTGGGAAGCAGGAAATTAAATGGTTGAGCTCTGTGCACTGGGCAAATTCACCTCCCAAATTATCAGATGCCATAAAATTTCTGTTCCACCCTGTTTCACTGATTTCCTCCTTAGGAAGAAGTGGGAAATTAGCTTTTATGGAATTGAGCTACCTTAATATTTAAAAATCCTTGGGAGTTGAGCTGCAGTGTGCTTGCAGCTAGAATGAGTATAAAAGCCATCACCTAAAGAGTGGCCAGTTGTAAACAGCATTTATTACTTAGGATATGCACAAAGTCAGAGGAGTACTTTAAGCAGTTATAGATGAAAACTTGTGCAGGGACTTTCAGGTGAGACTTTGCCACAATAATAATAGATTAGCTTCTTATTTCTCATATCAGACTTCAAGCAACTAAGACTGTGATGCAGGTAGAAAAGGCTGGATATAAGCACATATATGTTAAGAGGGAGCAAGATGCTAATTATCTGACACTGATAATGTTAACAGGCAAGGAGTGGCTACTGTATAAGATCTGGAATTTTGATCTTTCTCAACAGGTTGTGAGAAAGCTGTACCAGTGAAACCCACAGGATACTAAAAGGGTTATCTAAATTGTTTCTTATTCTTGAAACAAATTAGCGCATGGTGTTCACTACAAGAAACTGTTCAGAGAAACTAAATAACTACTTGCCAAGAACCCATAGGACAGTCAAATTTTGGAGTTTGTCTCTCAGAACAACATCTCCCATCTTCTCACTCAAGTATTAGCAGAACCTATTTCTTTCACAGTGTGTTCTTGCTTGGATGTGAAGTTGAGAGTCCTCTCTCTACAAACCACATGTTCTCCACACGAGAGGCCTTTGGTGCAATGGAAACCTCAAGAGAAAATGCAAGCTAAGTCTGGACACAGACTTAAAGAGGAACAAAAAGAGGAAAAATATATTATTACTTGTGTATATATTATTAAGTTTGATTATTCCATTCCCCTCTTTCTTCTCTTGCACAGTCTATTTTCTACTTTTCTCCAGGTCCTACACACACACATGCACACACACACACACACACACACACACACACACACACATGCCCATTTAAATTGACACTCCTTGTATAGTAGAAATCATATTTTTCTTTCAAATTCTGCCTTTTTTTAATGAAAATAATGTTCAGTTCTATCAAGTATTCTAAAAAATCTCAGAAAACCAGTGTGTGTGTGTGGGGGTGCATGTGTGTGCATATGCACGTGTGTACACACTTGCACGCATTTATTATCTATCTGGTGATGAGCATCTACCTTTCTTAACACTGATGACTAGTGTTAATATGTCTGGGAAGAATCTGAATACACTAACTTTGAGTTTTTTAGGTATATACCTAAGAGTAGTGTCTTGTAGAAATTTGTAATCCCACTTCAGGATTTCTACCCTTCCTTGATCATTTAGTTTCTGGATAAAGGATCCATACAACTTTTATTATTTTCAATAAGCCTTAAAGAGCAAAAGAGCTGGGCAGATATCTTACCATCTAAGCTATTAGAATCTACTTTTCTACTGATAACCCCAAGTTATTACTTACCGTGTTTCATCTGAGCTGCTCTTAACTCGAATTGGTGAGGCCTCAGGGCCATGTTTTCTTGACTCCCAACTCATGGAGTCTTTCAATTCCTTCGTTACCTTCTTCTTTCCCTCCTGGTTTCTCAATAGCATTACAATAAACAGCAAAAGGCCAAACCTCAACAGTAGTGTGGCTGTATTATACGGCAGATCTAATTTTAGTTTGTTGAAGAAGTTCCACACGGATTTCCATAATGGTCAGTTTATTCTCCTGCCAGGAGTAACTCAGTGTGCCCCTTTTCATCATGTACCAGTTAGCTTTTGTTGTCAACTTGATTTACAGTCACCTTGGATTAGAAGTCTCAGTCAAGGAACTGCCCTGATCAGATTGGTCTGTGGTCATGTCAATAAGAGACTGTCTTGATGAATGATTGATGTGGCCCTCTGTGGGAAGTACCAAAGCAGGCTCCTTGACAGTACAAGCTTGGCGCAGCCTTGGCCTCCTCAGAGCCACACCCGTGTGCTGACTCTGGAGAAACACTTCTCAAACAATTTTGCCTCAGTGATGCTGGTATCTTAAAACACTGCTGATTCTTCACTTCAGCTGACCCGTGTCAATTGTGCCAGCGGAGCAAAGATATCACTTTAATATTTCTGGTCCCATGTTAATTATAGATAAATTTTCAGCCCCAGCTGACCAGAACTGCCAATTCTGAATTCAAAGTATCATGTAAACTTTGCTTTCCCCGCAAAACTTCACCACCCAGACTTCCACCATCTGCATTCTTTCTTCCAAGCTTTTAGGAATCTTTAAGCATTCCCATCTTCCTAGCCCACACAGCTGCCCATTAAACTCTGAACTGTCAATGACTTTCTTAGCCAAAGTTCCTAAGTCCTTCTATAATCCTCCCAAAACAACATGGTTGGGTCTATCATGGAAATATCCCACAATCCTGGTATCAGTTTTTGTCTTAAGGTTTCAAAAGTACCTTGGGTATGTGCAGGACATGGGATGTGTTTCATCTTACACTTTCAATTAATAGTGCATCACTGAGGGAAGTCAGGGAGGAACTCACACAGGGGAGGTACTGAAGCAGAGGCCACAAAGCAATGATGCTGGCTTGATTATTCAGAATGCTTTATTACACACCTGATGACCATCTGCCCAGTTTGGTATCACCCACAATAGGCTAAGCCTTCCCACCTCAATCACTAATTAAGAAAATGTTCCTAGACACTTGTTACAGACCATTTTTGAGGAATTTTCTCAATTATGGTTTTCTCTTTTCAGATAACATTGGCTTGGGTCAAGTTGACAAAACAAACAAAAAATAAGACAACCAGGACACCCCAAGTTGCGTTTAGTCATTGTGTCTATTTATTAGAAAAGAAACTAAGCATCGTTGCCAGTATCTGCTGTCCTTTGTGTTGGTGATAATGATAGACTTTCTGACTGGAGTAAGATGAAATTCGAAAGCAGGTTGATTCTTCTTCTGCTAGCTGAGAATGCAGTCTAAGCACATTTTCAAGTATTTGTTGGTTATTTGTATACTTTTCTTCAAGAACTATCTATTCAGCCCATTAACTCATTGATATATTGGATGATTTGGTTTGTAGATATTTAATTTTTGTGGTTCTTTATATACTCTATCTATTAATCCCTTGTTGGGTGCACAATTGTCAAAAAGGTGTGTTGTTGTTGTTGTTGTTGTTGTTGTCAATGTTTTCAGTCTGTGCATTGCCTCTTCACTTAGCTGATTATTGACTTTTCTTTTTTTTTTTAACTTTTCCTAGTTCTTTGTGGATGTCACATCAAGCAACCCAAACTCCAACATCTCCCCCTCCCATATACACACCGTCTACCCTTGCAGACTTCTCTACCAGCGAAGAGAAAAAACTCTCACTATGGAAGCTACAGTGTATCACAGTGCATCCTACAGTATACCCTTTTGTCCACACTTCTTTGCTTGCAAATGTTTATTGCAATGACTCTTTGGTCTGTTAAGAGGTTTCTGGCTTCCCCTACTCTGTTGATACTGGATCCTCACTGGGAATCCTCTCATAGATGCTGTTGCTGCCCTGTGTCATGGAGATCCTGTAGTTTTGGATCTGTCCCTTCATGTGTTCCAGCAGATCATAGATGAAGTACACGTTGGGGTACACCAATTCAAAGGCCTGGATTTGGACCTTAGAGGTATCTGAGCTGATCAGGACACTGGATCCCAGCTCTGCCCACTCACATCTCCTGAAACCACAGCCAACTCTACCCTGCTGCCCAGGCAAAGTGCAGGGCCCACTCTCCTGCCTGCGTGTTGCAGATGGTGAGAGACAAGACCAGTTCTCCCACTCTCGAGAATCTGGGTCCCACCTGCCATATGTGGTAAGGGACAAGAGAAGGGAGGAGGGCATCTCTCCCTCATCTATGCCAATGAGCAGCAAACAAGAAAAGGCAGCCACCATGTTTTCCTGTGGCTATGCCCTTAGGACCAGTTCTACCATGCAGCCCAGGTGGGGTTCAGGGCCCATTCTCCTGGGTGCTGCAGCTTTTGAGGGTAGGATCAGCTCTCTCTATTTCACAGCACCAGTCCTTCTGCTTGCCACCTGCTGCAGAGGGGAGATAGGAGGAAGACCTCCCTCCCTTGTCCATGTTGCTGCATGGGAAATGAGTGTTAAGGTCAACTCTCCCTTGCTCATATCCTCAGTGACAGCTCATGGGCAACTTTTGTAATTTGCAGCTCCACTCTCCTGAGTACTGCATCTGGCTAGGGATGCAGTACTCCTGCTCTCATGTTTCCAGGCCCAACTCTCCCATGATGTCCAGGGGACCAGTTCTGCACAGCCCTCAGAAATAAACATGGCTCCAGGAGGAAGCCCAGACAAGAGACTTCCACCTGCCCTTTGAGGGTAACAGACCCCTAGTGCTACGGGGCCATTAACCCTGAGATGGCCCCCAGTGGTAGCACAGGCCAAGACCTCACCATACATAGTCCTAGGTGACATCATCATCATAAGTTACTAACATCAGACTGTTCCTCACTACCCTCCAATCTCTAGTTCTGCCTCTCTTTGCTGTGCCTACATCCTCCTGTTTCTCTTCAATTTTCCAACCACTTACTTGCTACTATTAGTGGGGCCTGAGGTCTCTGAGTGTCTGTAGTAGTCTTAGGAGTGGTCTCAGGAGTGCTATGACCCACTAGTGCCTTATGAGAGGTGTCATCACGGGCATGGTCTGAGAAAGGCCTATTTGGTGCCCAACTGGTGTTCACCTCAGGCTAGTTCCCTGGCCAGGTCCCATGGCACTGGTATGGTGGTCTTCTTGGGCTCACTTCTCACCCAGGCCAGCCCAAGTGGCCTTGTGTGAGGGAGGGTCATTTGTCTCAGGCTCACAGCCACCCAGGGCCTGCATTCCCAGATGGTTCTCTTCTTGTCACCTGCTCACTCCCACCCTGTGAGACAATTCAGGACTGCATGGAAAAAAACTGATGATGATCTTAGGCTTTGCCCTTTTTCGGTGAATGTTAGGCTACTAATCATTTGGATGTTCATATCTGTTGTAATTATTTAATCTCAAATAGGGGTTTCTACCCTGCCTTTGATCAGCTCCCAGATAAAAGGCACACAACTTTTATATTTATAATAAGCCTTAATCAGCAGTAGAGCCTACAGTTATCTACTCTCTGTGCTATTAGAATCCATTTCCCCATTATTAACCCCATTTTATAATTTGTCGTGTTCCATCTGGGAGCTCTTAACTCCAACTGGCCAGCCTTCTGGCTCTGTTTTCATGATTCACATACCCCATGGCGACTTCCTCCTCTCTCCACCTTCTTCTTCCTTCTCATGATTCTCCTCAGACCCCAAACTCAGGTGAACTCAAACCCTGCCTATTCTTCCCATCTATTGGCTGTTGGCATCTTTATTTGACCAATAATGGATAACTTGAGGGTGGGGATAAGTGTAACTAGCATCTTTTGTGTAAGTGCAGATTCTTTCATCCCTGGGGACAATCAGGTCTTGAGGGCCAGTTAGCATTACAATACAAGCAAAAGATCAACCCTCAGTATTAGTCAGAACACTGAGCATAAACATAGCTTCTCTTCTTTCTGCCACTTACACATATGACACAGTAGCCATATCTGCAACACCTCTAGGGCCAGTGATTATTTACGATTCTGTGCAAAAGTTTTTAGATTAGTTTCATTTGACATTTCCTGTTTTTTGTTTGTTTGTTTGTTTGTTTGTTTTGAGACAGGGCTTCTCTGTGTAACCCTGGCTGTCCCGGAACTCACTCTGTAGACCAAATTGGCCTTGAACTCAGAAATCCTCCTGCCTCTGCCTCCCAAGTACTGGGATTAAAGGCATGTGCCACCACTGCCCGGCCACAATTCCTGTTTATTTCCAAAGCTGCCTTCCAGAAAACCCTTGTCTATGCTCATTTCTTAAAATGCTTTATTTATAATTTATTTGATTAGAGTCCAAGTTTCTCTTATCACTTGTAGGTCTTCAATCTGTTTTGAATTGGCTTTTATGAAGGATGAGAGATGGAGGTCTGATTCCATTTCTATAGGAGTAAAAATATTTTTTTTTGTAATTTGTTTGCAGAGACTATCTTTTTTAAAGTTTAGTTGTCTACATGCACCTTGAATTATTTCTGACTCTTCCATTTGATTACATTGGTCCGCATGTCTGATTATTGTTTGTTTTTTGCTAATACAATGTAGTTTGGTTTCTAATGCTCTGTGGCACAACTTGAAATTATATATTGTGATGCTTTCAGCATTAAAGGTACTACTTAAAATTCCTTTGGTTATTATCTTAGTCAGGGTTTCTATTCCTGCACTAACATCATGACCAAGAAGCAAGTTGAGGAGAAAAGGGTTTATTCAGCTTACACTTCCACATTGCTGTTCATCACTAAAGGAAGTCAGGACTGGAACTCAAGCAGGTCAGGAAGCAGGAGCTGATGCAGAAGCCATGGAGGGATGTTTCTTACCAGCTTGCTTCCCCTTCCTTGCTCAGCTTCCTCTCTTATAGAACCCAAGACTACCAGGCCAGGGATGGCACCACCCACAAGGGACCCCCTCCCCCCTTGATCACTAATTGAGAAAATGCTCCACAGTTGGATCTCATGGAGGCACTTCACAAACTGAAGCTCCTTTCTCTGTGATAACTCCAGCCTGTGTCAAGTTGACACACAAAACAGCCAGTACAGTTATTGAGGATCTTTTGTGCTTCCATATGGTCTTAAAATTATTTTTTCTAATTCCACATAGAGTATCATTAGAACTTTGAGGGAGATTGAGACTATAGATAATTTTTGGCAACATAACTTTTTCACAGTATCAATTGCTATGGGGGAATCTTGAGTCAACTATTGTGTTCTTCAATTTCTTTCCAGAAGATGTAACAGCCCCCTAGACTTTAGCACAACTTATGCCATATTAGTGGTAACGTTCTGATTAGCACATAGGCCCCAACCTCTAGTAAAATGGAAATGAAGACCTAATTCATCAAATATCTTTCCTATAATTCCCAGAAAGTTCCTAATGCACTAACCTTGCTTTATGGCTTCTGTAGTTCTATTTCTTGCTAAGTAAATTGTGACAGCCAAGATGTGCTAGTGTGTGTGTGTGTGTGTGTGTGTGTGTGTGTGTGTGTGTGTGCTTAGAAGACCAAGAGCCCCCAGGGCTACAAGACATATTCGGCAAATCTCCATGAAACAACTGGCCTGTAGTAAAGAATTTCTTGTCAGCTTAAAGAATGGTATGTGATGATCATTGGTGGGCAAGTTTTAGTTGTCTAGAAAGTTCTTGATTTGTTTTTAGTAGGGGTCAAAGAGAAAAGAAAGAAAGAAAGAAAGAAAGAAAGAAAGAAAGAAAGAAAGAAAGAAAGAAAGAAAGAAAGAAAGAAAGAAAGAGAGAGAGGAGAAGGAAGGAAGGAAGGAAGGAAGGAAGGAAGGAAGGAAGGGAGAGAGAGAGAGGAAGGAAGGAAGGAAGAAAGGAAGGAAGAAAGAAAGAAAGAGAGAGAGAGAGAGAGAGAGAGGAAGGAAGGAAGGAAGGAAGGAAGGAAGGAAGGAAGGAAGGAAGGAAGAGAGAGAGGAAGGAAGGAAGGAAGAAAGAAAGAAAGAAAGAAAGAAAGAAAGAAAAGAAAGAAAGAAAAAGAAAGAAAGAGTGTTGGAGGGGAAGGAGGGAGGGAGGGAGGAAGGAAGGAAGGTATATTTTTCCTGCACAAATGTTTCTGAAAAACAAGACCATTTGTGAGGCCAGGCCCTGAAGGCTGACAGTACAAACACGTACCATGAGCTGTGTGCTCTTAGGCCAGTTATGTGTTCTTTCTTATCAGTTTACTCTGTAAATCTAAGGCAGGAACTGCACCTCACTCCCTAGAACACAGGAAGAACAACACAAGTTAGTGAAGGCGAAAACGTTTGGATGTGAGTATGAGAGTCAACACGCAGGACCTGCTTGCATGCTTCATTCATTAATATCCCTAAAGCTAACTCCAGTCCTAATGGTTTCCCCCTTTGAAAGTTACATTGTAATCATTTGAAATGTAAACAAAGAATATAGAAAATAAAAAATTTTAAAAAAAGAAAGTTACATTGTAAATAGAAGACACACAATTTGAAAAAAAATAGCATAGTGTCATGGTACGTGATGTCATCTTGTACTTGGAAGCTGGAGGATCTAAGGTTAAAGGTCACCACAAACCTGTTTTAAAACCATGTAGTCCAAATTGACTGAGTTTTTAGAGAAGGGAAATCGAATGAGAGACATGGTGTTACTTCATGTACTTATGTTAAGAAGGCCATCGCTTCTGTTTATATTCTTGTTTTTCAAAAGAAATTAAGAAATGGAAATTCTCGAAGGAAAATGGTACTTTTACTCCCACACTATCTTTCCTCTGTCGGTTTTACTACACTATAAAAAAAGACAAGGCAAAATTCAGGAAGCACACATGTGTTAACTCGATGTAGCAAAGGCTAAATCTGGACTCCGTGCCATCCTTTCCTGGGCAGTAAGCTTTGGCATTGGGCTTTAAGATTTCCCTCCTGCAGCATGGAGTTCCTTATTTCTTTGAGCTCCAATGTTTTAGCACTCGACTTTCAATCTGGCTTCTTCAAGACATAAAAAGCAATGGAGTGACAAAACTCAATGCGGATTCTGTGTCAGCAAGTCCTGGCTATGTAAGAGCTGGATCTTTGTGTTGGATAAAACGTGCCTTCCACACGGCCCTTCTGTAGCCTCGGGCAATTTCATTTAAGGCGTCCAGAGCTTTTATTCTCAGCTGACAGAAATAAGGATTAAAGTTTTCTTTTGTCAGAAATCCCGAGGATTAAAAGGACATGATAAGAGCCTAGAGTCACACTCCAGCACCTTGTGTGGCCTGAAGGGTGCAGTTCCTGGAAGGGTCTGTGGTGTCTAAGCAATGGTAAGATGCAAACATCCTTTGACATATAGATTCTTCTTCTAGACATGTATCTTATAGCAAGATAGATGTTAAAGGATGTTCATTGTAACCTTAACTATAACAATAATAACAAAAATAATTAAACCGAGGACAAGAAGAAAACACTAAAAAGAAAATAAAGAAGGGCAATGGTAAGAATATTTAGAGCATGCTAAGTAAAAATAAAGTATTTAGTCCACTTATGAGTAAACAAAACATAAAAGAATAGAAGTACATATGTATACATATAAATAAAATGGTTAGTAACTACTGCTGATGGAAGTAAAAGTAATATCAGCATGGATTATATACACTCCTGCAACTTTTAGCTTTTCATCATAAGAATATACTATTTGTATACTAAATAAAGTATACAGACTGCCTCCTATATAATGGACAATAAATAAATGTTTCTTTGTACTAATGTACCTGTGCCTAGAGATACATGTTCATTCTTACTATTGTCAGCACAACTCCTTGTACACTTTTAGAAAACAAGTATTGTTCCAAGACCATGACTCACATCCTATCAGAAGGCTCTTTCAGAGACCTTCAGCCCTGGCAACTCTTGATGACCTGCAGTAAAGGGCTCCCTGACCAGAGCTAAGGGTGAATAGAGGTTAGTTCAAACACATAAAATCAAGGCAAGGGAGTCTCCCACACCTCTGTTTACACTGCCATTTGTCTCCCTGTTAAAATGCAATAAAGACCATAAAATGAAATAGGCTGTGAAGAATGAAAGAGCGCTTATTCATAAAAAATGGTTCAAATGAGAAAAGTCCTTTAATGGAGATGAGACAGCTACCACGCTAGGGAGTGGAATGGAGACACATAAAACCTTTAAGACAATTCATTAACCACAAATTATTGCAGGCAACTGAACTCAAGCTCCATTTCCCTAAAACATGCTTGTGTTGAACTATCAAAAGGATAGATGGTCTCAGTGTGTCTGCTACAAAGACAGAAGAAAAAGCAGCTTCTTCAGATCCAGGATCTTCCCAACTGGTCAGTGAGTCCTCAGAGATTATTGGGAATGAAGAGGACATTAGAGGGCAGATCAGGGCCAACCCATTCATACTTCTGATCCCCTTCCAGAACTGGAACTGAAAAGGATGATCCCTAGCATCATGGACCAGGACTGAAAACCTGTTCTTTGCCCTAATTCTTGCATCATTTGAATCTACATCTCTCGAGGCCAGCCTGTGGCAGACTTCCAACAAGCCTCCTTATCTAACTTCATACAGGTTCTCTTTATTCCTATCATCATATATCTCTCGGTAAGACACAATTGAGTTGGTCTATGTTATTACCACTGCCATCTCTTGGAGTTACCTGTGAGCTTTGTGAATGATCAGTCTGTTCCAGAGTACACCTCAGCTTATCCCTTCTAGATGATTCTAGAGATTCTGGATGCTTTTTCTCTCTTTGCTGGCCAGGGTGACAGCTGACTTAAACCAATGACTTTATTTTTGTGCCTTCATTGTGAAAAGGGGTAACAAGTTAGACAGGCTCTTCTTGATAGGGTAACATGCCTGTGAGTTTGACTTGCCTTTTAGTATCTTCTGGGCTTAAATAACAAATCAACATCTTTAAGCAAAAGCAGCCTAAGTGCCTGGTGTGTTTTTATTTATTATGATTTTAATTTTTAATAAGATAAAGTAGCTCTAAAATTTAGCAAAGTAGAGTGTATATGTATATATTCAGGAAGCCACAGAGCTATTACAAAGTCTTTGTCTGGATCAAGGGTATTGGTGTTTGTTTAGCACTATCAATGTATTTAATGCTATTGAGTAACACATTTCAAATTGATTGCTATGAAAAAGTTTATGCTATATATGTTTTACTATAATATTTTTAACTGGTGTTTTTAACTAAATTTTTCTCTCTAATCAACATCTCAAGAAGTATTATTTATTTGGGTTAATTTGGTTTCTCTGGGTAGCCTTAGCTGTCCTAAATTCACTCTGTAGGCCAGGCTGACCTTGAACTCACAAAATCCTCCTGCCTTTGGCTCCCTAGTTCTGGGATTAAAAGCATATGTCAGCATACCAGGATTGGCTTAGATTTTAATAGACCCTGATGCTCTGAGGACCAAATAAACATACTGGAAAGGTACTATATAGCAGTTTCTCCATGTAATAGATGATAAATAATGCTTTCTTCTTTGTATTCATCATTTTATACAGTGTTTTCCATGTATTTACAATTACATGTGTATTTACATATACAATTATTTTACATATTATATTTTACACTGGAAAACTCTCTGACATTTTCCAAGTACTTGTGCCTCATGTATTGGTCAACTTCTCATTACCCATGATTCAAAAGTGAGTTGAGAAAGGAAGAGTTTATTATGCCTCCCAGTTCTAGGAGAGACAGTCCACAATTGTGGGAAAGGCACAGCAGCAGAATCATGTGGTCACTGACCTGTTTCCATACCATAGATGCAAAGAAGACAGCAAGTCTGATTGAAGAAAAAGCCTCTAGGGCCAACCCACTGACCAAGACAGTTCTCTTGTTAGGCCCCACCTCAAAGCCTACCTCCAGATGAAGGCCAAGTATTCAAATACATGAGCTTGTGGGAGATATTTCATTTTAAAACCCAATACCTGTATTTTATTAAACTACTTGACCAAAAGCTAAGCTATAAGGAAAGTAAAAATATAAAAATAGTTTCAAAACTTGTTGAGTACCTCAAAGATACAGCTTGCAAAATCTAGACTCTAAAGAATTATAGACAAATGAAATGCCTAGTTTCCTTCAACAATATACGTATTAAAATTACAGAATAAGTACCTAATTTCCTTCAACATGCAAACATTATAATTTTCAGAGTTGATGGAGGCTAACAGTCATAAAGCAATGAAATGTATAAGACAACTTAAAACCACAACAATATTTTTGCTTGTGACAACGCAATTGTTATTTTTAACATATATTTTGGAAATATATACTGGAAATGTTTACAAATTAAATAGTATGGCTTCTGAGGTTCATGTCATAAGAATTGTCAGTGAGGCTAAGTACAGAGGTAGGTAGAAGTATTGCTGAAGCTGTATTGCCTTTGGTATATAATTTCTGAAGCTGAATTTAGAGTGCCTGTGGTTTGTTTCATTACTATTTTTACTTTTGCATCCTTTTGTGATTGCATGTTTTTTCCACCAAAGCACAAAGTGAGTCTTGGTTTATAATTAAACTGTGGTAGAACGTAGTAGGGCTTTCAAACCACAGCTTTCAAATCACATGAACTGATTGCTTTATTCATGGTAATAAGTTAGTTGTTGCTTGAGTGTAATGGAACTGTTTTCTTTTCTTTCAATTTGAAGTTACTGCCTTCCCACCATGAAGCCCTAAGATGCCAAGTGGGTGCTGTTATAGTCACAATGTTCTTAGAATTCTGAGGCTATGCACCAAAGCAATGCTATTTCTTCATAAATTTTTTAGTCTTGGATATTCTATAAATAAAAATGAAAATCTTCTAAGTCACTACACATAATTGAAATTTTCATAACATTTCATTAAGAGAAATAGTTTTTGATAGTCAAGGCAATAGATGTTTATTAAGACAGGAACATTTAGAGGGTCTATGTTTTATTTATTGGTAAGTTTCAAGTTAATTTATTATTCCAGGTTTAGAAATTTTATAAGATCTGATTCACATTTGAATAAAAATTTCCAATCAGGTGTTCTGATTTGATACTACCTTATACATAAATACAAGAAATAATAGTTCTCTGACTGCTTTCCTTGAATTGTAAAGGCATCATATCCAGAACACATATAGGTTGATGGCAAGTAACTTTTGGGAGCAGGGTGAAGCTGAGATCCAGAAAATAAAAAATTTTACAACTAGATTTGAAAATTGTTAATATTCCATATTTTAAAAGTACTTTTGTACAACTGACATAAAGTCAGAATGTAGATGGGTAAGTTGTGAGTGGAATTATAGTATAATAAAAATGTGCAACACGGTAGGCAGCAGGGAAGCCCAGATAATCTCAGTAGATATCCTTACTAGTCCTGAGTAAAAAGCAAAACATATTTAATTAAGGGTTTGGAAAATAAAATATATCACTTTGTCATGAGATGGACACACACACACACACACACTGAGAGAGAGAGAGAGAGAGAGAGAGAGAGAGAGAGAGAGAGAGAGAATACTAAGATAAAATATTCATATAGCACCCTTCCTACACCCATCTTCCCTTCCTGCTGAGTCCTCTAGGACATGCCCAGCTGCCCTGAGCAGGCTGCTATCCTCACCAGACCTCCATTCTCCTGCTCACCTTTATCAGACCTGCAGATCCGGAATCTTACTGTCCAAGGATACCCAGCAGAGGCCTACCATATCAGGATCATTGAGGCTGGGCACCCTCCAAAGACCTACTACAACAAGAACATTCAGGGACCAAACCATCTAGATGGCGAAAGGCCAACAAAAGAACACAAACAACAAAAGTCCAGTAAATATGATACTTTCAGAGCACAGCTGTCTTACACCAGAAAGGCAGGAACAGTCTAAAACAACTGAAACACAAGGAAATGACTTTAAATCCAATCTTATAAAGACGATAGGGGCCTTTAAAGAGGAAACGAATGGATCCTTTAAAGAAACACAGGAGAATATAATTAATGAACTGAAGGAAATAAATGAACTGTTCAGAACCTGAAAATGGAAATAGAAGCAATGAAGAAAATGCAAGCTGAGGAAATCCTAGAGAAGGAAACCATAGGGAAGAGAACAGAAGCCACAGGTACAAGTACCATCAACAGAGTACAGGTGATGGAAAAGAGACTATCAGACAGAGAAGATATAGTAGAAGAAATTGACACATCAGTGAAAGAAAATGTTAAATCTAAAAAATTACTGACATAAAACATCCAGGAGATCTGGGATACATAAGAAGACCTAACCTAAGAATAATAGGAATAGCAGAAGGTGAAGTAACCCAGCTCCAAGGACCAGAAAATATTTTCAACAAATTCATAAAAGAAAACTTTCCGGACATAAAGAAAGAGACGTATTGAAACATGCAAGAAGCTAACAGAACATCAATTAGAATGGACCAGAAAAGAAAATCCTCCCACCACATAACAATCAAAACAAAAAATCTACAAAACAAAGAAAGACTATTAAAAGTCGCAAGGGAAAATGTTCAGGTAACATACAAAGGCAGACATATCAGAAATATACCCGACTTCACAACAAAGACTCAAAAAGCTAGAAGGGTCTGGATAGACATCTTACAACCTCTTAAAAAAATACCACAGATGTGAACCTAAACTACTATAACCAGCAAAACTCCCAATCACCATTTTGAAGAAAACAAGATATTTCAAGACAAATCCAAATTTTAGAATATCTATACACAAATCTAGCCCTGCAGAAAACATTAGAAGATAAACTTGAAGCCAAGGAACATAACTGCATCCAAAAAAAAAACACAGGAAATAAGTAATTCCGTACCAGCAAAAACAAAGGAATCACACACAAACACACATGCACACCAATGCCACCAACATCACAATAATAGGAATTAATAATCACTGGTCATTAATATCTCTCAATATCAACAGACTCAATTCTCCAATAAAATGACACAGGCTCACAGAATAGATGAAAAAACAGCATTCAATAAAAAAAAATTAAATTAAAAACCATGAGGGTTTTTTTTTTGAGAAAATCATTAAGATAGACAAACCCTTAGCCAAACTAACCAAAAGACAGAGAGACAGTATCCAAATAAAGTCAGAAATAGAAAGGAAGACATAACAACAGACACTGAAAAAATTCAAAGAATCATAAAGCGCTTATTTCAAAAGCCTATATTCCACGAAATTAGGGAATCTTAATGAAATGGACAATATACTAGGCAGATACAACTTAACAAAGTTAAGTCATTATCAGGTAAACCATTTAAAAGGCCCTATAGCCCTAAAGAAATAGAAGCACTTATTAAAGTCTCCCAACCAAAGAAAACTCAGGGCCAGATAGTTTTAGTGCAGAATTCTACCAAACTTTCAAAGAAAAGCTAATTCAAATACTCCTCAAACTATTCCACAAAATAGAAGCATTAGGAACATTGCCAAATTCATTCTATGAGGACACAGTCACCCTGATACCTAAACCACACAAAGACTCAACAAAGAAAGAGAACTTCAGACCAATTTCTCTCAAGAACATTGATGCAAAAATACTCTATAAAATACTTGCAAACCGAATCCAAGAACACATTAAAAACATCATTCACCATGTTCAAGTAGGCTTCATCCCAGGGATGCAGGGATGGTTCAATATATGAAAATGCATCAATGTAATTTACTATATAGACAAACTGAAAAAAAAATCACATGATCATCTCAATAGATGTGGCAAAAGCTTTTGACAAATCCAATACCCTTCAGGTTAAAAGTCTTAAAGAGATCAAGGATACAAGATAAATACCTAAACATACTAACAGCAATATACTGCAAACCAATAGCCAACATCAAATTAAATGGGGAGACATTTAAAGCAATTCCACTAAGATTATGGACAAGACAAGGCTGACCACTCTCTCCTATCTATTCAAAATAATACTTTTAGTCCCAGCAAGAACAATAAGTCAACAACAACAACAACAAAAAAAAAGATAAAGGGGATACGAATTTGAAGGAAGAAGTCAAAGTATCACTATTTGCAGAAGATATGATAGTACATATAAGTCACCCGAAAATTCTATCAGAGAATTCTCCTACAGAGAACACTTCAGCAAGTGGCTGGATAAAAAATATAACTTAAAAGAATAAGTAGCCTTTGTTTATACAAATTATAAATGGGTCTAGAAAAAATTAGAGAAACAACATGCTTTAGAATAGCCATAAATAATATAAAATATCTTGGTATAACTCTAACCAAGCAAGTCAAAGATTTATACGACAAAACCTTCAAATTGTTGAAGAAAGAAATTGTGTAAGATATCAGAAGAGGGAAAGTACTCCCATGCTCATGGATCAGTAGCATTAACATTGTGGAAATGGCCATCTTAAGAAAAGTAATAAACAGATTCAATGCAATTTCCATCAAAATTCCAACACAATTCTTTGAAAACCTTGAAAGATCAATTATCAACCTCATATGCAAAAACAAAAACACAGAATAGGTACAACAATTCCTGAACAATAAAAGGACTTCTGGACATATCACCATCCCTGACCTCAAGCTGTACTGCAGAGCAATAGTGATAAGAATTGCATGATATTTGTACAGAAATAGACTCATTGATCAATGGAATCCAATTAAAGACCCTGAAATAAACCCACACACCTATAGAGACTTGATTTTTGACAAAGAAGGTAAAATCATACAATGGAAAAAAGAAAACATCTTTAACAAATGGTGCTGGTATAACTGGATGTGTGCATGTAGAAGAATACAAATAGATCGATATATATCACCCTGAGCAAGACTCAAGTCCAAGTGAATAAAAGAGCTTAAAGTAAGAATCAGATACACTAAATCTAATAGAACAGAAGCTGGGGAATGGTCTGGAACTCATTGGTACAGGAGACAAGTTCCTGAACAGAACACCAGTGGCTCGGCTCTAAGATCAACCATCCATAAATGGAACATCATGAAATTGAAAAGTTTCTGTAAGGCAAAGGACACTGTCAATAGGACAAAATGGCAGCCTACACATTAGGAAAGGATCTTCACCATCCCTACATCTGACAAAGAGCTAATATCCAAAATTTACAAAGAACACAAGTAATTAGACACCAACAGCCCAAATAACCCAATTAAAAATGGGCTACAGAGCTAAACCGAGAATTCTCAGCAGAGAAAACTGGAATGGCCGAGAAACAAAGAAATGTTGACATCAAGGAAATGCAAATCATTGACCTTGAGATTCCATCTTACAGCAGTCAGAATGGCCAAGATCAAAATCTCAAGTGAGAGTACATGCTGGTGGGGATGTGGAGCAAAAGGACACTTCATTGCTGATGGGAGTACAAGCGTGTACAACCAAATTGGAAATCAATTTGTCAATTTCTCAAAAAAACTGGGAAGAGTTTGAACTGAAGACACAGCTATAAGACTCCTGAGCATATATCTAGAAGACATCCTACTATACCACAGGGACACATGCTCAACTATGTTCATGGCAGCTTTGTTTGTAATAGCCAGAAACTAGAAACAACCTAGAGGTCTGGAAGGGGGTAGGCTCCCAGGAATCTTTGGGGATGATCTTAGCTGAGATTCAAAGAATGGGAATATGGAACCTGAGGAGGCCACCTCCTCAAGTGAAGAATAAAAACTTAGTACATCTACACAATGGAATACTATTCAGCCATTAAAAAGAAAAACATCATGCATTTTGCTGGCAAATGGATGGAATTTGAAAATATTATCCTAAGTGAGATAACATAGACTCAAAAGAACATGGATGATATGTACGCACTTATAAGTTGATGTTAGCTATAACAGACAGGATACCCATCCTCCACTCCACGGATCCAAAGAAGCTAAACAAGAGGAAAGGCCCAAACAAGGATGTTTTAATTTCACTTAGAGAGGGAAATAAAATACTCATGAGGTAGATAGATTGGGGGAACTGGGTAGAAGAGTGGACAGGGCGGGGAATGAGGGAGTTCGGGAGCAGCTGTGGGGAGAGAGAAGAGAGAGGGACAGAGAGCCTTGATAATGAATGGAAATCTGCAGCTGGTCTTTGTGGGGGCATGTCTTGGTGATGTGCTAGAGGCCTGGAAGGGGGTAGGTTCCCAGGAATCTTGGGGGATGACCTTAGCTGAGATACAAAGAATAGGAATATGGAACCTGAGGAGGCCACCTCCTATAGCCAGGCAGGAACCCTGTCTTAGTAGTCAGGGTTTCTATTCCTGCACAAACATCATGACCAATAAGCAAGTTGGAGAGAAAAGGGTTTATTCACCTTATACTTCCACACTGATGTTCATCACTAAAGGAAGTCAGAACTAGAACTCCCAAGAAGGTCAGGAAGCAAGAGCTGATGCAGAGGCCATGGAGGGATGTTTCTTACTGGCTTGCTTCCCCTGGCTTGCTCAGCCTGTTTTCTTATAGAACCCAGACTAGGGATGGCACCACCCACAAGGGGCCCTTCCCCCTTGATCACTAATTGAGAAAATGCCTCACAGCTGGGTTTCATGGAAGCACTTTTCAAACTGAAGTTCCTTTCTCTGTGATAACTCCAGCCTGTGTCAAGTTGACACAAAACCAAGCAGTACAAACCCTATTGGAACAATAGGGTCACTAACCACCCACAAAACTTTCCATCCAAAATTTATCCTGTCTACAATAAATGCAGAGACTTCGGATGGAGCAGAGACTAAAGTAATGGCCAATCAATAACCAGGCCAACTTGAGACCCAATCCCTGACACTATTAATGATACTCTGTTATGCTTACAGATACGAGCCTAGCATGACTGTCCTCTGAGAGGTTCCACCCAGCAGTTGATTAAAACAGATGCAGAGACCCACAGCCAAACATTGGATGGAGCTTGGGTACATTTTTGGAAGAGTTGTAGAAAGCACTGAGGACCCCAAAGTGGATAGAAATTCCAAAGGAAGACCAACGGAGTCAAATAAACTGGACCTGTGGAGCTCTCAGAGACTGAACCGCCAACCAAAGATCATACATGGGCTGGGCCTAGGCCCCAGGGTATGTAGGAGATGTGCAGCTTTTTCTTCATATGGGTCCCGGAACATGTGGAATTGGGATTATCCCAAATGCCCTTGCCTGTCTGTACAATATACTCCCCAAACTGGGTTGCCTTTTCTGACCTCAGTGGAAGAGGATGTGCCTAGCCCTACTATGATGTGCCAGACTAGGAAAATATCCAGGGAAGGAGAGGGAGGATGAGGTACTGACTGTGTGGGGAATTTAAGGGGCAGGATTTGGGATACAAAGTGAATTAATTAACTAATTAATTAATTAGTTAGTTAATTAAAAATATTCACATGACATAAAAAGCTCAGTATCAACATTATATTACAAAACATTTAGTGCCTATTATACAAAATTTTATTTAGTTGATATATATAACATATTATTATCCTGATATATATTTATTATAAATTTAATCAGTAGTTATTAATGTGTTAAAATTATTGAGAAGCAGACTAACAGTGGTGGTTTGAATATGCTTGGCCAAGAGAGTGGCAGTATTAAGAGGTATGGCCTTATTTGAGGAGGTGTGGCCTTGTTGGAGGAAGTGTGTCACTTTGAGCATGGGCACTTTCCTCCCAGCTGCCTAGAATCCAGTGTCTTTTGGTTATATTTAGATCAAGATGCAGAACTCTCAGCTCCTTCTCCAGAAACATGTCTGCCTGCATGCTGCCAGGTGGTATTGGTTTCAAAGGCATGAAAAGGCATGGAGAGTAGGTGTTGAGGAAGAGGAAGAGGAAAAGCCATGGATGAAGGTACAGCTTCAGTTGCAGTTGATAGCCCAGGACTGAAGAGTAATGCAACAAAGTTGAGGTTTGGCACCATGAAGAAAGTCCAGGAGAGGCTACTGGTGAAGCCTAGTTGCATCAAAAGACACCAGCAAACTAGAAAAGCCAATACCATGGGATGACCACCATAACCAGCAGCAGCCTGGAGTAGAGTCACCCAGACCCAGGAGTACTACAGAGTACAAAGCTAGAAATGTGACCCAATCACTTTGGAAGAGCCTAGAAGATTGTGCGAGGGTCCCTGACATTGGAACAAGAATCTGTGAACTTGTTGTCTGGCAGACCCCAAGATGTTAGAGATGCCAGAGCTGTGAGATACTGGCTCTGGTAAAGCTACTAAAAGGAAGTAGAACCAGCCCAAGTGAAAGAATTGTGTAGCAGTCATCAAAGCTGGAAGGGGTTAGACATGGAGATGCAGAGTTTGGAGTTTGCCAAGCTGGTTTTTGGTCTTGCTATGGTCCAGTATTTTCTTACTATGAAGTTTTAGAATGGTTCCGTTATATCCTGTGATGTTGGAGCATGTGATCTGCTTTTTGAATTTGATTTTGTAGCAGATTATAGTAGATTATAGCTAGGTGTGGCTCCCATAGTCTTATGTATTTGCACAACCCTATAGGGACCAGTAAGTGAAATGTGGTAGTTTGAATATGCTTAGCCCAGGGAGTGGCATTATTAGGAGATATGTCCTTATTGAAGTAGGTGTGGCTGTGAAGGGATTGTGTCACTTTGGGGATGGGCTTTCAGACCCTACTAGTTGACTAGAAGCCAGTCACTCCTGGTTACCTTCAGATCAGAATGCAAAATTCTCAGCTTCTTCTCCAGTACTTTCTGCATGCTCCCAGACTATGATAATCTACTAAACTTCTGCATCTGTAAGTCAGCCGCAATTAAATGTTTGCCTTTATAAACATTGTCTTGGTCATAGTTTCTCTTCACAGCAATGGCAACTCTAAGACAGCATCTAACACAAGAGAAGATTATATATTTATGTATACATAAACATATACATATTACATATACATGCATATGGCCAAAGATTACACTTGAAAAATCTGTCGTCTTAAGGTTAAAGCTAATCTTAAATGAATCAGTAATGTACTATGTAATATATATGTAAACATAATTACCCTAGAATAAATGAGTTCCTTCTATCCATAGTATAATCTAAAACTTTGTCTTTATAAAACACAAGGAAGGAGTTTCACAACTTTGGAGGAAAAGAGAGGTCAGCAAATTCTCTTTATACCTGTGCCAAACAAGGTTTAACAACCAAGTCATTAAAAACTAAGATAAAATCAGATAAATTTAAAAAACATGTAAGGAATGAAAACTGAGCAAATACAAGAAACGAATTTCAAAGAATATATTTATAGAAAATTGCTATTTCATTGGCTAAGAACAATAACAGCACATTACCAACTTGGCTGAGCCTGAACACGCTGCCTACCTCAGTGCACAATGAAAGCAAGAGCAATAATTTTGCCTCCAGATACGATCATTTCCATTGATGGTGCAGGTCATAAGCGCCATATGCATCCATATTCATAGAGAACCAGTACCAGTCCATTAAGGTAAATTTGAGAAAGATGGAAGAGAAGAAGAGAGAAAGGACAGGAAACAAACGAAGAGAAAGAAATGGAAGAAGGTTAAGGACTTGGGGAGGGGAAGAGAAGGAAGGAAAGACACAGAGAGAAGGCAGAGTGAAAACAAACTCAAAATACTGATAAAGAATTATTATATGTTTTAAAATTGTATAGTTTTCAACCAGATAGTATAGTACATAAGGAAAAATTAGGGAAAGCAGGGAAACTGTAGTTCATCTGTAGGGAAAAGAACACTTATCATGACTGCCTATAAAAAGGCCAAGATGCACAAGGTGTCAAAAAGAACACTTAAATGCAGTTCTCTGAAATCTGCTCATTGATTTAAAGACAAAAGTGACAGCCTTCATCTAAACAACTGGGGTTCTAATTAGAGAAACAAAATGTATAACACAAAAAAAGAGTAAATCCAGAAGATGAACTCCCAACAGCAAATTTGTGGTCACAAGAAAAGTAACTCAGTGATTCTGAAGCTAGGAAAATAGAAATTATAACATCTGAACAGCAGAATGAAAATAGATTAAAGAAATGTAAACAGAGACTCACATTCTTGGCAGAAAACACACACAGATGCTGAAAGAGTCTGGAGTAGGTTGCTCCAAATAGCTGCTATGTCGCATTGACTGATTTGGGCTGAAAGCAGACACAGGATTGATCCAGTAACTTCCCCTTCTACCTAAAGCAGATCATCAGAGTCCCTCTCTCAAGCAGACCAGTAATTTGTTTAGTGGGAGGTTGAAGGTACTAGACACTTCCTACCTTAGAAGACAATGGTGCTTGAGAGTCAACCCATTTTACATACTCAGATTTACATTCACTACTTACAGCTCCTTAGCTAGCAAGATAGTCTAGATTGCTTTCCTAGGACCTTGGCAACAAATTACTAGGGAATGGTGTGATGGCTACTGTCAGCTGTCAATTTAACTATGTCTGGAATGAACTATAATCCAGAAATGGAAGACACACATGTGACCCAGATCTTGAGGCTAGGAGACGCAAGCCTTGTGATCTTGAGGTGGGAAGACACACGCTCTTAATCTAAATCAAAACACCTTTAATCCAGATCTTGAGGCATACCTTTAATCTGAGTCATACCTTCTGCTGGAGACAGTGGAAGAAGGGTTCCTTTCTCCTTCAACTGCTTACACTTACTTAGTAGAAGCATATCTATTGGAACCTGGTTCTTCAGGATTTCAGCTTATACAGAAGTCCAAATGAAACACACAGCCTTGTGGGACTAAACAACTACTAGATTCTTTGACTTTCCATTCACAGCTGGCCAATGTTGGGTTAGCTGGACTGGAGTCTGTAAGTCTTTCCACTAAATTTATACACACACACACACACACACACACACACACATACACACACATACACACACACACACACATATATGCTGGGCACACACACACACACATTCATTCCATAAGTTCTGTGACTCTAAAGTACCTTTCTAATACAAATAGATGTTTCTAGTGATGTATCTGCCCCTCCACAAGTCTGAAATTCCCTTAGTTCTCATCTCAACTTCAAGTGGCACATCTATAAATCCATTACTCTGATCTTTACCTCCGTGCCCACAGTATTTTTCTGTACCTACTTCCATTCTCCAATAAAGTACAGCACTTAGACTTAAGGTCTAATTTGAAACTGGCTAGGTCTTCTTCATATTACCCTTAGAGATGGAGCCAGGAGTTCTAATTGTGAAGTGAACATTTTCTCAACCTTTACTACTTCTGATGAACATTCATTCACATTTAACCTTATTAGACTGGTAGACTATTATGTTAGTATAATGACATACAGTCTAGTTGTCTGATGACTATTCATTGAATAGCAACAAGTAAATGAACAAGTTATGCTTGAGAAGTATATTTCTTATCAAAGATAAATCATTTCCTGTATAAATAAATGATGATGTCAAATTATTGTCCCATGGAGAGAGAGAGAGAGAGAGAGAGAGAGAGAGAGAGAGTACAGGGCATTAATTCATTAAACTAATGATGTTCTACTTGGGTGGAGCTCTTGTTCCAAGTAATTAGGTCCAAACTCCAAATTCTGAGCACATGGATGTACTGGTGTCATGCTGTGTTATCTATTGAAAGCAACTGTGTAAAGGCCAAAAAGAGCTTCTGTGAAACCCGATGGGACTTGAGCACTCTCCTGCTTCCAGATTGTGAAGTGATTGCTTTGAGTTTCTGCTATTTCCCATAGTCATTACATTCTTTGTCACCAAATGGATTTATGTGGAGCCACACTCTGCACACATTACAATGTTTGTCAAGATAATGAAAGGTTGAAAATCTGAATTTCTGATACAGATGGTGAATGATGAAAACTCATCTTACAGTAGTTCTTCACTGCATTAGTTTACCCAATAGATTTTCTCAACCCTCAACTCAGAGACCATGTTGTTGCTAAGGAGAAGTCTGAAGGGTCAGCAGCATAAAGATTAGAATATTGAAAAGGTCAGCATGACAAAGCCAGTTCTTTAATTCGCACCACATATTAGACATTAAAATTCTAGCCCCTCATTCTTACGACAAATGAGAATAAAAACATAGTGTAAAATTAATCAGCAAATGGTGGCAAATGGTTATTAATCTCTTTGGAATTCATTACAGTAACATTAATCATGAAAAAACTCTTTGAATGTGTAAGTAGCTTATATGTGTAGTTCTATAGGAATTCAGTGGTAAGTTAGCATTTATTAATGTTCATGGACAAAGAAGTGTCATTCTACTAATCCACAATCTCAGATATGTAAATGGCATAAAGTTGATTCCTTCTATAGATATTACATGCTAATTTCAAGGCCAACATACATGTTTAGTTAAAACAAAACTTATAACCAGACTTGAACTCAAAAGGTAATGTTCACTATCCTTCCCATTCTCCATTATGATCTATCAGTTCTCTGCTACAACCGTGAAGGATCCTGCTTGTTGGGGCCCCTTCTTCAGCACCTTCTTCATTCACTCAAGACCCCACCTCTTGGTACTGACCCAGGGCCCCCTATTCCTTTTATTCCCATTTCTCTCCAAACTTATTCATTGTCTTCTGTCTACCAGTGTGGACCTGATTTCCATAGGATTTTTGCTCATCCTTTCTCAGTTTTTTCCCCCAGCATGCCTCCATTTTTTTTCTGTCACTGACCTTGTGAACGCACTTTCTACCAGGTACCTCACAGACTCTACACTTGCCTAGAATCCAGACAGGAGCAACAGCAATCAGTGCACCAAAGAAGACTAGACTGAATGCCATCACTTAGAAACACCTTAATTATTATAATGTCATGTGTCTAGACTCTAACACAATATCACAAACTTTAATAGCTGATACAATGCTTATCCAGCAGAACCCACTAACCCCACCAGAGTAGGTCCCGGGGAAATTCAATATAACTGAATCACAAAACAAGGATTTCAAGGTTAATAACCACTTATTAGTGAGTGCATACCATGATTCACCTTTTGAGTCTGGGTTACCTCACTTAGTATGATGTTCTCTAGCTCCATCCATTTGCCTAAGAATTTCATGAATTCATTGTTTCTAATGGCTGAATAGTACTCCATTGTGTAGATATACCACATTTTTTGCATCCACTCTTCTGTTGAGGGATACCTGGGTTCTTTCCAGCATCTGGCAATTATAAATAGGGCTGCTATGAACATAGTAGAGCATGTATCCTTATTACATGGTGGGGAATCCTCTAGGTATATGCCCAGGAGTGGTATAGCAGGATCTTCTGGAAGTGAGGTGCCCAGTTTTCGGAGGAACCGCCAGACTGCTTTCGTGGTTATTAACCTAGAAAACTGGAATACCCAAAACATAATCCACACATCAAATGAGATACAAGAAGAAAGCAGGAGTGGTCCCTGGTTCTGGAAAGACTCAGTGAAACAGTATTTGGCAAAACCAGAACGGGGAACTGGGACGGGGTGGGAGGGAGGACAGGGGAAGAGAAGGGGGCTTACGGGACTTTTGGGGAGTGGGGGGGGCTAGAAAAGGGGAAATCATTTGAAATGTAAATAAATTATATCGAATAAAAAAATAACAATAAAAAAAGAAAAAACACACACAAAAAAATGAAAAAAAAAAGGATTTCAAAATAGCAATTATGAATATGTTCAAGGACCATAAAAATACATAGATAAATCACTTAAGGGACTCTGAAAATGCAAAGAACAACTGAATGAAATACTGAAAGCAATTCAGGACAGGAAAGTAGAGTTTTAAAAAGAGACAGTAAAACAATCCAAGATGGAATATACTAGGAAATAAATTTTTTTAAGAAATATAAAATGCGTGCAGAAATAAGACTGACCAACAAAGCACAAAATATGGAAGAGAGGATCTCAAGTCTTGAAGAAAAGGAAGAAGAAATGGATACCTCAGTCAAAGAAAATGTTAAATTTTATAACTTCTAGGCATCAAACATCCAGGGCATCTGAGACAGTTTGAAATCTACAACTAAAAGGGATAGAGGAAGGAGAAGAAACCCAGGCCAAAGCTACAGAAAATATTTTTAACAAAACCATGAAAGAAAAGTTCCTAAGTCTAAAGAAGGAAGTGCCTGTGATGTGCATACATGATGCAAACAGAGGAAGACCAAATAGACAGGACCAGGAAAGGAAGTCCCTGCAGCACACAATAACCAAAATCCTCAATCAACAGAACAAGGAAAGAACATTAAAAGATGTGGAAGAAAAAGACCAAGAATCGCTTCTCGGCCTTTTGGCTAAGATAAAGTGTAGAAAAAGACCAAATGGCATATAAAGGCAGACTGCTGTAATTACACTTAATGTGTCAGTGGAGAGTCTGAAAGGCACAAGAGCCAGGACAGATCTTCTACAAACTCTGAGAGCTGCCAGATGCCAGCTCTCATGCTAGCCTACCATATGAAGCAAAACTATCAATCATCACTGACAAAAAAAAACCATGTTTCACAATAAAACTAAATTTAAGTAAAAATTTGTCTACCAATTCAGCTCTACAGAAGTCACTAGAAGGAAAACTTCAGTCTTACAAGGTTAATCACACTCCATAAGACCCACAAAAAAAAAATAATCTCACAATAATCAATAGAGAAACAAAGAAAAATGTACCACAATAACAAAATAAAATGAATCAATAAACACTGATGAGTCTCAATATTAATGGTCGCAATTTCCCAATGAAAAGATGTAAAATAACAGACTGGATTGAAAACTAGGATTCATTTAAAGTTGATGGTAACTCAGTGACCTACAACTGGTAATGTGCAGAGAGTGAGAAACATTGCAGTACACAGTCGTAAACAGGATATTTCTATCAAGCCCCACCCCCTCAGGGCTCAGGGACTTATGCAGAAGAAGAGGTGGAAAGACTTGAGGTGCTAGAGGTGACAGATGGCTCCAATGAAACAGTGTCCTCAAGACACAACAGGACTGATGATCGTCTGAATTTACAGAGACGGGCAGCATGCACAGAGACTGCACTAGTTCAAGCATGGGAAGGAGGACAAGTGGACACGGCTTCTCTCTGTCACCAAGAAGTTATCTGCAATTGGTACCCACTTGCAGAGGAAAAGTTACTTTTCTCCAATAAAGTCTCACTGGAGTAGATGACTAACACAAAATAAAATCAGTGCTATTTTTGTAGACTAGTTTCATATAAATTTGTGTATTTTTTGCCTTATTTGTCTTCTGTTTGGATATTTGGTTACTGATTTAATCTCTCTCTCTCTCTCTCTCTCTCTCTCTCTCTCTCTCTCTCTCTCTCTCTCCCTCCCTCCCTCCCTCCCTCCCCTCTCCCTCCCACTCTTGTTCTTTCTATTCTCTTTCTATTGCACGCTCTATTGCTCTCTTTCTCTTGCTCTCTCTCTCTCTCTCTCTGAATGTTTGTATGTGTATGTATTTGTGTGTGTGTGTGTGTGTGTATGTATGTATGTATGTATGTGTATTGTTGGTATTATAAATAGAGAGAGAAAGAGCTGTTATGGGTTGGATAAGAGAGAGGTGAGAAGAATCTGGGAGGGATATAGTGAACAAAATGTGTGATCAGTATAATTTATATCAAAACAGATTTTTTTCTATTGAATACAATCTTTTTAAATTATTTTTTTATTTATATCCCAAATGTTGGCCCCTCCTGGTTCCCTCTCCCAGAGTTCTTCACTCCATCCATGCTCCCTCCCCTTTGCTCAGAGAGGGTACTCCCCCAACTCCCCCCCCCCTCCCCCCGCAGTCCCCTTCCCTGGGGCACCAAGTCTCTACAGGATTAGGCTCATCTTCTCCCACTGAAGCCAGACAGGGCAGTCCTCTGCTTCATATGTGCAGGGGGTCTTACCAACCCATGTGTGCTCTCTAGTTGGTGGCTTAGTTTCTGGAAGCTCCTAGGGGTCCAGGTTAACTGATAATGTTGGTCTCCCAAGGGTTTCCATGCCCTCCAGCTCCTTCAATCCTTCCCCTAACTCTTCCATAGGGGTCCCAGACTTCAGTTCAATGGTTGGCTGTAAGTATCTGTATCTGTTTCAGTCAGCTGCTCTTAAAACCTCTCAAAGGACAGTCATGCTAGGTTCCTGTCTGTAAGCACAACATGGCCTCAGTAATAGTGTCAGGGTTTGGTGTCCACCTGGATCCCAAGTTGGCCCAGTCACTGTTTGGCCTTCCTTCAGTCTCTGTTCCATTTTGGTCCCTGGATTTCTTTTTGACAGGAACAATTCTGGGTCAAAAAATTTGAAGGTAGGTTGGCGCCTCCATCCCACTGGGGGCCTTGTCTAACTACTAGGGTTGGTCTCTTTAGGTTACATCTCCCCACTTTTGGGCATTTCGGCTAATGTCACCCCCACTGAGTTCTGGGGACCTTCACATTCCAGGTCTCTGGGACTTTCTAGACACAGGAGGCAGAGGAAGGGAGGGAGCTTGGTGGGTTGGGGGAAAGAGAGAGGAAAAGAAGCAGAATTAGGTATGGGGAGAGACAGGAGAGACGTTCAGAGGGCTAGGAAAATGAATGGAAATACACAGCTGCCAGGGGTGGGGAGTAGTGGGTAGGAGGAACCTATCGTCTTTTTTTAAAAGACTAAAATTATGTGTGGTATCCTGGTTGCTTTGGTTAGTCTTCTTAAGCTCACGATTCAAAAATGGAAAAAATCAAAACGATGCTTTAAATGGAAAAGATTACTCAATGGGTAAAGGCTTTTGGGTGGAGTCTTATAACTGGGACCCACATGGTGCAAGAGACAACTTCCACAGGTCATTCTCTGCTCTCCAAACACCTGCCAAACATGTAAGCACATGCCCACAGATTTAATAATTTTCTATTAACACAAAAAGTAATAAGATATTTTTAAATGTTAAGTCATTGCATTAGGTAATATTTTTGTTGCTGTTGTTTGGGATTTTTTGTTTGTTGGTTAGTTTTTAGTGTTGTTTTGTTATTTGTTTTTTAATTTGTTTTGTTTTTTGCAGCTTCAAGTTACATTTTTAAACTCAGTGACACAAAGTCCTGATCTTAGAGGTGAGTAGCTAGATTTTATTCCGTGCCTCACTTCTAACTTTATCTTGTTATATCTGATTGAAATGAATGGATAATATTCACCTTGGTTCCTAAAACATTTTTGTAAGTGGGAGAGTATTAGAACCCACAAATAATACCTAATATGGAAGACAAATACTGAGATTGCCAACTTCTTAATAATTATGGTGCCATCCTTACCATACAAGCATCACCAGAGACTACTAAACATTTGCTGTGCTCTATCTAGACACTGAAGCATGAAATAAGCATGAGACCCTCTCACTAATATGGACATATTGCTGGCACTATCTCCATTTCACACAGATGAGGAGAGGTGTACAAGTCATGCACTCAGCAGCTGCCTGTGATCTGAAATATGCCAGTCTGGCAGAAGGATCTCTCCTCCAAGGCGTGTCACTTTGCTGCCTCCCCTCTTGCCAAATGATCTGATTCTAAGCATTTTCAGTGAAATGGTGGGTCAAAACAGCAGGATTAGGACCTAGACACTTAAAAAATTATTTTCCTAAGGATTCATATGGAGAGCAAACATATCCTTCTAGCCTACATATTTTCTGGCAATGCATGCTTGCAGCTGGGACCAAGAAGAGCTGAGGCCACCAGATCCAATGAGTGAGTTAGCTTAAGTTCTACTCTGCCCTTAGTGGCTTCTTGGAACATTGTGGAGAAGAACTATGACTGAGGCCCTGCAGTTTCCGGCCAATGGTGGGATAAGCAGCAGGAGCACCTCCCGCCCTGTAAATGGTCAGGCCAAATTCACTCCCAGTGATTGTAAAAGTCAGCTGCAGATCACAGTGTTGCTGGAGAATGGGCTTCCAGAGGCAGTCACACAATATGAAGCCATTCTGTAGTTCTGTCTAATACAAGATGTTGACTGGCTGTGGGTGAAGTGATGGGGTTCCTGGTGCAGGCATGGTTGGCGTGATAAACACTGAACAGACCTGAATCCCACTCCTCCTGCATGTGGAAAATTACGTGAATACACAGAATACTGTAATCTTTAGCATTTGCAATATGTGCTCTGAGTCTGCAGATTAGAACTCCACCATTATCTTAAAGAGACCACATGAAAAAATTCAATTAGATCCAAATCTTCACACATCATGGCAGGAAATGCCAGCATTAGTCTATGAAAGAAGAGCTGTTATATACTTAAAAGTAATTTCAAATGTTACAGAATGGAAAATAATTGCGAAAAATGGATTTTGAGTTTTTGGTTAAACCATTTGTGAATTGAAATGACAGAGACAATTGAAAACTTAAAGACACTCAAGACTCTTGATCATAAGTTTTATGTAGTCATTTCTTGCATTAACCCTTGTAGTAAAGAGGTGTATTTGTGGACTGCATTCTCAATAAAATAGATGAAAAAATTTACAGATAATTTGCTAAACATTTTTATATTTATTACTTTCTTCTGTGTTTGTGTTTGCTGTATTTGTAGTTGCTGATCATAAAAAAGTAATAACTATTTTTATCAAGCCACAGAGAAAATTACCTAAATCCCTTTGACACAGACTAGAATGTCATACAAACTTTCTTATATGAAGGTCAAGATATCTTCTTCCAGAGTAGACCTGAAGATGAAAATGCATTATACTGCAAGGTTAAATGAAGAGTTAAATGCTAAGCATTTCACTGTGACAGCTATTTAAGAGTAACCGTGCCTGTGTGAAGGACTTTGTTTTGCTTTCTGCATAGTGCATACATTTTACATTTTGTGGAAATTCCATAAATATTTTATGCATATATCTGTCAATCTATAAAAACCAACAAATCATAGAGAGATTCTCCAGAGAATAATGACATTTCTTTGACTCCAACATCACAATGCATATGATAGGCATGCTGTCAGTCTAAAGTTGAAGAGACAGTTGTTCTGCAGGTGTCCTTGTAGGAGTTCCTTTGTGCAAGACTGCAGGTGCCTCTGAGAGAGCTTGTAGGTCAACCTTCCATGGCAGTTTCCACCAGAATATCCTGGACAAGAACATGGCTTCCTAACCTCCTAGGTTTAGGTGCCCTTTGTTAGTCTATTGTCCCAAGCAACTTTCATGCTAACAACTTTCACATTCTTTTCACAAGTTTATTAATGAATGGCTGTATAGATAACATAATTAGATACCAAAATGCCAAATGTTTGTGGGGTGTTGAGAACTAGGGTGGTTTTTGTTTATGTTGTTTTCATTTTTTGTAGTGAAGTTTCAAATGTTTTGTAATGACCAAATACTAAAATAAAACTTTCCTGAGAAACTAATGCCCAAGTATATAATTAGTGCATATTAGATATTCCTAGCAAATTTTGATTACTGTTTTAATTCAAACACACACCAAAAAAAGGGCATACAGACTTTAGCAGTATGCAAATTTTACAAAAAGGCAGAAGTCAGAAGTGATGCCTGGAGATACAGATGAAGGTTCACTTCTGTGTGATTTATCTTTTGCTTATTTTTTATTTCTTCCTCAAGTAAGAAATGTACAGGAAATTTAGATGTTTGTTCATTTGTGTGTGTGTGTGTGTGTGCACATGAAATTTCAACAAAGCTTACCTTAAAAACTGAAAACTAAAACAATAAATTGTCTTTCAAATAAAACATTACCAAAGTGAAAGGTTTCATTTTTTATCTTTGGCTTGCTTATTTTAACCATGATCGTAGAAAGAAGATACAGGTGGAAACACTAACAAGATAGTACACTATTCTCCCACCCCAGAGCAACTAAGTAATTGGGAAAATGAAAAGCTGTCAGTTAGTGACACGTTGAGGCTCAAGTTCTCAACTGTTAAAAAGTCACACAATTATCTAAGCTACAACACACCTTAGATATGCAATATTCAATAATTTTATTTTCTAACATGAAATTATTGTTTAAAAATTTACATATATTTTCAAGTAGTCTCCAATGGGACTATAATACCCTCTGTGCTGATGGCTTTTTAAAACATACAATAACTTGGCACATTTCATTATGGTTGCTTACAGGAGCATGAGAGTAGGGTTGTTTACAGGATATCTTTTTAAAAATGGCTGCAGAACAGAAGAAAATTTCTCTCCCTCCCCTTCACCTGCTGTCTGTGCATAACCACCAATGAGGACTAAGACCAGTGAGCTCCTTTCATCTCCATGACAACAGCATATTGGTAGGTCCAGCCTTGGGTATGTAGTCATAGCTGCTGAGAGGTCAACATTGTCACAGGTATGTCATGCCCCATGTTGGTGCTCCACACCATGTTCCAGCTTCTAAGTCTTACATTCTTTTTGCTCTTATGTGATATTTCCTGAGTTTTATGGAGTGAGATAGTTGTGCCACTTGTGTTTAAGCAGTCAATTGGTACTTCTCATTTCGTTGACCAGTTACCACTGACCAGCACAAAAAGAAGTCTCCCTAATCAAAGCTGACAGGTGCACCACTATATTGTGTGAAGACAAGTATTCAAAAGGCAAATGGATGGGCAAATCACATCCACTTAGCAAATCTACAGCAGCAGCATCCTCACTAGGGCATACAGCCTCTCCTGCAACAGGTTTTTGACTGGGTTTACAGTAGTAGATATTAATTCCTTTCTTTGGAGTAGGCTTCATATCCTGCCAGGAAACACTTGATTTCCCACATAGCAATTGTTCCAGTAGGCAAATCTTTGACGGCCCATCAGGATTGTTGCATATGAGGTCAACACCTTAACAAACTATTGACTATTAATTCTCTATTATCTATTATTAATTATCCCCAACTAGCTCCCACAGCACCTTCTGACACTATGAGGGCTACCCAGTGGGACAAAGCTTCCAATCCAGTTCCAGAGTGGTTTCTCCATGTCCCGTGACCCACACGTGTGGAGTCTTCCAAATTTTGGTCAACTGGTTCTGGTTGAGTTTGGTCTAATACAGGCGTTCTCTTTGTTTCTTTCTGTCATGTAAAAGTAAAAAGCTTTCAGACCCACATGTTGGAGTCAGGAAAGCCTTGGAACCAACCACCCATCCCTTTGTTAGTAGGAAAAGTCCATGCTGGTAGTTGTGCTTTAACATCGAAGTTCAAGGCACTTCTAAATTCCTAATCTCATGAATATGCTGTCACTAAATGCTTCCTTTCCTTCTGGAAATCCTGGTAACCTGACACAAAGCAACCTTGAACTGGAATACAAGAAGAACTACTTATACAAAAATTCCATTTCTCACAAGACCATGAGTGTTAAGAATTGGCAAGGGCAGAGTGCTTGGATTAAAGGGGTCTTTATCTCAGGCTACAAAGCTCATTCTGATACCTTTAAATCTGCCACTCCCCTCAAGTCTGTGGAGAATTCAAGTACACCTAAACAACATGTTTCCCTTTGCTGAAGAGTTGAGCCTAGAAAACCAGAGGTAATTGAGGTTCTCTTAAACCCTTTGCAATAATATCTCACAGCCCAACATAAGACATGGAGAATTACCTCATTTTTCCAACATACATTTTTCTCACTAATTATACAGTGTTGGTGGAGGGCAAAGAGTGCCCCCAAGTTTTATCGATCATGGGATTCGGAAACATTGAGTGTCTAGTTAATTTAACCTTTTAAGTTATGAAAACTTTCAAAGGGGGCTGGAGAGATGGTTCAGCAGCAAAGAGCACTGGCTGCTCTTCCAGAGGTCCTGAATTCAATTCCCAGCAACCACATGGTAGCTCACAACCATCTGTAAGTGGATCCGATGCCCTCTTCTGATGTGTCTGAAGTCAGTGATAGTGTATTCAAGTATATAAAAATAAATAAATCTTTAAAAAACAGAAAAGAGAAGAAAATTTCCAAAGAACTGAGGCTTTGTTTCTATAAACACAGCAAAGGCATGGGAGAATATTTTACCTTGCCATGAAAATAGAAGAAAATATACAATTGCATCTCAGATCAAATTTATCAAGATAAACACAAAAATCTTCTCCAAGAATGAGATATCACACCATATTAATAATGCTTTAAGCTTTGAATTTCAAATATATGAAGGTAGACCAATGATGATTGTGAACAATATTCCTAACTTTAGCCCAATAGTTTTTGGTATTATATTAAGGAAGTAAAAAAACGGTCACTGCAACATCACCTAAATTATAAGTAATAAGTAATCCGTTAAAATTAATAAATCCTACAACATTTAAAAATAATCAGAACAAATTATAAATATGAAAAAATGTGATTTTAGATGACACTTAACTAAAATAATTCCTATCTGCTATTCATGATTCCTATATTATATAATTATGTGTTTGTACGCATCTGTGTATAATAAAACCAATGAAATAGCATACCACAGAGGGAAAAATGAAAACCACTGGTCCAGAACATATCAGTTGAGTGATCAATTTCTCAGTATTCTCTCTGGTCTCAAGGTATCCAAGGTATCATTACAAATATTCAGCATTTTCAAACAGAAGCAGAAGTATATTACACAACAGAAACACATCTTACAAGGGCTGGGATGCCTCATGAAGGTGGATTCCAGTGTCAATTCACAGTATTGAGACTCAGATATTCTAAATCACCTTCCTCTAAAGCATGGTATGATTGTAGATATGTTCATATTTATTATAAGCTAAAAAAGCCCCCTTCAAGATACTTGATGATTAGGGCAAGGATCTGAAAAATATTAATATTAAGCTAAAGTAGGTTAATTTTCCATCCAGGTCAGTTCATTCTTTTGCTTTAATTCTTCCTTTTAGATTTATTTTTTACTAGTTTCAGTTGTAAGTGTGTTTGTGTCTGCATTTGGTTTAAACGTGTAAGTGCAGGTACCTGCAGAAGATATAAATGCCCTGGAGCTGCTAGTTTGTCACCGAATGTGAGTGCTAGAAGCTGAACTCAGCTCTTCTGCATGAATACTACATGCTATCTCCAGCAAAGAATTTTAAGAGAAAAGTAGCTCCAGGATGTAACCCTATTCTCAACCTTCTCTGTGTTATGAAGAGTCCTCCTCAGTAGTGTAAGACCTGACCCTTGCTAACTGATTCATGACAAATTTGCAGAGAAGGATCCTTTTCTCTAGAGCATGCAAATTAGAAGAAGCTTCAGGTAACTACTGTTTAAACCTAAAAGTGTTCAGCTGTCTCCTCATTTAGATTCCTAAAGAACAGGACTCTGAGTTGAGAAAGGAAATGTAAGACTGCATTTAGGATGCAATCGCAAGGCACACTGGGAAGGAACACGCCAGGAAAGAGGACTCTGACATGGTCTCAAGATACTACTGTCCAACCATGGAAAACTACCTCTGAATTCATCTAGAGATCAGGAACACCAAACATAGTTCTTAATCACATCCCACAAACTGGGGCTAGGAGTTGAGGTCCTGACCATGCATCTAAGTGAGAATAAGAAGTCTGTGGGAAATTTCAAGTTGCTCCTTTGGTAGAAGACTTTAACAGCCAGATAAAAATACCCCAGTGCAGTTGCAGGTGTGGGAAGCAGAATAGTAAAAGGAATATAAGAAGCATATTATTGGGCTGGAGAGATGGCTCAGTGGTTAAGAGCACCAACTGCTCTTCCAGAGGTACTAAGTTCAATTCCCAGGAACAACATGGTGGCTCACAACAATATATAATGGGATCTGATGCCCTCTTGCCCTCTTCTGGTGTGTCAGAGGACAGCTACAGTGTACTCATATACATAAATAAATAAATAAACCTTTAAATTAAAGGAGGAGGAGGAGGAGGAGGAGGAAGAAGAAGAAGAAGAAGAAGAAGAAGAAGAAGAAGAAGAAGAAGAAGAAGAAGAAGAAGAAGAAGAAGAAGAAGAAGAAGAAGAAGAAGAAGAAGAAGAAGATTGCCATGGGGATGTGAGCTGGGAATTTGCAGAGTCACAGGGTCCATGCTTACTGACTTTTTTATATATTACCTGTCTCCTTTAAAAGTAATTAGAATATCTTGAATTTCCATTTTAAGCAGAGAAGAGATTGAGCTGTGTGCTTTGTTGTGGGTGTAAAAGCCTCCCATGATTGTTAAATCTTAAACTATATTCAGATTCTTGAGGAGGTTAATATCATATTGAGAATTTTAAGGTCCCTTATTACATTTCCAGCAAACACTGGTGGAAAAAAAGTATCCAGGAAAAGTTGTTTTTCTAAGAAAACACAAAGTTCAGTCCAAGTGCTATTTGAGCAATACAAAGTCAAGACTAATCAAGACAGAATGTGTGCAGGGACTCTGTCTGTTGCATCATTGTTTTGTTAGTTTGTGATGACACTCTATTTAAATGGTTGCTGCATTTTAAGGAACAGCCCCTACCCGGCAGCAGCTCTTGGATGGCTCCCTGATGGCACAGAGAGGAGTTTTCTGTCTGGTTTGATCAATTCTGGCGAACAGGCAGCCTCTAAGTGTCAGAAAGCCTCAGGCTAACAGACAGAGTTCCTGTGGCCTCACTGAAAATATTTAAAAATAGGGCACTTGTACTTGTTTCTCAATAGCTTCCTGTACTTTCATTTCAGACCGAGAAAGGAAAGAGGGCATCTTGAAGGAAATACCATGTATGGCATACTTGATATGGAGTTTTCATGAGGACTAGGGAAAGTGTTTGCCTAAGTTCTTGAATCTCTCTCTCTCTCTCTCTCTCTCTCTCTCTCTCTCTCTCGTAACTGAAGAAACTATTGCATAATTGGGGCAATTCATATATTGTGAGGCATCAGAATAAGTATGTGAGTTTTTCTCCTCAGAATACTCATGATCAAGATTCTCAAGTCTGCTAAATAGTTTTCAGTTTTAACTAGTCACTGTGAGCTAGGGGAGGCACATTTCTAAAGTCATTTCTTTAGTGAATATAAACTTGCATGGAGGAAGTTTGTTCTACTTGTGACAGAATATAAACTCAAAATTTCAATGTTTGCTCTTTATCTTCTTTGGTACCTGGAAATTAATCCCATGATGTATCACTTGCTGAGCAAAACATAAACCTACACCCTCTGCTTGAGCAGATACTTGCAGAAAAATGAACATTTATAATATTTTTGAGAATTTTATACCACAAGTGCTGTATTTACATAATGGTCATCCCACATTTCTACTCTCCTACTCTTCCCATGTGCCCCCCCCATTTTCTCTCAAATTTACAGATGCTTTAATTATTTGTTATCTAGATAGATAAATAGGAAGAGTGGTGTATAGACAACCTGCTCAGTCCATTCATTGTTGCAGATGGAGATGGAGATAGAGAGAGAACAGGGATAGAGATAAAGATAGAGATGGAGATGGAGATGGAGAGGGAGAGGGAGAGGGAGAGGGAGAGGGAGAGGGAGAGGGAGAGGGAGAGGGAGAGGGAGAGGGAGAGGGAGAGGGAGAGGGAGAGGGAGAGGGAGAGGGAGAGGGAGAGGGAGAGGGAGAGGGAGAGGGAGAGGGAGAGGGAGAGGGAGAGGGAGAGGGAGAGAGAAATCCATTTAGCATTGGACAATCTACCAGGTACCTCATCTCTAAAAAAGCTGATTCTCCCACTCTTAGCAGCCATTAATGACCCATAGCTCTTCACCTAGTGGTGAGGCCCTGTGAGGTTCCCCATCCTCGTTGGATATCAATGGTGTTGTCATTGTGCAGGTATTGTTTAGGAGACCACATTGTTACAATTTTATAGGTGCAGCTCTCTGTTGTAGCTAGACATGATCTTTTAGCAGGCATGCAGTCCTCTGGCTCTTGTAATCTTTCCAGCCTCTCTTTGCTATGTTCTCTGAGCTTAGGGAGAGTAGTTGACTTACAGATGTGTCAATCAGCGATGGGAGCCCCATGGTCAGAAGTTCTCTATGTTTTGACCAGTTGAGTGTTTCTGTGGTGGTATTTGTCTTTGGCAAACAAACAAACAAATAAAAATGACACCTCCTTGGCTGAGGTGTGAGATATACGTATCTGTCAGAATAGGCTAAGTATTAAAATGTATTTGAGATTATACTGGTTTAAGAAAATGGCAGTGATAAGTTCTCTTCTAGGGTTCGTGCCTTCACTAGCCAGCCAGGCATTTATTCCTGCCTATTGAGAGGCCCTGAATCCCAGTTAGGTATCTGTCCACACTTGGGATGTCAAAGCAGATGTGGAGAAACAGCTGTATTTCTTAAAGATACCAGTACTATTAAAGAGAAACTGTATAAAGGCCTCACGCATGGCAAACAGAGTTCAAAACTGCAAATCCCCATATAATATAAATATAGAGATTGATAGACAAATAGATAGATGGTCAGATAGAATACTCGTGTATATATAATATAAATGAATATTTATATTCTGTGTATGAGTATATTCTGTATACACATATACATGCAGAAACCTGTATTCTGCACTGAATAATAGGAGGTTCATGGTGAGGGTAAGGCCCAGATATGTAAGCCTCATGTGGATCCATGCTTTCTCACCTTAGGTAAACACTCTAACCAACTAAAAGTAGAACAAGTCTTATAGGCACATTTTTACTGTTTTAATAAACTATGAAATTGATTGCCAACACTGTAATGTCATTTTATATGCCTACCAGGCATAGATAAGTATTCCTGGTGTTTCTCCACCCATTTGATAAAGCTCAAGGTTGGGAGTCTTTCAATGGTGGTCACTAGAGAGGGAGCTCTTGGGCAGCTCAGGGTTTTAATTTGTACTTCTCTGACGTGCAATAGCACAGAGAATCCATACACATTCATTTGCTATTTACTTAACACCTTAGTCAAGATTCTTTGAAACCCTTTTTCTTTAAATGACTGCTTTATCTTCCTCTTGTTGAGTTCTAAGAACACCTTCTGCATTCCACCCAGGAGTCTTTCATAAATATATGCTCTGTTTTGTTCTGATGAAAGTAAGCTTTTGTTTCTTTTACAGAACAGGTTTTCTTTTAACCTTCTTTCTAGAAAATGTATCAATATTTCCTTTCATTGCTGGCGCTATTGTTTATGTGGTAGTTCAGGATCATTTGTTAAGCTCAAAGTCGTTTTTCCTCCATTCTCTCCGTGACGTTTTATAGACTTCGCACTTACAATTAAGGACCAGGTATGGTGGGTAGAGCACCACAATGGGGTGGAGATTTTTTTCTCTGGGCAAACAAAAGGAGAAAGAGAATTCCAGAAAATGTGGGATCACTATGAAGGTGATAAAGATGAATATAGACACACAACAAACTAAAGCACAGAATCGAAGGTATAGTTTTCATTCCCAAATAGAATAAACTGTACAGAGAAAGACAATGAATGAGTACATATAGTCAAGGAGACACTATTCACTATATATCAATCAACTTAAAAAAAACAAAACAAAGAAACACCTTTTAATTTACAAGAGTTCTGCAGTAAGGCAAGCAGGCATACCCCCATGAGCTCAGCAGATTGGAGATCAAGAGAATCAAAAGTTCGAGGCCAGCCGAGACTATATGGTAAGACCATGTCTCACGGGAAACTAACTAAAACGCTTCACTACTTTGAATGTAAAATACACAAAAGACCCAGTTTAAACCAGTGTTGTCCAGATGTGTTTTGACCTTACTCTTCTCTGAACACTATTCGGATTGACTTTGCATCTTCAGGTACTTCCTTGGACTTCTGACCGCATTACTCAGTATTTAATTCTGCCCCCATTTAAACATGCCTCTTTCCTATTTGAATGCACATTTATTTCCTACTTTTAATTGATGAAATAGCATGCAGTCTACCCTAAAAGTTTACATATACACAGGACATGTTTTTATTTATAACTATTTTCCTTTTGTTTGTGATCCTTCCAGCATATGTCATGGAGGTTATTAGAATTAAGCTATCTTCAGACTAACCTGTGTGTGGTTTGTTTGGAATCAGCATGCTATAACCCTTTTTATAGCCCCATATCACGTTTATGTATAATTCAATCAATACCTTGGGGCACGCTGTTTGATGATTACAATAAAAAAAAAAAAGATCTATTCGGTTGTTCTTTGTGAACGTAGTTCCATTATCCCGTGTCACTCAGTTACAAGAGTTTATGGGGCCATTTGCACCCAATGGACAATTTAAGCATACCATTTTTATGACAACTAAACTCCAAGATGAATGAAAACATTTTTAAAACGTATTAGGATCCTTTCCTTGGTCTTTGATTGATATGAACCAGAGCTGTAAAGGGGCTCTCTTCTGTAGCCAGGCTGGTTACAAGTCACAGGAGAAATGGGGCTGAGATGGATGTATCAGGGAGCTAATGGCTCAGCCTTGCTGCTTCGTTACCAGCGGGGCTCACAAAGCCAGGAATAAAAAGTGAAAGTAAGGAAATAGATTTTAATCAATATACAAATTCCTTAGATCAATTAAACTATACTTACTGGGCACTTTTCATAAGATTGATTTCAAATGTAATCAGTGCCGCTGCTCTGCTTCCATGTTACGACCCCAGGAATTATTAGCCCCTCCCCCCCAAGGTATCCTGTTTTGAGTCATGAGACCTGTTTTGGTCTTCAAGAAAGTCATTCAAAATGTAACCCTTACAATGGGGCACACTTATAAGAGCTGCATATTAGCTAGTGCTATTATATTAATGTTACATTTGAGGATTGTGGGAAATGCACAGATGACCCCCCACACACACAAAAGGCCATAATATAAATCCTCTATCATTATATGCACTGAAAGACTATTTTCAAATGGCTCAACATGGTAACAGTGATTGCAAAAAATAATTAGGGTGATACTGTGACGTTTTCTATGGTAGAGAGGCACAGCAAATGCAGTAAGAGTTTGACAATGGACTTTCTACAAATGAATGCCTAGTTAGTACAATGGAAAATGTATGAAAATAGGTGTGAAAAAATATCAATGAAATGGCATTTAATGTGCGTGGAGGTTCCAAGTGCCCAAATGAGCACCTTGAAACAGCACAGAAAATAGTACTTGGATAGTCTCTAAAGTAATAAAGACTCCCAGGAGCCCCTGAGTAGTGTGTGTATCTACTCTTCCTCCATTAACTAACGACTTACAGCACACTGCCCAGAATACTGAACTGTACCATCAGGTTGCTGACATCACATGAGCCCCTGGTATCATCATCTGGGTCAGCCTCACCCATCAGCCTCACCTCTCAAATTATTCTACAAGAACAGGTGTTTTCACTCACCCCTCAACCCCCGTCACAGAGACAACCTAATGTGCCATCGTCCCTCTTTCATGGTCTATACCATCAAAACACTATCAGGAATCAAATCAGGTCATGATACCAGACTTGAGGCTCCTGCCTCTGGATAGTCACAATTTCTCTGCTCTCATCCCAGTAAATACGGGATTGATCTGCTTTCCAGTTTTACAAGTAGATGTAAGTTTTCAAAGACAGCCTGAAAATAGAGAGAATAAATGAAGGCTAGATTCTAAGCACATAAGGTTCACATTCTGTTCATCTAAGTCGAAACATGCCCTTACCTCACAGAGAAAACTGTCCAAGATCACAAGGATGTGGCTGAACGGACAGCAGTCAGGTTAGTATAGTTAGAGTAACAATATGCTCACTACTCAGGAAATATCTGAGAATACAGCAAATGAAAAACTTGCAGTGATGGAAAATCAAATTAAGATGGCCATTGAATAGAGGACTGAGATGGTCAGGGGGAACATTTCAGGATGTGGGAGTAGCTTGTTTGTGATGGTAATCAGAAGATATCATATGTGTTAGGGTTCTGTCTAAGCTCCACCCCACACTTACCTGGCAACAGCCAGGTATGACCCGCCCCATAGACCTGGACCACTATAAAAGGGACTACTTGTCCCTCCTCCCTCTCTCTCTCTCTCTCTCTCTCTCTCTCTCTCTCTCTCTCTCTCTCTCTCTCTCTCTCTCTCACACACACACACACACACACACACACATTGCTTTTGCACTCTCTCCTCTCTGCTCCTCTTGGGCTCTCCTCCCCTCCGCCCCTCTCCACGTGGTCATGGCCGGCCTCCACTTCTCTACTCTCTGCTCTCTCTCTGCCTCCACTACCCCATTAACTCCCATCCTCTGCCCTGAATAAACTCTATTCTGTACCATGTCTGTGTGTGTCTGCTCCTTCAGGGGGAAAGGGTGCCTGGGCCTGGACCCGCCTAGGCACCCCCTCCCCCACACCACGGATACCATTCTCTAAACCTCTCTCTCTTTTTATGAAGCCATTATTTGGTGCTGAAACCCAGGAACAACAGTATGTATTTGTCAAAACCCAGCCAGTCCTATGTTTTAAGCTCATTAGTTTCATTGTAGGTAAATTATAACTCAACAAAGTTCCTTGGAAATCATGCCAGGGCTTTTGATTCACAACCTGTGGGCAGTGATGCAGTTTGTAGCGCAGAACAACGAGTGGCTGCTGCTCTGTCACACCTTAGGATCCAAAGGACCTTCCCAGCCTGTGCTTCTTACCCTCAAACTAATTTCTTTGGGACGTTTTTATACTGTGTCAGAAAATTACCTGTTACTTCAGTATTCTGAGCTCCGCTCTCTCTCTCTCTTGTTCAGAATATTCTGAAGGCACATTATTGCCTTTTCAAAGAGAGGAAAGGACACACACAAGCTCTTATTTGTTATCAGATTTTATCTCTCACACACTGGGCTTCAAATTACCTATATCGGCTGTAAAATTCTGCCCTTTGCATTTCTCCTTTTCTCTGGGGAAACAAAGAAAGAAATGGTCTAATTGCATCTAAGATGGGATTTTTCTTTTGTTAGGCTCAAATAACAAACCCAGGGAATTCTAAATCCTGTCAGTGCGGTTCCCTGGAGACTGGGAGAATGCTTTCATTTAGAGGGAGGCTGCTGTAGGCAGCCACACATCCACTTGGGAAAAATACATCCTTTTTTTTTTTTTTCAGCTGAGGAAATGATTGCTAAGGGAAGGCAGAGGCCTAGTTATAGGCCCCATTTCAGAAGCTTTCGCCAGAGCTGCCAGCTCTAAATAAGATGATGGTGGCCTGGGGGAGGTTCAGGAATTCAGTTTCTGTCTTACATCTTCAGAAATCCCTAGACACAATAAAAAAGGAGAACTCCCCCCAGACACCAGCTCAGAAAACCTATCAGTGGCAGGGACCTAGTCATAGCCTGGGGGACATCATCACTGGTCCCTCTGTCAACTTTCTGAAGAGGAGCCTGCAGAGGACTGAGAGGATGCTGTGATGGAGGTGGTCCTGCACAAGGGGAGACGGGCAGAGCAGCTCTCCCGTCTGGCCTCACTGTTACCATGAGCTGCCCCTGCTATCCTGCCTGCCTGGCTGCTTCGCTCGGTTCTGTATCCTGCATCTCCAGATCCCTCTCCCCTTCTCCATGGTAACAACAGCGATAGGCCCAGAATAGTTCTACTGGACATTTGATGTTCAGCAGTATGCTCAAAGGTTCTCACTCTTGCCTGTGTTTGGAGAAATACTTCAGCACATGGTTTCAGTTATGAAACACAATGAATTCTAAAAAACAGACGATTCAGTATCTCTTCCCACCTATAAAAACCATTATTGTTCCCTGGGTAAGGACAAGAATTGAAATGCAGACATTCTAAGCTACAGATGCTGAGTGGCCAGGCAGGTCTACACAACCAGACTCTTGCTTATAGGTCTTTAGCAGCTGATTTTTTGGGCATATGTAAATGTGAATGCTGGAAACCAAAGAGCTCTCAAGCCCTTCCAAAACTAAGAAGACAAGCTCTGTGCACCGCTCGAATTCCCTCAACTGTCTTTCTTTCTTCCTCTGATGCTAATTAATACAATGCATGTCAACACTGGATCTCCATCCAGTTCTCTCTCTCTCTCTCTCTCTCTCTCTCTCTCTCTCTCTCTCTCTCTCTCTCTCTCTCTCTCTCTCTCCCTCTCCCTCTCCCTCTCCCTCCCTCTCCCCCTCTTCCTCTCCCTCCCTCTCTCTCTCTCTCTCTCTCTCTCTCTCTCTCTTTGTGTGTGTGTGTGTGTGTGTGTGTGTGTGTGTGCTTGAGTGCACACACAAACACATACTTTGAGGTTCAGTCTATAATTATTCTAACACCTGGTAGAATTTTGGACACCTGAGGAGGCTTCCCAGCTGAGTTCTGAGCTGAAATACTTTTAAAATAATTATTTTCAGCTATCTCTTTGTATCTTAAGAATATTAATCTAATCAGCTTAGAGATGTGCTTGAAATCTAATGCTCATCATACAAGACACATCTCTCCCACCCTGGTATGGTTAACATGTTCTCAGATCACTATCTGCTTTACACATCGCAGGTTGGACAAATAGAACCTCATCTCAAATCTTGCTTCCAGGACTGCTTAAACCTCCACCTTGCCACTGAAAACTCCAGACCTGTTCTTATGGTACCAATATGCCTTTCAGATTTGCGACCCACGATTGAATTGCTGAATTCCAGCATTGGGTTTGGAGACAAATGGCAAGGTGAACTTTCTGAACAGAGAGTGAGAGACACCCCAGCTTTGTGTTCAGAGATCTACGGAGATGGAAAGATTCTTTACAGGGTAAGAAGGAAGAAAGGAAAACGCATAGCCTCATGATGGCATGTAGTCGGAGGAAGGAACAGAACGAAATCTCCTAGAACACCCGAAGCTGGGGAGAGCATCCCTGTTCGGGGCTTGTTGGAAAACTTCACTACATTCCGATGATGCATAAGCTCTTTGCCCTCTTAGTCAAAGAGGCATGTATGCTGTCCTTCACAAAGACTTTTGTTTCCAAGGAGAAGAATCAGTTGCTCCTATCCCTGATACTTAGTGAAAATGTTTGCCTGCTTGCAACTCTGTAATACAGGGACTGGCTTTGATTTTCTTCTTACCTCCTCATTCTCTGTTCTCTGGGCTCACATTTCTTCCAAGCCCCTCCTCTGTTCCTTCAAAGACAGCACCTATATTAATTGCCACACTCATGCAAACTTGTCTACATTTATACCATGGAAAACTCTCTCTACCTCTAGGGGCTTTTATGAGAATAATTAGAAGAAATACTCTAAAGGGGAAATCCACTTCATAACGGTTTGATAGAGAAAAATGTCACCATAATCCATGAATATGCCATCCAGTTCATAAACATTCATTTAAAACTTTTAAATTCACATTTAGAACCTAAAAGGATGATTCTCCCACCTTTGGAGACACCCTCTTAGGTCTCTCTTTAGAGTACTCATTTCTTTAGCTTTGTTGAATAACTTAGACTGTCTGTGTCTCTGGCCTGGATTCTTTCCTTTAAGACCAGGACTGAGAAGAATCTTGCTGAATAACAAAGCAGCCCAGGGGAGTGTGTTTTGTTATGTTTTTGTTGCATTACAGTTGGGGTTGTTAATGATATGGCCAAAGATTCTCTGAACATAAGTTACATTATACATCATCTGGATGGCTTGGAGGCTTATTTTCAATTGTCAACTTGGAAGAAACATCCAAGGAAATAGTAAAGCATACTGCAGTGTGTCTGAAATGGAGCCCATATAATAATTAAAACATTTGATATAATCAGGTGGTTGATTACTTAATAGAGCCACAATATGTTGAAAATATCGGGAGGTGTGATAATGGGAACCAGAGAGTCCTTGAAGTAGGGTTGACAGAACTTCAGTCTTGTCCCTTCCCTGGCTCCCTCCTGTAGCCCTGTTCTCTGTCCCCTGCCCTATCATGATGCAAACTAGTCTGCTCTGCCTTGGTGGACTGACCCCTCTGAAGAGTAATCCAAGGTAACTCCTTCCTCTCTCAATTTACTTCTGTTAGGCATCTGCCTACACTTTTGCAAAACAGGTACTGTACAGAGCCATATTGGGGCAGTCTTGCACTTGGTCAGAGTTTGACTTTGGTCAAGGTTAACTTCTCCCAGTTAGCCAGGATCCTGCTCCACCTAGGGTGGAGCGCACGTAGTAAAGGTTAAGTTCATTGTTCCTCCAGGTATAGGAATTCCTGAATTAAGCAAGTGACCCACCCAGCTGCCGGAGCAGTCAAGACGAAGACCTCCAAGAGAAGCTAGACAACTTCCACCGGAACTCAGCCTGGAGTCTGGGGGGAGGGTTTGCCCAAACTGTTAAAAGGTCCGGCGCCATTAAAGTTTACGGCTTTGATCAGTGAACATTGACTTGGCCGCACGTTCTTTTCGCTTCTCTTCCCTATGACCCCAAAATTCTCTCAACAGGTAACCCAGTTCACATGTAGCCGCTGGCGGCTACATATTGGCGCCCAACGTGGGGCGACCTGGCACGAGAGAATTTCTTGAGGTAGCCCTATCCAGCGAAGCTTCGCAGAAAAAGGTGAAAATTAATGGTGTCCGCACGGTAAGCAACATAGAGGGCAAAACTAGCGCTAGTGAATTCGTGTCTATTGTTGTGAGTGCAGGAATGGATACAGTTTTTCAAGCATACTGTGTGGACCCAGCACAGGACTGCTTGGGTTGATAAGATAGGGAAATATGGGGAAGGAATTTGGTAGGCATTTGCCCAAAGCTCGTAAGAGCTGATTTCGGCGAAAAGAAAGGGGTTTTTAAAAATAGGCATATGTCCACAGCTTCTAAGAGCTGTTTAAAGAGGAAAATGGATGCAATTGCTTAACAAGCACGCTTAACTTTCTGTGTATCTTTCCGTGTTTGTCCCGGTGCACCGACTGTCTATGTGTATGTTTATGTCCTCTCTGTGTCTTTGTGTGAATGACTGTTTCATGTTAAAAAGGAAAATTGGTAAAGATTTCATCTGCTGGCAACCTCTTGAGCTAGCCACAGTTTGTGTGGGGATTGATTCAAAGCCACGCTGCAGCAGCGTAGCTCACTCACCCAAGACAGAAACATGGCTGGGGAAAAAGCCGCTCTTAAAAGCCCAGAAACCTCGAGATTTGGGAAGACCTTGGTTTGGCTTGTGAAATTCATGTAGTCGCTTTATACTTGTTTCTAATTGGTTTTAATGATATAAGGCTTTACATTTCTTGACTAAAGAGTTATAAATTAATTGGTTATTATGTAAAAGGTATAGTGTTATTAAGAAAAGGTTAGTTTAAAACTGGTGATTCAGTGTTAGAGCTATCTTAACTAACTACACGTGGCCTAACGCCACTCATGCCTTGTTCTTGTTTATAATTGGATTTAAAGGTATATTTTGCATGACTTGACTATAGAGTATTGGCTTAAGTCACTGGACATGATTTAAAAGGTATAATGTTATTAACAAATGTTAGGTGAAAGCTGGTAGTTTAGGGTAGTCGCCATTTTTAAACAAACACGTGGCATGACGATTAAGGCTGGTAGTTTAGGGTAGTCGCCATTTTGAACACCACGTGGCATGACGCAATCCAGGAAATACAGGCCTTTGGGACGCTCCTAAATTGGCATGGTGTTTCATGTGAATCTTGGCCTGGAGATTAGACTTAATGAAGATTAAGATTTAAAATATTGTCTCTTTAATAAGTTACACTGTTATACACTTGAACATAAGAACTGGCATACAAACCTTGTGCTGTAAATATGTGTTTGCCATTAATTTTAAAGAAAATAGATTGTTTAAAATTGAGATTTGCTTCCAAAATTACAATTGTGCTCTAATATTGCAAGAAAACATTGAGTTACAATAAAAATCAGTGTGTCATTGGCTACAGTTTTCAGTTTGCAGGCTCGTAATTGTTAACATTTTGTAATTAAGATAATTTTGAGAGTGATACAGCTATGGGTTTTAGAGGCCCATTGCCACTTTTCCACAAGTTTATAGGCTACAATGGTAGGAGCAAAATTTAACCCTCCAAGATTAAAAAGGATATCTCTGTAGAAATGTATTTGATATCAAGTAGGTTCCTTTGACCATGAAATTACAGGTTTCTTTTGTTTAATCCTGAAAACGTCCTAGCAGGTTTGGGTCTGGTCTTAGTTAAAAGGCTCAGGTCTAGTCCTTGCCAAGGACTAAAGGTGGATCCTAGGGCAGATAAAAAAAAAATGTATTTTGTCTCTGTTTCAATACTAGAAGTTAAGATCTTAAAATTTTCAGTGTATAATATTCATAGAATGTTTGTTACAGGCCCTTGCTCCTATAGACTTTTAGAATTTTTAGGTAAATGGCTTTCAAAAGTTGTTAGGATATATTAATTGGCTTTATCTTATATTTACCTCATTTTAAGCTTGCCACAGAAGGTCTTAAACCTCTGTTTTCAAGGTAGGAAACATTTGTTCCTTGCTTCAAGCAACAATCAAATTTATTATTAATGGTTGATCTATTACATGGCAAGCATTTTTAGGCAAAATTAATAATTGTTATCCAAAAGATAATTTGTACTATCAGATCACATGTTTATTCCTTTAAGTTTCTCCCTGCTTCAACACAGATACCTGAATTGGGTGCTATAGCAGCTATTTTTAAGATGTTAAAGGTCAAGCTTTTAATAATAGTAGATATACATAGCTCATGGTTTATAATTGCTTAAAATTGGTCCATTTTTAATACTGCTAATTCTTAATTTCTACAGTTTATACAAATGTGATTCAAATTTCTAAGAACAAAGGATATGTTCTCTAAATGACTGTCCTTTAGGTATTTGAAATAATTTTATATTTTGTGCACATCAAATTATAAAGATTTGTTCTTGATGTCCTCAATTTCTACCTCTACCACGTAATGGTGTTAATCCTAGAGGACTTAGTTATTACAGATAAATGATATTCATATTTCTAATTTAAAAGATTAAAAAAAAATATGTACATGTGACTAATGATTCATTTTTAGGCTGTCTAGTTGCAACTGCTCTAACAGAAAAAGCAACTATATTTTATATAATTACATAGTTATTGCCTATGTTATGGTTTATACTTTGTGTTCCAACTTAAATTAATAAAACAATATCTTCTTGGAAGAAAGAAGAGAGAGGAAATTGTGTCCCTGTGCATATAATTTAAATTATGCTTGCATGTTTAAAAAAAAAAATTTTAAAATTTGGATGCCAAGAAACTCCTTGCTAAATGTATATGACATCTTGTAATTAGGCATATTGATGTCTAGGTGAAATGAAGGAATTCACTTACTAACATATGCCATGATCCTGATTTAATATTGGGGGAGAAGGCATGTCCTCTGTTTTTTCCACAGAATGCTGCAGAAGATATGCTGACTGTGTGCTTGCTGAATGCCCAGACCATGGTAACATAAGAGCTATATTGGGTATATGTTCTTGACTTACCTCAATTGTTAAATGTTCCAGGTTAGATAAATTGCCTAGCTTCAAGCTTTTAGACTTTGTGGGACAGAACATGGAGACTGTTATGCTAGCTTAGGAAAAATTAATTAGAAGAGTTAAAATGACTCTTCTCCTTATTGTGCTCAGCTGACTCAACCATAGACTGGTCTAGAAATAATTCCAATATTGAAGATTCCAATTTTGAAGATGGCTAACAATCTTCAGCCAGCTGTGTTAATTTAACATATAGTCTCCACTTTTCCTGAGAAGTAACAGCTTATTTCTTGATTCACAAGGCTACCTCTCCCACCTCAGAGGCCAAGCCTTGGGTCCTTAAAGTTGTTAATTTACAACTGAATTGGCTACTTCTGGGACAAGTTAATCCTATTCCACCTTTAACTCTTGACCTTGTCTGTTAAGCAGACTGGCTGTCTCCACCCAGGCTCACCTGGATGGAGAGATTACATGTCTGTTAAAGACACTTGCAGACCCCCCTGGCTTCAAAACTTACACAAGTGGATCTCCAAAGAGGGAGCCACATAGAACTCAGATCTATGTGTGTTTGTTTATGAACAAACATGGGTACCAGCGAGACGTGCGAGGCAAAGCACTGCATGGGGAGGTGAATTTCTGCTTCTGAGTCCCCAGGAAGTACACCTAATTGCATAGGGGTTAACGTCGAGAGGCTGTCCTTAAAATAATAAGGGAGCCTATTACCCCTCCTCTGAAAAAGACGTTATACAATATTTAAGAGGAATTACGGTCAATGCTTCCCCTCCTGGTTAAGGCCCGCCTTCTTATGAAGGATATTTATCCACTTGTTTTCTACCTCCTCGTGTTCAAATTAATAAAAAAAGGGAGGACATGTACAGAGCCATATTGGGGCAGTCTTGCACTTGGTCAAAGTTTGACTTTGGTCAAGGTTAACTTCTCCCAGTTAGCCAGGATCCTGCTCCACCTAGGGTGGAGCGCACGTAGTAAAGGTTAAGTTCATTGTTCCTCCAGGTATAGGAATTCCTGAATTAAGCAAGTGACCCACCCAGCTGCCGGAGCAGTCAAGACGAAGACCTCCAAGAGAAGCTAGACAACTTCCACCAGAACTCAGCCTGGAGTCTGGGGGGAGGGTTTGCCCAAACTGTTAAAAGGTCCGGCGCCATTAAAGTTTACGGCTTTGATCAGTGAACATTGACTTGGCCGCACGTTCTTTTCGCTTCTCTTCCCTATGACCCCAAAATTCTCTCAACAGGTAACCCAGTTCACATGTAGCCGCTGGCGGCTACAAGGTACCAATAGATGTGTGACTTTGGGACTTGGACAGTATCAGGCATGTGAGGAATGCAGAGAGAGGATGGGTAGAAAGTTGGAATGAGTTAAGATTGGCTGTCAGTCGCACTGACTAGCTACTTGGGAAAATAGGAAAGGTGAGTTCTGACGGAAAGCAGAGTTACTGAGTCACAGGAATAATGGGTTTGAATCAGCATAGAGAAAGAGAGATGGCTCTTTTGTCCAGAGGAGCCATAGAAAAGCCCCATCAAGATAAATAAATCTGGATTACAACCACAGATATTCTGTCGGAAAGGACATTGAATCTGTGGGTCCACAGAATGAGAGCATTATGATTTCCCTTTCTTTGATATGTCTTGTTGCCTAGTAGTGTGCTCCTCCTTACCTACCCAAATGACGGTCATCTGCCTTCATGTTCAGAGAGGCTGAACATTCTTTCTCATTGCAGAAGGGATGCTTTAGGTCCCACTGCAACCACAGCCAAACCACAGTTGTTTCCGTACCCATGCTCTAAGTCCAGAAACTTTGTTGCATCTGCTCCCAAGTTCATGTACAAGGCAAGGCAGTCCTGATAGCTATTCCCACGCTCATGGGCAGAAACAGAGAACTAATCCCTATACTGGAAGAGACACAAGAACATCTGAACACCAACAAAGGAAAGAAAGTCACTGGGGGAGATACTTGAACACAAATAAAAATCCTTAACAACATTTGCCAAAAGTCAGTGTTTTTCCCAACTCTGACAACCCTTTATCTACCAGAGACTTTTGTAATGCTTGCTTATAAACTTCACTTTCACTTTTATCTGAGTTGTTTTCCTGTCTTTTAGTTTTTTAACTGATGGAGAAAAGAACCCGTGCGCTAGCTCACATGCTAACCAGCATCAGTATCAAGTTGGTTTTGTGAACATAGTCTTGGTACAAGGTGACTGAATTTTTCTCTCAAGATTTCCTTCACTCCCTCCCTCCCTCCCTCCCTTCCTCCCTCCATCCATTCCCTCCTTTTTCCTTCCTATCTCTGTTTAATATAAGGACTAGTTATAAGCACACCACAAGGAAATGCGCTTTCACCTTTACTACATTATTTTTTCCCTTGTGAGTCTATTTACGTCCAGGTCATAGACTAGTCACAGTTCTTCGGAGATTCTCTGCAAAGATCTCATAGGCATTACAAGTTCCTCAGATTGATATAATATGATCATATGAAGCTATGGGGGATTCTCGCGAAAAACACAACATCAGAAGGGGTGCTTCTGATTCTGTGCTGAGATTAGTTCTCTAGTGGAGAAAGGAAATAGTTTCAGTCATTGAAATAGTTAAAGAACGCAAGGAGTTATAGTGTTGGTCAAGTCCCTTCTGTTGTGACCTCCCTCAACCCTCATAGCAATCTGATAAGGCCAGCATGTCTATTCTCAACATAACATTTACAGATGTAAACTGGAAAGAGAAGGAGATGGGACTGTGATCAGGATATAAACTGAATAAATAAATAAATAAATAAATAAATAAATAAATGTTCCTTTCAAAAATATTAAAATAACACCTGTAAGTGTATAGAATAAAATATGTTAAATGTAGAAGCATGTCCAGAAGGCTGGAAATTGATGTAATTAACAGTCCAGTGACCTGCACTCTATAGGGCTAGACCACACTTGAATTCCCCAGACTATTGTGCTTAGTCCAGAATTTCCCTCCCTAGACCTTTATCTTTAGCATTGTTTCTCACTCAAAAGAACCCATCCTTAGGAAAGATATCACATGTGCTTTGTAGTCTGATGATGTCTGTGTTATATGTATGAACAAGACCAAGCTACAGAACTCATCCTCATGGTAGGAGTCTTATGCATTTTGCAAAAGAGTTCTGATGTAGTTATCATAAACTTTATTGTGTATATAGTGTTGAGATAATTGTTAGCAGGAAACTTTTTTCTGAAGTTGAATTATGTATGTATTGAATTATGCCTAAATAAACTGCCTAGTGTCACATGCTAGAAGTTTGAACCAACATTAGATAACTAAACAAAAGAAGAAGAAGAAGAAGAAGAAGAAGAAGAAGAAGAAGAAGAAGAAGAAGAAGAAGAAGAAGAAGAAGAAGAAGAAGAAGAAGAAAAAGAAGAAGAATGAACTGAGGTTCAAAGTACCTTGCTGGAACTTAGAGATTGAATCAGAGACAAAGATAGAGTTGAATTCACACCAGTAGAGGGTGAACTACACACTGCGCAGATTCTGGGATCCTGGGATGCATGGAATTTTGGATAAGTGGGAAGATGTGGTTAGAAAATGCACAAGTCTTATAAGCTAAATCTTCCTGGACCTGGGAGGTACAGTAAGAGCCATCTCAGTACCTGTTGTGATGGATATTATTAAATTTGACCTTGCCAATGAAAGAACTACATCCCTAAAGAACTGCAGTTGTGTGTTATGCGACTTCTGTTAAGTTGGTCTGCTCTTTGCTCTTATCTTCATCCCTCTAGGTACAGAAACATCCCTTCCATGCAACTGGACAAAGGGGATAGATCCTCAACTGCCAGTTTTCTTTCTAGAAGAGACTGCAATCTTTTCAGAGTTTGTGCCTTAATATATACAGTTGCTTATAAAATAAGCATCCCCATGCATGTTCACAGAGAGAGCAAAACTCCCTTTGAGAAACCTTTCTACCTGACCCATATCACAACATTTTACTAAACTGATCACTTGGCTTGACAAAATTAAAAAAACATTATTTAGCCATAATTTCCCCCCTTAACCTCAAAGGGCCTGAAGCACTTAGAAACTACCAAATACGTGTTCCAGTATGTTGCACAGTAAACTCCCTAAATGACCTAGAAATCGAACCTCCGTGGCACTCAACTCAAGAGAGACCTCTAAGGTTTTCAAGGAGAGAGTGGAGTTTTGATTTGTTTTGTTTTCCTTGACATAATACAGGCTAGTGTCACACTCCTCGATGGGTAACAGAGTATGACCCTGATCCCCTGAACCTCCTGTGCGCACAATCATGCCTAGCTTATAAAAACGTCTTCTGAGGTAGACACACACATGTCCATAGGTAGGAAGTCTTTCAGTCTAGAAGAAGATTGTGGGTTCATCCCAGCAGAGTTGGCCTAGCCTCTAGTTCTGAAACCCACAGTGAAATAGCTGCACTTATTTAATATAAATTACATTAACTATCAAGCTCTAAGTGGTTGCCATGAATGGACACTTCATTGAGATGAGCACATGGGGAATTTCAGCTCCACTTCTCAACAGGAATGCAAAGCCAGCAGCTAAGCACAGAATGCTTTCTTGCTGAACGTTTAAAGCAGTATGCACCTTGCAAATACTGGCTGCAACTCTCCAAATTTCAGAACTATACGGATTTTTAGTAGAAATGCAAGAAAACTCATGTCAACAGTGCAAAAAAAAAAAAAGACAAATGGGTCATGCTGGAGACTTGCATGTTTTGAGGGATAGAGCAAGATCTAGTTCCCTTTCAGTGAGTTTACAGATACTGTGCTGTTGGACAAACCCATGTCCTAGTCTTTGTCCTCTGCTGATGAAAGAGGAAACTGGCTCCTGCTTCATCATGTCTTCCAAGCTCTGCTGAAAATCTGTAAAGCAGCCCTGTTGGGGATATTCTATCACAGCAGAAGACCAGAGCCTACATGATAGTATTAATAACTATTAAAGAAATGTAGCTGAGATCATGGAGCAAAATCTCTTACAAGCAAGCATCACTTGGGAGGAATTATCATTCACTTACAGAGTTAGAATGCTATCTTCTCACTCCACTTCACACATGTGGCCTGGTCACTGGGACATTTTACAGAGCACAGCAGACAGACTGATTAGGCCTTTCTCCAAATTAATGTTGGATTCTCCAGGCTTTGCCTTCCTGGTAAGGGAGTTTGTAACCCACTTCTGTCTTGCAACAGGAAAATACAATTGGTTTTCTCTATGACATGCATCCCTAGGGTCTTTGTGATAAATCAGCTTTCATGGATTTCTTCTTTGACCTTATTAAGGACAGGGACAGTGGATAATTTTAATAAAGCAGGCTTCAATAGATCAAGGATATTGCTTCTAAGGACTGCATGGCTGGGAAGACTAATTAATGGTACGTCTTTGAGGCAGGAGCTGGGTGAGCAGCAAGAAGGGTTGCAGTCTTTAAGGGTTTCCAGATTTTGGAAAATAAAACACAAGTTTTAATTTCTCTTTGCTTTATCTGCGGGCTTCACACACTGAATGCAATGCAGCATGTTTAGCCTGGCGTTTGGAACCATCAGCTGCCCTTGATCAATGCAACGCTAATGAGAACAGCCGCCAAGCAGCTGCAGTAATCACGTCTGGACAATCGATGTAGAAGGAAATGTGAAAACAGTTTGATATCAGGCGCTTCTCTAATCATCCCTAATCAGAGGGGCGTGGCGTGATTCCAGAGACTTCTGATAAGTTGGCAGTATCGGAATCTTCCCAAATAATTGCATAATTAAGATAAATGAACTACTTGGCTGGGCGAAGGGAAAGCAGTACAGGGGACCAATCCCAGGCTTGAAGGGAAAGGCTTCTGTCTTTCCCTAATGCAGAATACTGCCCCATTTAACCTTGCCGGAAGTATAACATGGAAAGAGGGGGGGCATATTTGTTGAAAATATAAATCATAATATCAACGAAAGCAACAACAAAATTTACTACCACCATCTGAAGAGCCAGAGGAAGTACTAACAACTCACCAACACCAGTTTCACCTAAACTACAGAGAAACTACATATGCCAGCTGAGTGCTAGGCAATTGTCTTGCTCCCATTCCATTCTTCCACCATAAGCTATGTGATCTTCAGTAAGCCATGCCACGTCTCCATGCCTCCTCTGGGTCAGAGCAAGCATGCGCTCAGCACCCTGTCCATCATAAACTGATAATTTGAAAATCTAGGATAAGAGTGAATCAAACAGCCCCATCTGTGGTCCAGCTTTCACTGTGGTGTTCTTTCTCTGCACAACACACTTCGGTAAGACAAGCTGCAGATTCCTCCCACTGCCACCACCAGGAAATGAAGCCAGCTAAATACTTGTTATCTGTGGTGATAAAATAAGGTGACGGTGAAATACCAGAGCATTTGTCTATTTCCAAATTTCATATACTCAAAGATGTCACTAAAAGCAGCTGTGAAATGGAAATATCTGGTTGTGTCATGTGATGCAGACTCATGTGATATTTTGCTGAGGCAAGACACATGAGAGGACACATGATGTTTGGAGAGAGTATGACTCGATGGACAGTGACAGGGTGCTTGCATAGCTAGCTGTGCAACACTTAGTTGGACTCTAGTCTTTGCTGTTCCTCACTTCATTGAGAAAGGCAGGAAAGAGAAATCTTGGCATTCCAGATAATCCTGGTCACTTCCGCTTACCCGTGCTGATTCGGTGGAGGCCTGGTAGTTTCTGCTGGATTGTGCAGCCACTACTGATTTCTGCTTGGTCTTGAACTAGACTATTGGTATCCTGACACTACTGAACTGGACTGCTAGTATCTTGACAATGGAGATTGGAATTGCCCTAAAGAACTACTTCTAAACATGTCCACATCCCTTTGTCCTATTTACCATATTTTCTCCTCTATCTTCGGACTAGAAAGGAGCTTGAAATGTTTGTGAACCTTTATTAAAGTAAGTTTGGAAAAATCTAAGCCTACACAGCTATATAATCTGTGAAGCATCTCTCTCCTACTGTGAATGACCTGGCATTTTTCAAACCACATAACACGGGTACAAGAGTCACTATTTCTCCTAACTAGTCTGTTTTCTAAAGAGAGAGTGAAAAGGAGTGGAGTTATATGCGTTAGAGGTGGGGAGGATCTGGAAAGAGTTCAGGGAGGGCAAACCATGATCAGAATATATCACACTGTGGTTCCACATTCTGCCCTGCTGCCGGGGTGCAGGGAATGCACTAGACTGTGTTGATTCTGCACTGCTTTTTAGGGAAGAGCTCAGACACCGCTCTGGGTATGGGAAAATGCAGTCTAAGATGTGTATGTGTGTGTGGGGGGGGTGAAGCTGAGGTCCCCTAACTCAGTTAGTTGCAGCTGGGGTGCCACACAGAGGGATCCAAGAGCCTTGACAAAGCCAACAGGCTGAGGATGACTACAAACCCAGGGTGGGGGAAATGGGGAACTCCTGCTTAGTTCATTGGTGAAAGTCCTTAAATAGTCAAAGATTTTCTCCATGCTCCCCATGGTGGTTCTCAATGAAAGAGTCAGTTGTATTGACTGTTCATCATGGCATACCACCTCCTCAAGGTGGACCAGAGATTAAATACCTTTTGCAGGAAGGAGTGTCTGAGAAGTGAGACTTATTGGCTAAACCTTGAGGGCCTCTAGATAACTTATTAGCATTGAGAATTCTGGTCAGGCTATGGTACCAACATGCAGAATGTGAATATGTGTTCTAGACTAGGAATCTAGCAGGGAGCAGGGAAGTGCCTACCATCTCAGGCGGGTACTTGGGTACTGAGATCTCAGACCAGCTCTACCTTACCAAGTTTCCTGGCTCTGTATTTTGTCTCACATCACATACAATGTTTTCAATAAAAAAATAAAAATCTTTCATAAAATATAAGGACTGGATGCAACAGTCAGTCATTAGCAAGTGAGAACCAAATATAGCATTAAAGACTGGGAACAAGCTTTTCTAAGTATTCCATTTCTGTTTTGGCTTCCAGGAACCAGGAGCTATCACCTATACTTTGGATGAACTAAATCTGATCATGTGAAAATATTAATAAAGAAATTTGAAGGTGGGGTTCCAGAATATCCTGGGACCATATTTCAGGGAAATGGCAATCATTGGCAAAATATTGGCTCAATGAGTCACCCATGTACAGCTATACCTAAGGCCTCATTCCTAGCCTAGCATTTATACTCATGTTGTATTTCGCACACATAAGGACACTTTTGAAAATGAAAAACAAATGAATGAATGAATGAATGAATGAATGAACAAATAAAAAACCCACAAGTAAATATTCAGGACAAAAGAAATATATGGAAACTGAGCCAGTAAAACAGCAGTGTGGTCATCATATCCATGTGCCATGGTGGGGACACTGTGACTCAACACATAGCTGCCTTTCAGTGTTTGAAGAGCAGTCAAAGCCAAGAGCTTTGGCTACACCGAACTTTTCATCTGCACAGCTTCATCATCTGTGTCCCTTCCTCTTTCTCTTGCCCTTCTTTCACTGATCCCTTCTTTTTCCATGGTCATTTTTTCTATTTTTTGCTTTTTTCATCATGAAAACATTCTATCTTGTGTCTCCAAACCCATGTCTGCTTCTTTCTTCACCTCCTTCCCTTCTCTCTTCCTTCCTTCCTTCCTTCCTTCCTTCCTTCCTTCCTTCCTTCCTTTCTTCCTTCCTCTTCCTGATATTTATTTAAAATTGCTATTTACAAACATTCATGTATAAACTGGCTGTAAAGAGTAAAACAGATGCTTGAGAGAATAAAGACTAACACACACACACACACACACACACACACGCAACATTTAAGTAAAGGGTATATGGAGCAGTGTATACCAACAGCTCTAGGTGTGTGTGTGCGTGTGTGTGTGTGTGTGTGTGTGTGTGTGTGTGTGTGTTGTTCCTGCCTGGGTAAGAGTGACTCAATACTCTCAGGTTTTACTTCAGATAAGAAGGGGCCATCTCAAGGAAACCCTTCCCTGTTGTCAGTTGTCACATAGAACTCCAGATTCATTTTTTGTCATCCTAGAGGTTGTATTAATGCTACATATGCCATGTCATCCTGCTTAAAATGTTTACACAATTTCTGTCACTTTTATCCAATATAGATAGATATCTTGGAGATGAATAAGGTTTTCCATTGCAAAGGTAGAGGAAAGTAACTACTTTATTCTTAATGTGATTAGATAGATAGGAATCTAATGACTGTCTCTATGGAAACAAGGGATATAATAAAAGGTTGGTGCCTGTTATTGTGTTAAGATTGACAACCACACAGAGGGTAAACTAAGAGCTTCCCCAGGCTGCCTGCTGAGGCCTCTTCTTGGCTAGGAGCACATGCAGAACCAGCCCTGGCTCTGCATGTGCATCAGTTTAACTCTGCACCAAGCCTTGAAATCTATTAAGACTTCAGTAATCGAGACACATAATATAAAACCTGAATATTTGTCACAAGTTGGCACCTAAGGATGTTACAACGTGAATTTGGAAACTGCTAGAATACAGAATGAGAGTAGTTTTAGAGTATTAGTAAATGACTTATGTACATTTAGAACTGTCCAGTGCAATTTCAGTAATTAGGCATCCTGATTTCCTATCTCCTAAAGAGATTGCCTATATGAATTTTTAAGATGCTTTAATTTCTTTTTGAACTTGAATGGTAAACCTAAAGTCTACACTATTTCATATTTAGCATCAATCCACTAATACCTTAATATAATTTTCAAAATACCATACATGAGTGATTGAAATGGGGTCCCAATCTGTGGTTACCAAGCAGATATGAATTATGTCCTTAGGAAATAGCATGGTGCTCATGTTTCCGCATGGAAGGAATTCATTTCTCAACTATGACTTTAAGAGAAATTTAAGTCAGAAAAATAAAATCGATTCCATACCCCCAAACCTCAAGTGCCATAATTTATGGAGAATTTCTAGGGAACAAGGCATTACCACTATATATCTGGAGAAGGCCATCTTCAGAGACTATGGGAATGTAGAAAATCCTTTGCTAAAATCAACTAATGGAACTCAAGTTCAGTAAGTACTTTCATGTGTTTAAATATAAATCATGCTATAATTGCACTTTTAACTCAAGATCAGGATGCATTGCCATTAATGTCTACTCAGAATACTACAGAGCACCCCAAAAATCACCCCACAATCACTCAGGCCATCACCAGTTCTTTTCAAGTGAGCTGTGGCCAATTTCAGAATGTTTTTCTGTTAGCAGGTTTTATGTACTACGTATGGTCCCTCTCCAAGAAAACTTCATAGTGGGTCTTTAGGAGTCTAGCTTGGAAGAAGAAAGCATGCTTTTGATGTTGACTCAGCTGAACCAAGTGGCTTGATGTTCACTTAGGCATCAACATTTCTAGTCTGCGGGTAAGAAAAACGCTAAGGGCACTTCTCAACAAACTCAGCTCAATACTGTTTGTATCTACATGGGATGGCATTGTTTAGTTTTGATTCTGATTTTTGATAGCATCACTGAAGCCAGGGCTTTACATTGCCTAAGCATGTGATCTACCACTGAGTTACACCCTGGTCCTGAGCAATCTTCTTTAATCGCCCATGTCTTCTTCATATTAGTGTTTAATACTTTTCAAAACCCCATCTGAGAAAAATGATACAACTCTATATTTTCACAACTAAGTTGTAAAATGTAATTTTACATAAATTTAAGACTTTAATAACAGAATAGAAAACATATTATAAACAATTAAAAATAATTGGAGAACATGCTGCACACATAGCATTTAAAGCTGTATTGTGAGACCAGGAATGCCAGAAGACCAGTGCTTCAGACTGAAAGATCCAATGAAGCAAGATTAGATCTTAAATTCTGCATATCTGGACATACTTGATATTCTAGAAGACAGTAAGTAGCTAATTAGTACATTTCATATAAATGGATGAATGTGACTATAAATAACCACTGCTACATACATGGTATTCTTTTCCTGGTGCCTGCTAGTTTTTACCAATTAGGTGCAAGACTTCCAGATGTGATCATGAGACTCCATCAATGAAACTAACCAGGAAGCCCCAAGCACACAGAAGATGTATTTCTGGACTTAGCAGCTCTTCAGGGGTTCCTGGAGCCTTAGGTGGAGGCCATGGTATTGGTGAAAATGCCTGGCACAGCCAGATTCACATCTGCAGCACAGAGCAAGGAGAGCTCAGTTTCTGAGGAAAGCATAAATCTCCATAAGGAAAGCAATTGTGTAGTGTAAGAAAATATTGGTTAACCAAAAATATACCCTCGTTATTGCTGCATTAGCAGGAAGCATCCCACTCTGTCTCATCTCTGGCTTGCTGGACAAAGGTTAATTTTGACAGTGATAATTCTTGAAACACACGTGTTTTCCTTCCTTTCTATATGTTCACATTTATTGTCTTTGTTCTTCCTTGTCCTGGGTTTTGAGTGACATGAGAAAGGTCTTCTCTGTTCTGTAGTTTTAAACTCATTTGTTATTACTTTCTTCTTCTTTTACACAGTCTCCTTTTTTTTTACACTTACATATTTGATTTATTCCACTTCCTGTCTTCCACGATGTTTTCTAAGTCCTTGGTATATGATTTATACCTGATACCCCAGTAGTAAATGGCCCTTTGGCGTCAACCACTCTTTGCTCCCTTTGTGCCTGTGACCAACAGGGCAATTTTCCATTTGTGTTGCTCTCCAAGGTACTAGGCACCAACCGAGTCTACATCCCATCTCAATTACAGAAAAAGATAAATGAGTAAAAACGAATGTCCCTTTGCAGTTATTTCCTGGAGGAAACAAGATCTAGAGGCTCCAGTCTGCAGAAATGCTACAGCCCATCTTTGTCCATAGTCTCAGTGGTCAGATCTTGGATCTGTCATTTGTTGAGTATCAATTGCCCTCATGCAGATTAAAGCCAATGGTCACATGAGTTGAATAAGGGTCCAGATTGCAGTTCTCAACTGCTACACTCCTGTCCTTTTCTTTTCATATCTGGTTTTAATTTAATGAGTTTTTTTCTCTAGGCAATGTAGTAGTGACAAGACAATCCTCAGAAGACTAGAAAGAACCAAGAGAGAATGCTTTCTACACATGAAAATGTATCAAATGGCAGGAGTCTGGATAACACACAGGGTCTGGTGCTTTGTCAGGAACTGAAAGGCTCATAGAAAGATAACATATGACCTCTGCTCCAAAGATTCATTTGGTAGATATGTTATATGGGCAACAAATACAAATTCATATCCCTGAGTCTTCTACAAGTCTGTGATGTCAGAAACCAAGTGCAATTCACAGTTGACTCTGCTGTCTAGTAGATCATTAATGAAGACAGGACTCTCTCTGGACCTTGAGGGAAAAGTGGGATTTGAAAGGTACAGAGAAAGAGGGCTCTGAGAAGCGAAAATACAAGAAACTATATGAGTTAGGCATAGTGCATATGGTAAGTAGCCAGTGAAAATGTCAGTGGGGTGGGAACCACCTATCAAGGACTTTGTAAGTAACACTGAAGGCAGCAATCTAAATAAATCAAATATCTAAGTAGAAATACAATTAAATTATGTAAAACAAATCTCATTAATGCCATAGAGCACTTAAAATATTACTCTCATAAAACTCTCATGTAACTAAAAAACCAGGCCATGGAAGAAGAGATGCTAGTACATGTCTGTGAAGTGAAAACATCTCTGTGGGGAAAACGCATCACTGACAAAGTGAAAGGAGATCACAGCCATGAGAGACTGTGACCCATAATGACAGCTTTCTCACATGTCCATCAAACGCTACACTGCAAAGGTAGAGCGAAATGAGGAAAACAGCACCAAGCCGAGCACTGTGATACATACAGCAATCCTAGCCTTATGGATGCTAAGATAGGAGGAGCAGGCACACAAGGCTGGTGGGGGATATCCAGTGAAATCCCATCTCTAATGAACAATCAAGAAGCAGTAATAACAATACAGAATTTTCTTTCAAACACATGAGACTTTCAATATCACATGTACATTAAAGGAAATGAAAGTGAGAGCCGGGGAGGTGGTTCGGTTCAGTTTGTGAAATGATTTCTCTATGAACATGAGGCTGGATTTGATTTTCATCATGGAAATGTGCATTTGAAATCCCAGAATTTGGAGATGAAGAAGCATGGTCACTGAGGCTCACTGGTCAGACAGTCTCCAAGAGTGAAGTGGAGAGTAACTTGAGAAAGACACCTGACGTTGAAGTCCCTCCTTTACACTCACAGGCACACACATGCAAATTCATACACACACACACACACACACACACACGCACACACACACACGAATTTATACATCATCATCATGTATGCAAACATGCACTGCACAGAGAAAAAGACAACAAAAATGAATAGCAATCTGAGTAGAAGCTGGGACATTGCTCACCCCACGTCTCACAGCAGTCTGAGATGGAGCACTGGCAGTCCCTGTGGGCCACAGATCACATTATGAGTTGGGTAGCGCTTTCTCTGTAGAAGGGTGTCGTGATATCTAAGAAACATGCAAATGTGTTTGCCAAATATTAAATATCTGGACATGTAATACTATTTGTATACAACCTTGCCTCAAAAAGGCAAAACTTGGAAGAGTCCAAGGAATGGAGACAAGTTCAATAGAAGCCTTTAGTAGAAGTGAAAATCAATGAAGACAGTATTTTATGTATTCCTAGGAATAGATCCCCAAATTGCTATAGAAGAGCAAAGAGAAGTCATGTATCGGCTGGTAAATGTATATATAGGTAAATGATAGATAGATAGATAGATAGATAGATAGATAGATAGATAGATAGATAGATAGATACACAGATACAAAGATATACAGATAGATACATAGATACATAGACAGATTGATAGATGGATAGATAGATACATACATTGATTGTTAGATAGATAGATGATAGATAGATAGATAGATAGATAGATAGATAGATAGATAGATACACAGATACAAAGATATACAGATAGATACATAGATACATAGACAGATTGATAGATGGATAGATAGATACATACATTGATTGTTAGATAGATAGATGATAGATAGATAGATAGATAGATAGATAGATAGATAGACAAGTAGGTGAATGCTAGATGATGATGATAATATGATGATGAAACATTAAGACAAATGATAACTTAATGATAGGTGATTGAAAGATAAATACATACAGGTGATGACTAAATTCTTGATAGATACATACATGTTATAAGTGATAAATGATAAAGATATATAATTTCTCAGATATTATATGAGAAAAATACCATAAAGTATGTTTGAGAATAAACAAAATAACTATTAAATAACTACACAAAGCTGTTGAGTTCCCACTCAATAAGTGTTCAAGGCAAGATGTTCATGAGCATATTTTTTATGATTTTTTTTATCTGTATCGGTTTTTAAAAAATTAAACTTGATAAAGCAAAACTTTAAGTTGAAATCAAAGAGAAATAAATGAAGGTAATTCTCTAGTAAATTGTAACTGAAAACTTTCACTCAAAAGACTAGAAAACTCCATGTTTTGACTATCAATACATAGTATGAATTATGGCCAGAAAGAACCAAAGAAAAAACCCAAACCCTTTTCAGAAGTTTTATAAGCCTGATAGTGCTATTTATAAACAATTACACAGACACACACACACACACACACACACACACACACCATTTTATGATGTTAAGAATCCAAATTTTCTTTAAAAAACATTTACAAATACAAAATTTTAAAGTGAACCTATGGTAACATAAATTTACAAGTATATTAATGAACTCAGTATATTGGGAAACTCTAGAAATTATATAAAGCTTAGTATAAATGTACATCCCCAGTGTCCAGACAAGATCTTATAACTCCCCATTAAAAAACAGATCTGAATTCCCCTAGAGAAAAGACTGTGATGATTACACTTCTCAGACAGAAAAGGAACAAACTGAGATCAAGACTTCTTGGAAACAGAAATCCAGGGAGACTGCACTGAGAGGCCCAGAAGCCAGAGTGGGAAATTACCATAGACCACGTTATGATAACTTGAGCCTCAAAAAGGATAATGAGTTTAGTGGATTCAACTAGTTAATCAAGAAAAAGTTAATGAGCCATCATGATGGTTTAAAAAAGAAGGCCTTAGAGATCTAATTTATCAGTATCTGAGGTAAGCACAGAAACAATTGATCTGAAGTGACAGGAAAGCATTGGCCATCTTTCCTACAACTGCAGCACGAGCTTCAGGATAACAAAGTATCCCACCTGCTTAGGGAAACTTCTTTGTACAAGAATATCAGCTGAGAACAATGAGTGTGTGTGTGTGTGTGTGTGTGTGAGAGAGAGAGAGAGAGAGAGAGAGACAGAGAGAGAGACAGAGACAGAGACAGAGAGACAGAGAGACAGAGAGACAGAGAGACAGAGAGACAGAAAGAATAAAGGAATGGTGGAAGATTTCTAACATACAAACATTAGAAATTTGTTAAGCTAACACCTCAGGTAAGACCTTGAATTATTGCCCATATTAGCAGGTGAATGATTCATGAGGAATAGCATTCATATTACTCTGGAAACCAATACCATGCATATTGCTTCATAATCCCAAGAGAAAACTGATTTTTCAATGGTGGGAGCAGTAAACTGGCCATTGTTACTTAAATCTTGGACCAGTGTTTCACTAGCAATGGCTTGACTAAATCTCAAGTGTCTTCTTATGCACCAAATACTCTTCATCTAAACCCACTAAAATTAGCCAGAAAAGCATAACCCAGATCCATAAACTTTTTAATATATTTTTAGTACATAGAACATACATGAAACAAAAGAAACATGAGATCAACAATACCACAAACAAGAGGTGTAGATGACAATACTGTGTGCTGCATATCAGATCTGTTGTAATTAGCAAGTTGAGATCATCAACAAAATGAAATTGTGCTGTACAGAAATGAGGGACTGTTGCTACAGTTGCATGATAGCAACACTTAACTGCCTTCTCGGTTATGGAGAAATTGGAATTGCATTATCTGCTGATTTCCATGCTGTAAGTATTCCCATCATGGGCAGTTGAAAGTTAGCTATGTTATACCAATTTTTAAAATTCCTCAAAACTTAATAATAAGATTGGTGCATCATACAAGCCAGCTGCAACACACCTGTGCTTAGGAGATTCACAAGCTGCTTAGGTTTGGTCCTGGATACTAGAGGAGATCATTGTGAAAGCCATTTGCTTTCACATGACATTGGCAGGAAAAATTTTTGATGAATGTACAGTTCAGAGCTGTGGGAAATAGACATCATTACAAGGTCAAATAGCGGGCTCTGGATGGCACATAGGCAAATCATCCTATGTTGGTGTAAGATGCTGGAGTCTGTGGGTGTGTGCCACAGTACCAACACGATGAACATGATAGACCGAGAATGGCTGTTGCAGATTTGTTATTGTTCTAACATCTCACAATGTACTTCTATTGTGCTTTGACTTCTGGTTGTGACATTCCACAGGTATTCTTTTATACAAAAACACAGACCTTTGGGGCAGATGAGTGAACAATTGCCCACATCTTAGGTAATAATGTGCCTGGCTCATCCTTGGAGGAACCCAAACTGTGAGGATTTGTTTGGAGGACATAAAGACAATTTCATATGTGATGTGATTTACACATAGTAAGCCCCCCTTCTTCCTTGCTCTGTGTGATTCTTTTTTTTTTATTCGATGTATTCTATATTTACGTTTCAAATGATTTCCCCTTTTCTGGGACCCCACTCCCCACAAGTCTCATAACCCCTCTTCCCTCCCCCTGTTCCTCCATCTACTCCTTCCTACTTCCTTGTTCTGGTGTTCCCCTATACTGTTGCATTGAGTCTTTCTAGAACCTGGGGCCACTCCTCTGTTCTTTTTGGACATCATTTAATATGTGGATTATTTCTTGGGTATTCCAAGTTTCTAGGTTAATATCCACTTATCAGTGAGTGCATACCATAATTGATCTTTTGAGACTAGGTTACCTCACTTAGTATGACATTCTCCAGCTCCATCCATTTGTCTACGAATTTCATGAATTCATGCTCCACTATGTTCATAGCAGTCCTATTTGTAGTAGTCAGAAGCTGGAAAGATCCCAGGTGTCCCTTAACGGAGGAATGGATACAAAAAAATGTGGTATATTTACACAATGGAGTACTCTTCAGCTCTGTGTGGTTCTTGCTGCTCAGTCCTTTGACGTTCCCCCTCAGGGCAAGCCTGACTGCACCTTTTTATCTGTGTACTCCCTTGGTCCTCAGTCCCTCACTGGACCACCTATGTTAACTCCCTGGTGCTTGTCTGCTTGACAGAAACACAGGACACGAAAAGAAGGGTGCAGACTCCCAGCCTTCAGCATCTCACTTGGCATGCAGTGCATTCTTTCATGTGATTATAGGCCAAGGCCAAGGACCATCAATTACATGTTAGTAATTACTAAGTACCAACCACAACATGGCGTTCATGACTTCTTGAGGCAAAATATCATACCAATCAACAGCTGAAGCCATGAACTAGTTGTCTCCTAATGTTTTGTGTGCTCCACAAATTTTTAAAAAATCATTATCTCATATTTCTTTATCAGTGAGCATGTGTATGTGATCCTTTGCAGGCTCATATATTTGAACACTTGGTCATAGCCATTGATGCTGGTTTTGGGATATTGAAGAACCTTTGGAGGTGGCATCTAGCTGGAGAAAGTTGGTCACTGAGGAGCGGGCCCTAAGTTCACTTCCTGTTGCTCTGCTTCCTTCCTGTCTTCTTCCAGCTTCATGGTCTGTGATAATATGAGAAAAAGCAGGCTAGCACACCTTTCCAGGAATGGTGGGCTGTATCTCCCCAAGCCACAAATCAAAATAAATCCATTCTTTCTACTGTTATATCGCTTCTTGTCAGAGACTTGGTCACAGGAGTGAATAAAGTAACTAATAAAATGTGGTAACATGATGTAACATATCTAATGTTATCTTATTGTAGCGAGAAAAAGCATTTCCTGGTTATCAGAAAACCCTATACTGGAAAGCATGAAGTTCTCATACAGAGGAAGAAAGACATGGAGAGTCACTGCTCTTTGAGTTAACCTCAATCTACCCAGCCTTCAGAGCCACTGCCTGCCCCAGAGGAGCTGCTATTTAATTGATGGGTGGCATGCTTATAAAAATCTACTCATGTGCAAACAAAGCCTTCCATATCTCTTCTGCATGGATGAAAATGCATACAACTTTCTTCTTCTTTTTTTTTCTTTCTTCGAGACAGGGCTTCTCTGTATATCCCTGGCTGTCCTGGAACAAATACAACTTTCTCAACCACTGCATTGCAAAATGCCATCTGTGATTCAGCTTGCAAATAACTCCAGATGTGCTCTTCACATTGTTAGAGAGAAAAATCACACTGAGCTGGTAGCATTGCAGCAGAGTGCTCTCAGTGAGTCATCTGGTGAGAACGACTCTCAGGACTCGTCCATCACTCATATGGGTGAGATAGGAAGAGAAACACTGACTTTCAGTTGGAGCTGTCTCCATTTTAGCACTTTCAGGCTCTGGTTTAACATCAAGATGTCTCAGACGTTAAATAAAATGTCAGATATAATTTGGCTGTGGATTCCCATGATATACGATTGTCCTTGAATAAGAAGTGATAACTCAGCATATTTGTGTCAAATATGCACTTACCTGACAGGACACTTTATAAAGTCATGCTTGCACACAGACATGCACATTCACTGAGAGACAGGGAAGGAGAGAGGGAGAGAGGGAGGGGGAAGAGAGGGGTGGAGAGCTTGCTACTCTCAGCAGGCTTGGTGAGTTGGTCATCATTTGATCTAATGATTTTGAGAGTCTACAAAGAAAAGTCTTATGTCCTGGAGGCGCAGACCACTGTTCAAAGGTCTCTGGAGAGCTAATCTGCATGGAATATGACAGTCGAGTCTGAGAATGCAGTCTTTTGAAGTCCTGGGCCGAGATGGTTCCATCCGCAACCACTCACATGCATTTCTTTCCTTCTCTGTGATGCTCCTCATTATCACCACCTCCTGCATGGCATGATTTCCCTTCATTTCTGGAAAAATCTGGCTCAGTCTCAAAATTCAATTAAGAAAAATAAGAAAACAAAGAAAAAACACTATTTTTTCACATAAAGAGAAACTCAGACCCTGAACTTAGAAATGGCACAGACTGGTCGTTGTGAATCAGCTGCCGAGTGGTAAGATATTGAAGTAGATGTGATTAGAGGTCACGCCAGCTTGTCTAGGATGACGTTTGAAAAGTAATACAAACAAATAAAGGAGGGGAGAGAGGGAGAGGAAGATGGAGGGAGAGGGAGTGAAAGGAAGGAGGAGAAGGAGAGAGATAGAGAGAGACAAAGAGAGAGAGAGAGAGAGAGAGAGAGAGAGAGAGAGAGAGAGAGAGAGAGAGAGAGAGAGAGAGAGAGAGAAACAAAACTGCAGCTGGAGCCGGGCGGTGGTGGCGCACGCCTGTAATCCCAGCACTTGGGAGGCAGAGGCAGGTGGATTTCTGAGTTTGAGGTCAGCCTGGTCTACAGAGTGTCCAGTTCCAGGACAGCCAGGGCTATACAGGGCTAACCCTGCCTCAAAAAAAACAAATCCAAAAAAACACAACAACAACAACAACAAAACAAAACTGCAGCTGGTATCCTTGGTGTCTGTGCATGGTTGCCCACAAGCTTCTGTCCCACAGAAGTATAAATGACACCTTCGTAACTTCTGAAACCACATGCACACAGTCTCCTGAACTGCCACTGAAACTCCCCCATTAAACTCTTCTTACAACAATTTTAAAATTCCAACATTCCCACCACAAACAAACTTAGAAGTCCTAGGGAGCATGTGTTTGGGCTCCGTTCCTGACCCAATGCTCAATACCAATTTTCTGTATTTGTTACATTTCTTTCCCACAACAAATGCCACAAAATGGATATCTGAAACATAGTGGTAGAGGGCTCAATTTCTATATCACAGAGACTCGGAGCTGCCTGGAGAGCTGGGCATGGCTGTTGATATTGGGGGAGTCAGCAGCGTCCTTTCCCTCTTTTTGCCCTAAATGCCCAACATACAAAGGTTTGTAAGACGTTTATTCAGTGTGTTACCTGAAAGGCCATAGCCCTTAAGAAAACCACATTTTACTCTCACGCCATCCTGACCATATGGTGAAGACTCGGAATGTTCCACAATCTAAATGCAAATTGATAGCAAATCAACGAGCAATGTTTGCTACAGTCATACTGCCTATGTCCCCATACAAACAACGGTACTAGTTAATTTTCTCTTTGCTGGGATTAGTCATCTGATAGAAGTGACTGAAGAAAGGAGCAGATTCATTTGGGGTGATAGTTTGGGGATAGTCCCATGATGGCAGGGATACTTGATAATAGAATGCGACATCTGGTCACACGGCACGCACGGCCAAAAACCAAAGAGAAATTAGCATTGCTCGGTATCTTTCCCCATTTGTTCATGCTAGGACCCCCCAATAGATTTATGCTGTTCACCCTTAGGATAGCTCTCACCTCAGGTAGCCCTTTCTAGAAGTACCTTTATAGGCACACTAAGATGTTTGTTTCCATGATGATTCTAATTCTGATTAGAAAGGGCTTCCTGTACAAGGATAAGGACCCAGGTTTGATTCCCAAGACTCATATTAAAAATTAAAAAATTCAGATGTAATGATATATGCTTGCAATCCCAGCACTGGGGGAGCACCAGCCAGCAGATAGATTTCTTGGACTCAATGGTCAGCCATATACGCCTAATGAGCCTAATCCCATGAGAAAACTGTCTCAAAAAATGTCATATAAGACTGATGACAGACAACTGATGCTGACCCTTAGCCTCTACATGCACACACATGCATGTGCACTTGTATACACATAAGCATACCTGTGTATATTCAAACAAATGATTTAGTTATGGAAATTAGTATTGTGGGTGTAGAATCCATTTACTTCAGTCAAAAGAAGCCCGAGTACTACTTAGTTTTAAAGACGTGAGATTACTCAGAGCTGCCTCCTTGATAGCAACAGAGAGCTTAGCACAAGTTAATCTACCTGCCAGCTAGCTGTCACCTTGGAAACAGAAGCACAGAGTCTCAGGGGATAGAACAAATAGATGTATAGGCTTAAATAATAATTCTAGAAAACAAGAAAAAAAGAGCTAGGACAGAAAATTAGGGGCAATTATGGGGACCTGGAAAAAAAAAGAAGACCTTGACCCTGGTGTCTGAAGCCTCTGGTCAGCTAAGAAGCAAAACTTCCATGGAAAATTAACATTTTCTGTGAAGACTGAAAGCTCAGAGATAGTGCTTCTTTTATATAAAGATATCATATGTTAGCATGGTAATGAACCAAGCTTACAGCTTAAATGCACATGACCTTGGGCAGGACCTTAATCCTCTCCCCAACGATCTCTGGGAATCTTAAATAAGACTATTAACTTTATAAAGACAGTATTGTACCTTCCTGTACCCTGTGATCTGGAGCTTTACCTTATCAATAATAATCCTGTCAAGTGCCCCTTGGGAAACACTCTGTGATCTCATTTAAGTTCCTTAGCAACCCTTTGAAGATAATAGCTTCAAACCCACCAAAATCTTACATATCACTGTTGTAAGACAAGGAACCATGAGTCTCCCTTGAGAAGCCCACGCCCACACCTTGAAATGTCTTATTCTGTTCCCCAGCTTGTTTTTCTTAACATGCATGCATGAAATCTAATTAACTCTGTCTGTTGGAGATTCCTACTCCCAGGCTGTCAAGAGCATCTTTCTTTCTTAATGTCTCTACCTTATTCCCTATGCTTAAAATCTACATTAAAATATCATTAACAAAACTCTAACTCAGCTTTGGATTGGTTAATCCTGAAACTCTTTTCTCTGTCAAAGCCATGAATCTTGGTGTTGTCTGAATTGTGGTCTCTAAAAGATAAAGGAAACTCCAAAGTTGTTGAGAGTGGGGGTGTGTAACTATGTCTTTGTCCCCACCCCCACCCCCCCACTCAAAAATGCCACAGGTAGTTCATGACTATCTGAGCTTTAGGTAATTTGGTACGATTCTATCCAGATGGGTAAGAATTAATGTCTATTGCAAAGATCCATTTAGCAGACATGACCCTGACATCAGAAAAAGTCCTGCAGAAAATCCTCATGGTGGTGGCAGTGAGAAACAGGACCTTTTGAACAGCCAACTAACATGGATCTAATAGCATCTGGAATTGCTGTAGCCAAGGAATGGATTCCCCATCACCATGAAAGCCCCCGAGACTCTTTGCCCTCCAATGTCCAATCCCTGGCTCCTATCTTTGTCTGTCCCCATACCTCAGAACTTGGAAAAATATAAAGCAAAATAGGGAGAGAGAGAGAGAGAGAGAGAGAGAGAGAGAGAGAGAGAGAGAGAGAGAGAGAGAGAGAGAGAAAGAGAGATTCCCACTTTGGGGTCCCAGGCAAGATCTAAGCCTGCACTAAAAGAATAAGAAATTTCGAACTTAAACATGAACTTAGACTTTTAAAAACTCAAAAGAATATAATTTGGCTTTTAAATACATGGTACAGATTTATAGTGTCACAAAGGGATTAAAAATCTATGGCATCAGCCCAAAATGTTACTAGGAGGCAGGAAAAAGAAGAAAATTGAGATTAAAATACGAGGAAGGAAATGGTGGGAGAATGTAAAACTATTTTCTGTTCATTTATTTACATGTCTGTATGTGTATGTGACAGTGTGTGTGCATCTGTGTTTGTGAGTATGTCTGTATGTACACACATGTACACATATGTGAACATTTCTGTGCACTGTCTGTATGCATGCTTGTGTGTCTGTACATGTGTATATTCTCTCTGCCTCTCTCTGTCTTTCTATCTCTGTGTCTCACTGTGTGTGTGTGAAACAAAGGGGAGAGAGAGAGAGAGAGAGAGTCCCATGAACATTAGGATAAGAAAGGAGCCCATTGACAGAAAACTTGAAACCATTTCTTACCTGGGCTACATGCAACAGGGACAGGGGCAAGGGCAGGGGAAGGGGCAGGGGGGCAGGGGGGCAGGGGGCAGAGGCAGGGGCAGGGGGACCATACAGTATATAAATGTGGGAAAGGAGAGTCTTGTATGGTTCCCAATAAAGGGCCTTGCAACTTGTAGCCCTGAGCTTTTGAGCAGGCTCTGTGTGTCACCCAATTCAATGGTTCACACTCACTCTTGAGAGTGTCTGGTCTCTGTCCTGGTTCGTTTTAGCTTTCTGCATGTTCCCGGTATGATTGTTTGATCTAGGACACAACAACCTAAAATTTTTTCTAGGTGTCTGGTACCACACATACTTTAAGTCACTCTTATAATACATATGTGCCATTTTGTCTGTAGGTTTTTAGAAAATGGCTGCTTTGTTCATGTTTCTGTCTTCAGACATGGCCACCTATGTTGTCTGAGATGAGGATGACAGGCTAGGTGAGTGGGCAGAATCCCCTACTGCTTGGAACATCCACAAGTGCCATGTTGTCAGCTGCGCCAAGCCTTGCACCACCTTTGGCTCTTTTCCTTTCCATTGTTTCCACAGATGATGCAGGTGCTGTCCCTGGAGGGTCTGAAGTCACTAAGGAAAAGTCTTTAGTTTTCCAAACTGTACCTTCCAAAGGGCCAGAAAGAGACTGAGAAAGCTTACAGCTGGTAGTGTGAACACCTCTCTCCCTCTCCCTCTCCCTCTCCCTCTCCCTCTCCCTCTCCCTCTCCCTCTCCCTCTCCCACTCCCTCTCCCTCTCCCTCTCTCTCTCTCTCTCTCTCTCTCTCTCTCTCTCTCTCTCTCTCTCTCTCTCTCTCTCTCTGGAGTTTTCTTCCTGTCAGCTCTGTCCAAATGACAGATGCAGCTAGTACAAAAATAGAACCTCCCAAGTCATCCTTGACAAAATAAAAATGAGTTTTGCACACCCATTGCCTATGTGAGGTCTTGGCAGTAAATAAAATTCCTATCAAAGAGCTTGAAGATTAAAGGGGTAGCAGAAAGGGACAGCTTTGAGGGATTGTCTTTGGTTAAACTGCTTAAAGGGATTGCTTTTCTCTTCTACTGTCCAGCAATATCCCCTGCTGGAGTGGCTTAAAATAACCACTGTATTTGACTCATACTTCATATGGAATCTTGAAAATATTAGGCTGGGCTGATAAACTCTACACTACGAAGAAACCAGGAGTAGCTGAGAGGCTGGGAGAGTTGGTGCAGACTCTCTTTGTCTGAAGCCTGGGACAACATGCCTGGCAGTCAGCTCCAGCTGATGTCCTGGGGTCTGGCTGTGGCTCCATGCAGCACTGATGCTACTTGGTCTCTTCATGTGACTTGGGTTTCTTACAAAAAAATGGGTAGGTATTCTGAATGCTCTTATGCCATAAAGCCTAATCAGATGATGTAAGACGGCTCATGGTAACCCCAGAAATGACAGAACACAGTCTTCACCAAATTGCACCAGTGCAACAAATCAGACTCTTTCCTTTGTATCATAGGCAGCAACGAATCTACTGGCATTTGAACGTGCCACTGGAGTGTGGTGATGTATATATACCATGTTAAGGCAGCAAGGACTCCCTTTTTTAGCTGCTTCTGACTTTACTCCATAAAATATAGAATGGAAAGTAAGACAAAATCAGTACCAACCAGACATTATCCCTCAATATTCAACCTGTGTGTAGGGAAAAGCAGAAAAGAACAGTAACTCACAGGCTTCAGTAAATGTAGAGATTACAAATGCAGGCCACGCAAGCCAAAACTAGACTGTTTTATCCTATACATGTTAAATATAGGGGTCCTTAGGTGGCACATTAAACAGTGGATGAACTATCTAAAATGTCAATGAATCAGAAGATTTAACACAGTAGCATGGCAACTGTTGTCTGGAATTGATAGCTCAGTGTCTCTTATGGATGTGCACATCTCTGAGCTGGCCTCTCTGTCACATGGTGAGATGGTCCACGTGCACACACCCTGGCTCTAACAAGAGTTCAAATCCCATCTGAAACACTGAGAGTGATAGCTGGCAAAATCAAGCCTCTGTACTGAGATCACTGAGGCAAGAGGATTTCCCAGGAGTTCAAGGCCAGACTGGGCTTCAGGTTGGGTCCTGTCTCAGAAAAGAAAAGAGAAGAGGAGAAAAGAAAGGAAAGAAACGGCAACAAAAGAAAAAGAGAAGAAACAAAACGTCAATGAAATAGGAAAGAATAGTGTCTGTGACTGCCATTTATAAGCTATGAGGCTAGAGGGAAGTTTTTTAACTACTTCCTGCCTTAATTTGACTATCTTAGAGAGATAGAAATAGAGACCTGCTTTACAAGGCTTTTGTGCAGATTAAATGCATTTATATGTATTATAAATAGTAATGCATTAATAAATCAATATATCTAGAATAGGGCTTACTGAGTATATTAATTTCTATAGTATTATCCTGGCAGGAATTAGATGAAAAGGGGAATATGAAGTCATCTGAAAAGTCACAGGAACCGTATGAAAGCAAGATCATTGCGTTTAATTACAGGTCACATATAAGACTTCCAGGAAGTGGCGTGTGCACTCTTCTTTGGAATACTTCAGTGTAGTAGCACTATAATATTTAATTCTCTAATTGCTCACTCTAGTTCACAAAGTTCTTTTTATGCAAAGACTGTATAGAAGTTGCCATATTTCCCTGCCTCCCACACACTAACAGTTCTGTCTCTGACCTTTCATATGGCTGATCTGTGCTTGCTTCTAGCGTTCAAAACATCTTTGTTTTTTCACATATCTATTCTTTCTTCAGTTGCTCCATGTCAGACATTTTTTAGAAAGCCCAGATCCCCTTGTTGAGTGCCCCCCCCAGCTCTCACATGGTCTAGCAGAGGTGTGCATCGTAGGTATTACACATGCCCATGTAGCATACAAGTACCGCCAGACTTTATTTCTCTGGTGTGTTATCACCTAAGATTTGAGGAAACTAGACCTGTTCTACTAGAACAACCCACTTCTGTAAGTCTCACCCCTCTAAGGCCGAAACAGTCATCAACTCCAACACCAATCCTATGTGGGCATGGCGCTATGAACGCTTCTCACAGGTAAAGGCACAGAAGTCCACACAACATTAAGGAACAACCTCACCATGTAGTTATCTTTCCAATTGCTTTGACAAAAAGGACAGAAAAAATCAATTTAAGGAAGAAAGAGTTTATTCTAGCTTACAGTTAGAGGAGATGCATTCATTTCATTGTGGTGAACTGGAGACCAGCTAGTCACATTATACCCTCAGAAAAGAAGCAGAGAGTGAATACAAAATGGAGCTGGATGACCCCTTTCATTTAGCAAGGCTTCATAGCCTAAAGGTCCCACAACCTTCTCAAACATTGTCACCTCCTGGGAATGAATCATTTAAACACACAAAGCTGTGGAGATTACGGCTGGTTTAAACCACAAGCTTCAGCCCGAGGGCAGCCTCTCTCATGCTTGTGTCTTGACCAGAATGTGGAAGGCCATCATTCTGAAGATACTGTGGGGTGGCAGGTTTGCCCTGAGGCAAGAAACTTGGGCTGCACATGAGGTAGCCTACATGAGTCCTACCTGATAGGGACTGGGGAGAGGAGTGACACTAAAGAGTCTCTATATCACACATTTAAAACATCAAGCCTGAGTTTGTAAGTTCACCTGTAGTCTACCCTGGGGCTGACCTTAGCTACTGCTTCTTACAATGCCAGGAGTGCAATAGATATTTATTTTAAAAAATTATTGGCCAAGAGTGCTTAACATGAGTATACATTGTGAATTATATTCTATACACATAAGAACAACAGTAAATTTATATCTGTTTACAACTAAGGCAAGCTACTTGTTAAAACTGTTCTCAAGTCGCTTCAAAACAGCTATCTAAAACATCTGAGGATTCTTCCTGAGGGAATCCATGTACTATGATAAATAAGTCATCATGTTGTGAAAGGAAAACCAAAACCTCTGAGATTGTAATTGACAATAGAGGTACAAACTCCTTCAAAAATAGATTAGCTGCTTCTAGGGCTAACTTACTACTCAAAAGTCAACCCTGGAAACCATAGCTCGTGAGACTCTTTTCTCAACATGTCCCCAACTGCATTAAACTTTACTCAGTATGTCTAGGACCAGTAGTGTAGGGTTTTCCTCATTAAATTTGATAGAAAATCTATCAGTTGAAACTTTTTAAAAAAAAATGGACAAACAGTAAGGAAGATGCCTTTCAATCTCGTATCCTATAAAGTAGGGGGGGGGGAGCAGAATGAAATGAAATGTAAATGAAGAAAGAAAGGAAGAAAAGAAGGAAGGAAGAAAAGAAGGAAGGAAGGAAGGAAGGAAGAAAGGAAGGAAGAAAGGAAGGAAGGAAGGAAGAAAGGAAGGAAGAAAAAAGAAAGAAAGAAAGAAAGAAAGAGAAAGAAAGAAAGAAAGAAAGAAAGAAAGAAAGAAAGAAAGAAAGAAAGAAAGAAAGAAAGAAAGAAAGAAAGAAAGAAAGAAAGAAAGAAAGGAAGAAAGAAAGAAAGGAAGAAAGAAAGAAAGAAAGAAAAGATAAGTCTAAAACAGTTTGCAGAGAATATGGCACCCAAAGACATTGCTAGACTGTCGATGTTTTTAAAGAAGGGACTTCAAAACAGGGTGGTGGAAACACCATGGACTTTGAAATTCACCTTTACTTTGATGACCCATCTTGGGATCCATCCCATGGGCAGGCACCAACCCCAACACTATTACTGATACCATGTTGTGCTTGCAGGCAGGTCCCTAGCATGGTTGTCCTCTGAGGGGATCTACCAGCAGCTGACAGAGACAGATGCAGATGCTCACAGCCAACCATTGGACGGAAGTCAAGGACCCCTATGGAAGAATTAGGGGAAGGACTGAAGGAGTTGAAGAGGATTGCAACCCCATAGCAAGAACAAAATATCAACTAACCCAGACCCCTCAGAGCTCCCAGAAGCTAAGCCACCAACCAAAAAGTAAACACAATCTGGTCCATGGTTCCCACTACATATGTAGTAGAAGACTGCCTTGCCTAATTTCAGTGGGAAAGGATGAGCTTAACCCTGTAGAAATCTGATGCCCCAGAGAAAGGGGATGCTAGCAAGGTGAGGTGGGAATGAGTGGGTGACTGAGGGAGCACCCTCTCAGAAGCAAAAAGGAATGGGAATGGGGTGGAGAACTTGTGGAGGGGAGACCAGGGTGTGGGGCAACATTTGTAATATAAATACATAAAATAATAAAATTAAAAATTAAAAAAGAAACATGCAGACCTTCCCTTTGGGTTTCTTCTGCCTTCTCTCAGGATTATAGACAACCAACCAGTGCTCTTACAACCCCAATACTCAGACTTCAGAGATTCTCTCACTGACAGATGCATGATCAGAGCTTGGATTTCTTCCTTACAGTGGACTTCAGACACTGTATCTATAAACAGGTAAGGTAGACCTCAGGGCTGACACTCTTGCTGGAAGAATTCTGAATCGATAAATTTGTTCACCTGTGGACTTTGCATATTTGATATTGGCCAAGTTTGGTGAAATTAATCTGCCTCTCAGTGGAAGGAGAAACGTGGGGAATGATTAGTTCAGGAAGACTACTCGGAGGTTTTAGCGGATTTTTTTTAGGGGAGTGTTTTGCTAAATTTTAGAGTTCATGAATAGTTCTTGGTCACCATTCATTAATTTGGTAGATTAAGCTATGCCCAGAACTATTCAGTATAAAAACTAATTATTAGAAAGGGAAGGTAATATGCACTTAATCAACAAGAAACTACACAGAAAAAAAAAAGATTTGAAGAACTGAAATATTGCACAGGTCCCTTAAGCAGCAGAATATTTTAAAAACTAAATTCATGCATTCATTGATTCATGCATTCTTCCAACAATTATTGAAGCCTTCTATTTGCAAGTAATTAAAATGCTGGCAAATATCTTTGTGTTCAAATACTGCTTTATAATTTCAAAGGCAGTTTTGCTTTATTGTGTCGCTGGGTTGTCTTAATAGCCCTCTGAAGAACATATGAGAGGTTAGTCTTATTTATGATTAAAAAAAGAGGAGCATGTTTTGTTAAGGTTGGATGAGTTCCATAAATATTACAGAGACAATTCAATGAAAAGTCAAGATTAATGTACAGGCTTTCTGATTCCTGTTTCTGATGTTTTCATTTCTTACCCTCCTCTATTAAACCACATCCACATCCATCTGTTCCTGGAACTGGGCAGCTCGAGCCTGCATCATACTAACACTCTCTTTCCTTCATTTGGCTACTTGAGAATAAAGAACTAAAAACAAAAGCCCTAGATTCTACAAGTTAGGCTTTCCTCCATGTGAGCAAGTCCAGAGCGGTTGGATTTGGAGCCACTTCCCACACAGAGATGCAGAGTCCAGAAGCAGCGTGAGGGTTGGAAATAAGGCACAGGTGTTCTCGCAGCTTGGCGGGGCAGGAGGGTTGGCAAAGATTCTCAGATCACAGCACTTTGCCTGGAGAGGGAGCAGTCCTGACCAGGGCTGGCCGATCGCTTCCTTCTGATTAGAGAGATGCAGAGGAAATGCAGAGGGGGCTATGGCCACCTGTTCTCTCAAGATGTCACTTACCTCTTGCATATTCTCCTACGAATGCATAGTACAAGCCAGGTGTTTGACAAAATCACACTGCACAAAACCTCCGTCTTCACCTTATGCCATATCATCTTCAATCTTAGTTTCTAGCCACATAGATCTTCTAGAATGTTCAGTAATCCCTGAAATCCCTTGCCTCTAGTGACCTCCGAACTAGTCTATAGAGCCATCACCCATGGCCCAGCCATCTCTCTCCTCATACCTAAATTAACAGAAACTGTGCATCACCTTTCTTGCCCTGTTTTCCGCAAGTGCCCCTGTGATGATCTAAGGTGGCATCTCGCATGGAATAACATATACATGATTATGTAGCTGAAAAACATCTCAGGGACAATGGCATGTTTCTACCTTGTCCTTAAGTGATTTTCCTAAGGAAAGCAAGAGAAAATCTTAAATGGACTACACTAGAATTTAAAGCAGCTTCAGAGCTGCTTACACTTCACTAGGCTTCCCACTCATAGGTTTTGATAAAACTTTCTTTCAAAAGTAAAATTTTTAAATAACTGAATGTCAAATCTGAAGCATACTACACTACACATACTCACCAAACACACACATATGGACACAGACATAGACACACATATACAAGCCTTCATGTACATAAAAAAGCACATACATACACACAAGGATACACAATATATACACATACATAAACACACATGCACTCACACACAGAAGCACATATGCACACAATATACACATGCACACATAGACACACATGCACATTACAAGTACACACATACACATATACACACAATCACATACTCACAGACCTGCACACACATAAGCACACTCACTCATATACATATACACTTACACACATAGTCATACACACAGACATATGCACACACATGCACATGCACACCCATATATACACACACATGCATATACACATGCACACACACATGCACTTACTATCATACATACACACATGTACACACAGACACACATGTTCACACTCATGTGCACAGACACACACACACACACACTCACACCCCTATCCCCTCCACACACATAAGATGGGCTGGTAACATGAGAAGAACAATGAAATAGTAAACAATGAGTGATTGTAGTTGAGGTCTATGGAGATCTGAGCGACAGATCACAATGCTGGGTGCACATCTCCACTGATTCCTTATACTAACATATTCAACAATAGTATATCTCCTACACATACTATAAATCCTTATCTTGAACCTAAGTAGTATCACTATGAAATTCTCAAGTTGTCCCAATGCCAAATACAGGATGCATTTAGGAATGAGAAAGCATATACTTCCTCAACTCTCTGAAGCACTGGGTCTAATGTAACACCTTTAAATATCCAGTATCACTCACCATAGGAAATAAATGCTAAATCACATAACAAGGAATAATGCCCACTAACACTGTGTATACCACCTTTATTATTTCAGTTCTATTATGTGACTTTATTTATGTTGAACATTGAATTGATTTCATACTTGACTGAAAGGTTATGAACAGTGTTTTTTAAAAAATGGAATTCTCCAGGATATTTTATAAAGCTTCTGCACCTTTTTAAACCAACAATTACCCCACTCTAGGATTTTTCTCATTTCTCAAGCATCTCTAAGCCAGGGAACATCTGTTTAATCTTTATTTAAAGTTGAGTCTTTTGTGATCACATGGACATACTGGCTTTCCAGGTCCATGTAAGATCTGCATGTGTAATAATTCTGGCCATAGCACACAATATTATTTTTCACACAGTCTGTCTATTGACTTCCGTCAGCTCCCTAGTGTTAGCTTTGAAATGTCCTTGCTTTTTCATTTCAAATGTTACACTCTGTTTTTTTTTTTTTATGGTTAGAGAAAAATCTATCCCCCAACTACTCCTGTGCAATGCTTTATCTTCAAAAGACAAAGTATAGCAGAAGAAGGCGTACAAAGAATAGCTCACAACCTCTTTCCTCCCCTGCCGTTTCTCCCCAGACAGAGCTCTGCTTTATCTAAGAACATGGCGTTTGTAGCACTGAAAGTTATTTGTGAGCTATGTGCAAAAACGACGTATTGTGGAACTTTCTGATGAAAAACAATAGAGTTTTTCTGGGTTTATAAAGAACAAATGGGACCAATGGAAGTTCTCTGGTTTTCTTTGGTTGGCTGATAATTAGTTTAAAAGAAACTGATGAAAAATTTAAAGTGTAGACAAAAGAAGAATTATTTCAAATGTTGTTATTAGGAAGTGTAAGTGGTGTCCTCTCCCTTTTCTTGTATTAGATGTACATGAAAACACAACATAGTCTAAGTTAGAAAACAAGTCTTGAATTCAACTTCTCCTACTCTCAGGTTGATACAAATATCAGCTAATGACTTGAATCCCTTGGGAGCTAGAGATGGCTCAGCAGTAAAGAGCTCCTACTAATCTTTCAGAGAACCTGAGTTCAACGCCTAGTGTCCACATATGGTTATTTACAATCACTATAACTATCATTCCTAGAGGATCTGACGCCTCTGGTGTCCATAGACACCTTCCCGCATGTGCATATTCATATATTCTCATGCTCACAAGTGTGCGTGTGCACAAACACACACACATAAACACACACACACGTAATTTTTTTTAAAAAAAGTCTTCATTTAAAATTATCTATACTCTCCAGTGAAGACTTAATAAATCATGCAAGATGAATTTATTAACATAATAAATAAGTTTCTAGGTTAGGAAGATGACTCTATCAGTAAAGTGCGAGCTATTAGGCATGAGGGCTTTCATCAAGATGCAGAAGCCACAATAAGAAAAGCCAGGATTCATGGTACACATTAGTAATCCACACACTGGGGAGGAAACAGGCTGATGCTAATCCTAGGAGCTCACAGGCCAGCCAGTACAGACTACCCAGGCAATCCCCAGACCAATGAGAGACACGATAAAAACAAAAAGAAAAAGAAAAACAAGTAGATGGCACCTGAAGAATGACACCTAGTAATCCTCTAGCACCCACATACATGCACATACATGGGAATATGTAAGCAGCCCCTAAATACATGCATATGCATATACATACACACACATACAGATAAATACATAGTTAAGAACAAGGTGTTTGCAATGATGTAATTAACATGAAATTCTTGTTCCTCAGACTTAACAAGTATCAGCTCTTTCTCTTTCCATATGATAGATTGCTGGCTGGATCATCTGAAAGAAAGTTAAGCCAGCAAAGTCATGGAAGTCTGGAAGCGTCATCCCTGGATCCATGAGGAGGAACTGACATTTGCTTTGTTGTATAAATAGCAAAAAAATAATTCAGAATAAGTCAGAAATAAGGATTTCAAATTTGACATTCTTCCCTTTGAATCTATGATCTTTGCCAACTTGTATTACATGAATCTCAATCATTTCATGCATTTTTAAGGTTATCATCACCTACCCTGCCTTTATAAAATTCTTTTTCTGTTAGTTCAAGTAAAAGGACTGAAAGTACTTTTTAGCAATATGAATTACCAATGTTTATTCCACAAGTATGTATTGATGGTGTGGAATAGGACCTGGGATTCTGAGAATTACCTGCTTTATTCCAAACATTTCCAAAAATGATGAGAACTGTGCAAGGTTTCACTACAGAAGTGATGTATGGGGGCCAGAGAGATAGCTCAGTGGTTAAGAGCACTGAGTGCTCTTCCAGAGGTCCTGAGTTCAATTCCCAGCAACCACATGGTGGCTTATAACCATCTGTAATGGTATCTAATGCTCTCTTCTGGTGTGTCTGAAGACAGGTACAGTTTATTCATATATAATAAATAAATATTAAGAAGAAGAAGAAGAAGAAGAAGAAGAAGAAGAAGAAGAAGCAATGTACATGATAGTCCTTGAAAGACAGAAAGTAGGTCATAAGAAATGAACAAAATTGGAGGATGTAAAGCAAAGACTCCTGGGCTAAACATGCAGGTCAGTCGTGAAGTGCTTGCCAAGCAGGCCCCCAGAAACAACAACAACAATGCAACAATAATAATAAGAAGAATAAGAATATGAATATGAATGAATATAATATGAAAAATAATAATAAATGTTGATGGGAGATAGGTTAGAGGTGAGGAGACATGAATTTGGTTCCCAGAACCCATGTTAAGTAGCTCACAATTGCTTGTAGCTACAGTACTACAGGATCAAACACAGTTTTCTGGCCTCCAGGGTCACCTACCTCCAATGAATGGCATTACACGCACATACACAGAAATAAAAATAAAATTTAGAAGTAGAAAATAAATAAGCAAAGCAAGCAGTGATGAAATGCAAAAATGAGAAATACCAAGAGTACAATAATCTATCATCTCTTCAGCTATGTAAGACTTAGGTCTAGACCTGGAGTTGCACAAGGAACATGAGAGAAGGGGCCCGCCCCTGGATAGACAAGGAGCCACAACCACCCCCACCCCCCCACCCCCCCGCACCGAGAACACATGCCAGGCTGTTTCCAGCCTATCAGCTGATGATGAAAGGATATGCAAAGATGCAGGAATATAGATCACACTCCATGCAAAGACACCACCATGTAGGCACTCACAGGAGAACACCAGCATTCAGGAAGGGAAAACAGCCCATTTAGAGGTACATGAAGAGCCCAGTCAATCTGATTTCTATCAGTGGTGGTAGGAAATACCGATGGGCTGTATGTGGTTTTCAATCGAGAGCTAATGACTTTATTCTTTATCCTGTAGGTGGTAGAGCTCAAAGTAGTCGTCTAAGAAGACTAATGTCAGAGTTAAGAAGAATAATTCTGGCAGCCATGAGCTGGTATATAGGAGAAAAGACTGGTTAGTCAGACACAGGGAGGACTCATAAACCAGGACTAAAAAAAAGGTGCTGTCCCAGACTAGAACAATGGCATGTGAAGTGGGAGAGATGGAATTGCTTTCCTCATCAATCAGATGGACAAGGTAGATCTTTTTTATTTACTTGAAGGTAGCCAAGGACTGGTTCATTTCATTTTAAAATCCCAATTTCAAGGATTTTATCGTTGAATTGTTATCAACCATTAAATTGTTATCATTTGAATGTGCGTCCCTCACGAAACCTGCTTAAAAGCAGAATGTACACTGTGGTAGTAGTAAGAGATGATATCTTCTGGAAAGCAATCAATTACTGTACTATTCCAATCATGTATGATATCATCTATATGATATAGGTTAAGTACATATGAAATATGTAGGAATTGAGTCAATTAATGTACTAATATCTTATAAAGGGCTTAGTAGGATCCTCTGTCACCTCTACCTTCTATGGGAGCACCTTTAGAAAAAATAGAAACGATGTTCTACCTTTGAAGGAAAAACCTGGCTTCTTAATCTTAGATTTTTTTCAGCTTCCAGAACTAGAAAGAACCATCTAGGTTCTTTGTAAGTTATCCAGTCTCCAATATTCTGTTATAGAAGAGTAAATGACCTAAGACTCTTATGCTGATGCAGCCTACATAGTCTGAAGATCACTGGGCTGTGAAGGCCTAGAAGTCTGATCAGCAAGTCCACCAGGAGTCAGGTGAAGGATGCTGAACCCTAGGCAAGTCAGAGGACCATTCTGAGACATCACTGTCAGAAGTAGACTAAAAGCTACACTCTTGGGACTCTATAGTCCTGTTTTCATACACTAATTTCCTTTCTGTTGCTATGATAATCACCATGGCTAAAATTAACTTAAGGGATGAAAGAATTTATTTGGCTTACACTTCTAGGTCCATCAATGAGGGAAGTACAAGCAGGAACTCAAGGCAGGAATCATGACGGGCCACTGCTTTTAGACTAGCTCATGCTTGCCTAGAGTTTGTATACAACCCAAGATTTGCTTGGAGAGGGTATCGCCTTGTGGAGTTGACTCTTTCATGTCAACTAATAATAACACAATCACCTCACAGACATCCACAGGCAAATCTGATCTAGACATTTCTCTATAGTGATTTTCCTCTCAACTGAGTCTAGGCCATGTCAAGTTGACAGTTACAGCTAACTAGGACACTATCAGTCATTGCAGATAAAGAAAGAAGCAGGGTGAATATGAAGAGTGAATATGCTCTCAGCAGACAATGGAAGCTCTTCATTCTTAGCCTCTTCTCTCTTTCATGGAGGAAAGTGAAATCTCTTGATTCTTCAGGGTCAGCTCTCACTGATCACAATTCCCCTAGCCCTACTCACCAGAAATGCAAGGACGAATGACTCCAACTGAAGTAAGCAGTGAATCTATAGATCTACTGGCAGTGGACTGTAGAATTATCATTGCTGGACAGAAACCTAATTATCTGATGTGCCATGGGTGCCCATGTAATCACTATGGTCTAAAACATGGACATGAAATGAAGTTTGTTTTAGATGAAGTCTCTGAAAGCATGCCTTATCAACTTCTCTTCTAGGGAAAGGGACCTTTGCCCCAAATCATTAGCCATTGATTGGTCTCCTCCTTGAATCCAGACAGACTGCCTGACAGATCTAACTTCTACTAAACGGACAGACACTCTGGATCATTTGAGGCCCATAAAATCTCTTGTATTGTGAAGAAGTATAGGGCAAAACCAGAACGGGGAAGTGGGAAGGGGTGGGTGGGAGGACAGGGGGAGAGAAGGGGGCTTATGGGACTTTCGGGGAGTGGGGGGCTAGAAAAGGGGAAATCATTTGAAATGTAAATAAAAAACTATATCGAATAAAAAAAAGACAAAGAAAAGAATATCAAAAAAATCTCTTGTATTCTTCTAGAATTAAATCTCAGTTGTCATACATATATTTTAAGCATATTCACTACAGATCATATTCATAGGATGGATATGGTCAGTTCTAGTCCTAATGCTGCCTGTTTCAAGGTATTAATGGATACCTGTTCTCTCTGTTTCAACATGAGACTGTTGCTTTTCCACCAACAGTGGTCATAGGATCATCTTTTGCTTTCTCTAGACCTGGGCATCCTAAATCTGAATCATAGTAGACTTATTGGACAGCCTTTTAGGATTTCACATGGTTAGGATGATCTCAGGAAAAAAAATCATGTAAGAAACAAGAGCATTAAAAAAAAAAAAAAAGAGCATTACAGGCATGGTGTAGTAATGCCCAGGAAACCAAAACTGAGGTGGGCTCTCTGGTATTCCCTGGACACAAGAAGCCAAGTACCAAAGTCGTGACGAGAAAGGACATGTGCCATCATGAGTAGTGACCCCTGAAACCAGCAGAGCCTAGACGTGGGCTTCCTGGTCACCATGTTATTTTCCTCGGACATTATCTGACATGCCTTCAGCTATTTCATTTAAACTGATCTTTACCTAAAGACTAGGGTTTATTTGTATTTAAAACTATCTCTGTGGTTCTCCTATGAAGATGAAAAGTTAAGTAAGCAAAAATCAACCACATTGAACCATCAATGCAGAGTTCATCCTTCCTCTAATGAGCTACCAGCAGCTAAACAAGAGATGCTACCGCTCTGTAGCCATGGAAACATACTTAGCAACAAAGGAACCTTGACCTTTCCCCATCTGTTTGGATCTACACCATGACACATTAGTTTCAGTATATGAAAACAAAAAGGAAAGGCATAAATGTTATGTTTAATTTAATCCCCAGGCAGTACCTAGTCCACTGTGAATGAATTTATAAATGGGAAAGAAATTATGTGACTGGTTTTAGGCCACAACTCCAAGGCACAACCTGGGTGACTTGTCATTGAGATCAAAGACAGTGGCTTTAACATGCTTTGTAACTGAGAGGCTCCCAACAGAGCTCCCAGATTGGGTCAGAGATAGGCAGTGATAAGCAGAACTGAATAATCTCATGAGACACAATTGGAGATCCGGCAATAATTAATCCTCTTGTAAACTTAAAAGCTTTCTTTAGATGGAGCTATTGTTAGTCGCCATTTTGCTGAAGAGAAAGGAGATATAGTAGGTCCAATAAATGAGTAAGGAGGCTGCCTCTGTTTCGTAGACAGATAAGAATTTATTAAAGAGATGGTAGGAAATGTATGTTCAGTCTGTGAAAAAATACTACATTTTTAGAATATAGAGAGATACTAATTCATTTAAATCAACTGTTCAAACTCTGTTGAACAAAGGCAAGACAAGCTGCAGCTATGACAAGAGGAGGCCCCACAAGTCACTTGGGCTAAACTTGAACAAGGTATGTTTCACAAACTTAAGCCCATATGAGCAGGCATATGCATCAATATATATTTTACATCTTTAATATAAGAATCAGAAGGGAGGCATAGTTGATTTAAAAAGGAATTGAGAAACACCAGGCAGTGGTGGCGCACGCCTGTAATCCTAGCACTCTCGGAGGCAGAGACAGGTGGATTTCTGAGTTCTAGGCTAGCCTGGTCTACAGAGTGAGTTCCAGGACAGCCAGAGCTATGCAGAGAAACCCTGCCTCAAAAAAACCAAATCCAATAAAACCAAAAAAAAAGGGGGGGTGAATTGAGAAGTTGATACACATAAGTAAAATAAAACTAGAAGATTTTGTAGCAATGATATATACTTGAAATGTTGGCACCTAAGAAGTAGGTGGAGAACAAAACTGAGTGGGCTCTCCAGTATTTCCTGGACACAAGAAGCCAAGTACCCAGGAGGAGGGGAAGAAAAAGGACAGGCACCATCACGAGTAGTGAGTCCTGAAAGCAGCAGAGCCTAGACCTGGGCTTCCTGGTTGCTGTGATTTCACTCTTACAAGCCATCAACTGCTTCATTCAAATTAATCTTTACCTAAAAACACTGGGTTTATTTGTTCACAGAGGACAAGGAGGAGGAGGAAGAGGAGGAGGAGGGGGAGGAGGAGGAGGAGGAAGAGGAGGAGAAGGGGGAGGAGGAGGAGGAGGAAGAGGAGGAGGAGGGGGAGGAGGAGGAGGAGGAAGAGGAGGAGGAGACAAGGAGGTGTTTCAAAGTTGTAGTCAATTTGATCAGTGTCTTAAAACACAGCAGAAACTTATATTTGGAGTTTGTTTGTTTCACTTAACAAAAATCATTTGCAATACCTCAGACACCCACAACTTGATATCCAACTCTGCAAAGCCTAATCTAAAAATAAATAATAAACTCAAGGAAGTTGTCTAACATGAGAGATGGTGGCTTGTGGGTTTGCTACAGAGTACTTTAGGTGATATTGGAAGGACAGGATTATTCTACTATATTTCTATGTTTTGGGTAATCATCATTAACAATGACAGAACATAAGTAGAAAGGAACATTTGAAACAAACATCATTACAGAAAGAGCGAGGGTATCAAGGTCATTATTCAACAGCCCACTCAACTATAGTGGAAGAAAAACAACACCCTCAGCTATGGATTAGAAATGAGGAGCTAAGATTGTGTTCCAATTGGAACAATATATAGGATCAGAAGTATGTTAAGAATCAATTTTTTCCATTTGCTAAAACCCTTGTGGGTTTCAAACAGACTAATAGTGGAGTGAGCAGTCAGGAAGAAATCCTTTCTGAGATTTAGCGACTCCATAGGAAAAGAATAAATCACGAACTGTATACAAGAAGGAACTTGATTTATTAGGTGCTGCTTCCCTAAGAGAAATATAAAATGGTCAACACATGCTGTTTTTAATAAATAGCTAACTAATATATCCAGTACCACCAACATATAGTCAAAACTGATCTTACGATTCAATTTCATTTTGCATAGAAGAAATGGGGGAAAGGTAAAAAAAAAAATGCAGGAAAGAGAAGGCAGATTTGGGAGAGCATGAATAAACTATGAGGAAGAAGACAAAAATGAAGGGTTGTGGGTGTAAAGGAAGGGAGCTAGCAAGAGAAAAGAACATGTCAGAAATGAAGTCATGACTCAACAAAGAACCATTGAAAGAGACAGACAAGACCATCATACCCTACTAAACTACTAGAACAGCTAATTTAGAATCCAGATTCCAGATAGCATGGGATGCTAAAGATGGAAGGCAGCAAATACTTGTGTTCAGTACAGGTTGAACGTTAACATGGCAGTTACTGGCTCCTCTAGCTTTCTCGTGCATTGTGGTTTCTTTTCCACAATGCTACTCTTTGATCCACCTGCTTTATAGGTTTTCATTTTCCATGCAAAGTCTCGTATTGTGCAAAATTGGGTGTGCTATTCTGAGTCCATTTTATATGAGCTTAAACATAAATTGACATTAGAAGTAAAATAAACAGTAGCTAATAACTGGAAAATTATTGTGTATATGCATGTGTGCAGTTGTAAGTGTGTATGCGTGCACATGCATATATGCACACACATGAGAAGACCCGGGCACAATCTCAGATGTTGTTCCCAGGCACTGTCCACTGTTCTTTTAAAAACTAGAGACAGGGTCTCTCGCTGACTTGGAGCCTGTGGAGTAAGCTAAGGTAGCTGGCCAGTGAGCCCAGCGATGCTCCTGTCTGCCTCCTCAGCGCTGGGATTACAAGCACAACATCATCCAGGACACATGTTTTAAATGGAAGTTTTGTGAAACAACAGAACATCCTCCTTCTGGCATGCCAAACACCTTCCCAACTGAGCCATCTCTCCAGGCCTCAGATAGGAAAGCTACACCAATACAATATAACAAATACTATTTCAGTGTGGTCTCTTTCTAGGAAGAGTCAACAGTATTCTGGTCATGACTTATGGTGGGTGACTGAAACTTTGAAAAAGGATTTGCACATAGAAAAAAAATTGTGCCTATGCGGGTGGAAGTGTGGCAGAAATAGAAGCAAAAGAGAGACAAGGCTCTCCATTTCCTGCCCATGGCCAGCACTGAAACTGGCTCAGTGCTACACACAATCCCTAACGACCACTATTCAACCTACTATGGTTACTCTAACATTTAACTCCAATGGTAAAAACCTAGAGAATGTCATACCTGGGGGAATACTCAGCTAGAGTCCGACATCGATTTCCCGAGGTTAGAGTCCTGCTCCCATCAAAACAGCCGCTCAGATCAGAGTGGTCTGGTGACTTATGTGGTGATGATAACATGTTTGGTATGTTACAGTGACATGATATAGCTCCAAGGTTTGATCTGTAAGGACACGTTGCCTTGAGGTCTTTCCTTCTGTGGGTGTGACCTTGATGATGTGATTAGGTAGCTTGGAATGGCCCTTCGCCCAGCAGGCTAGGCTGTATGATGGAGCTGACACCAAGCCCTTCTCCTGACCAGACCACTCCCCATGGCCTGGGCCTTACCATTAGTCCCGTAGAGATCCCATTCAGCTTTGAAGAGGTTAACACAAGTTAGAGAAAAGGTGCTCAGAAGTTTTCTGCTTTTAATTTTTGTTTAATGACATATTGGCCAGGGCACTATCATCTCATCCTACTAAGAGCCTTTCTTGCACAATAAACTGCTGCGCTTGGAGCCCACCTCGGCCCACAAACTCTACAATTAAGTGATCGTTTGTCCTCGGAGCTTGACAGAAGCAAGAGTCTGAGGCGGGCTGGGAGGAGCTCCGATTTATTAAAGTAATAAATAACCTGGAAGCCCCCTCTCCCCCAGCCGCTGCCTCCCTTTCTTATTTACTTCCTTGTGCAGCATCTGAGATGGGGATACAGGGAATTTAATTGCTCAGAAAGACAGTTGTCTACAACAGTCGTATTCCAGAAACCATATAATAAAATCGGGGTCTCCGGGGCTAAGGTGGGACTGGTCCTACTGCTGGCTTCTTGGCTCCTTAGCAACTTGTCACTGTAGCTTTAGAGGGATGCATATTTCTGTGCAGAGCCAAGCACTCACAGACAGAGCACTCCTCTGCTCTGAGCAGAGAGAAGTTCTGCAGGGTGTGGCTCTTGGTACCTTTGCCAAGGGCTCACCACCCTTGGTGAGTGAATTTATACTTTTTAGAAAAAAAAATCATTCAATAAGTATTACTCCAGATTCAGACATTTGTATTACCATACACTCAACCTTTCAAAATATCACTTTCTCAGATATTTTCTTTTGTTTGGTTGTAGTCTTTAAGTTATTATTGCATTAGCACATCTATAGTGGGCGTTTTGAAGCTCTCTGTGTAGCAGAATTCACCTCTGTCAAAGATCTTCCTTCCCGGAGTCTTAAGTTACTGAAAGTATTAATTAAAGGTGTTTCAGAAAGTCAAAATAGATGTCTTGTAGCCAGTTCCATCTGCTTTTTCTTTATTCATACACAAACTTCACAAATGTATTTAGCTATCTCTCCTTTCCCCAGTCTAGACAAAAGTGATCTCCCATTGGCCACTATTAGAGACCAGTAACTTCTATTCAGACTTCCTTGTCCAAGTTAAGCTTGTAAATTTTACAGTACATGAAATGAGCTATGTTATCGTAAATAATTCATTGCTATTTAGTACAATCATAGCATTGTACAGTCTTTGCTTTGTCTCTTCAGAAACATTTTCATCATTGAAAATCAAAGCCTATACCACATTAGAAAGTTGCTTCCCACTTCCCTTTAATCAATACTTAGAAGCCTTTATTTCCCTGTGGATTCTCCTCTTCTATGTAAATCAGAGGAATGGTTTCATATGCTCTGTGATAGCTTTTTGTATCTGGTTTCTTGTTAGTGTTATCAAAGTCCCTCTCTATATACTGAGGCATGCATTACTACTTCATTTCTTTCTACAAGTAAATTGTATTCTGTTGTATGGACACAGTACTACTCATTTAAATTCTAACACAAACTTGTATCAACAGGATCAGAAAAATAAACTAATGATATAAGAGATCGTATAAACAAGGAAGAGGCATAGAGACTGTGGAAGCCAGAGCCATGGACTCTATAGGCCAGAGGCATGACAAGCAAGTCGAATGAATGAAGGCAAAGGCATAGGCATGGAGACCAAGCCAAATGACTAGCAACTATATCAGGGGCATCGAAAATGAAACATGGAAACCACTTGAGAGGCATGGACATAAAAAAAAAAAAAAAAAAGCTAATGGGACATGGATCACAGAGGCAGAGACTCCATATTGACTATGAAGTCAAACACATGAAAAACATGAAAGCCAGAGTCACCAAAAACATGGAAGCTAGAAGCAGAGAGGCCATAGAAGTAAGAAGCACAGAGATCTTGGAATCCAGGATTCTGGGGATCAGGAAGCCAGAGTTATAATGACCAAGGAAGCTAGAGTCACGGAGGCCATGAAAGGCAGCAGCCTAGAGAACTTGGAAGGCAGAGTAATAGACACCATGGAAACCAGGGCTATGGAGACCAAGGAACTCAAAAGCATGAATACCATGGAAACTAGGATCATTTTCTTAGTTATTATTCTATTGCTATACAGAGACAAACTGACTGAGGCAACTCTTATAAAAGAAAGCATTTAATTGGAGGTTTGATTACAGTTTTACTCCATTATCATGGTGAGAACCAGGCAGGTATAGCACTGGAACAGTAGCTGAGAGCTTCACATCCTGATCTGAAGGGATCAGGCAGAGCAAGAAACACTGGGCCTATCATGGGCTTTTGAAACCTCAAAGCCTACTTCCATTGACATAATTTTCAAAAGATCACAGCTACTCCAACAAGGTCACAGCTCCTAATCCTTCTAATCCTTCTCAAACAGTTTCACTCGCCAGTGACAAGGAATTCACATATATGAACCTATGGGAGCCAATCTTATTCACACGATCACAGCCACAGATATCATGGAAGCCAGCGGCATGCCGTGGAAATCAGAGGAGTGGTGTCGTAGTGTGTTTTTCTGTTACTGTAGTAAAATACTGATAAAAAGAAGGTCATGTGAGGAAAGGGTATATCTGCCTTACAGGTGATAGTCTGTCATTGATAGAAGCCAAGGTAGGAACTCAAGGCAGGAACCTGGAAGCAGGAACTAAAGAAAAGGAACACCACTTAAAAGCTTACTTCCACTGGGTTGCTCATCTAGCTTTCTTATACAGGCTACCTGCCTAGGGATGGCACTGCATGTAGTAGGCTGGGGTCTTCTCCATCAATTAGCAATTAATAGAGTACCCTGCAGGTATGGCCACAGGCCAGTATGATCAAGGCAATTCTTCAGCTTATATTCCCTCTACCCAGTTGACTCTGGGTTTGTATCATGTTGACAACTGAAACTATGACAAATGGAGACCACAGAAAGTAGTAGCATGATAAAAAATACTTCCCAATGTCTCACAAATGGAGAATGATCCCAAATCATACTTAATATGTTGTGAATTAAACAAGAATTTGAAGGAAAACTGAAACTATTTTGAGCTGAGTGAAAATGCAAATTTTTTATAAAATTATGGTGAAAGGGATACATAGAAATTTTTAGAATCAATCACCTACATTAGGAAAAAAAATAAGACTTCCAAGTTATGCTGTTAGCTTTACTCTTATGACCATAAAGTAAGGATAATAAAAGGACAATATATGCATAAAATGGGGGATCAGAGTGTAACCAATGAAAGCTCTAAATTCTGAGATTAAATAAGCATAACATGTTCTGAATCAAGACACATAAAGTTACTAGACATTTGTTCAGTAAAGCTACAAAGTCTAAGAAAGAAAAGAAATAGAAATTTCAACAACTATCAGAAAAAAACTATTTTCCTAAAACAAAATGATAATTTGATTTGTCTTATATATTTTCATAAATAATAATAAAGTACAGAGAACAGAAAAACCAGTATCTCCAGAGTGATAGGAAATGAATAGCAGAACAGATTTTGAAAAGAACCAAAGTGCGGAACAAAACATTTTCAGAAATACAAAAGCTCCAAGGCCAAACCACTTGCAAACCCTTAATAAAATGACTTTGTGAAAGGAACAGAAGAGGCTAATTAAAGCCCAGAGGAAGAAGCAGAATGCAGGAGGCAACCAACACAACAGAACATTGGAAACATAAGTATATGTGGAGCATTAAACAAGAAAAGGTAATGATGAATATATTGGGGTGGGTCTTTTGGGAAAGACTTTAGCTATGGACATGGCTCAGAAGAGAATGCTTAGCATGTGGAATGCGGTGTTGTGTCTTGCCTCTCCATTGTTGGGCAGGGGGGATGTAGGGCAAAATCTAAAACAGAGTCCACAGTGGTTCCCAGTCTCTGCTTCTGGTATACCTGCTGAGACAGGGAGTGAGGAACCAAAGATCCAAGGTCTACCTTTCCAATCATGCCACAGCCTGGGATGAGCAAAATCCAGTCTGATTGAGAGTGAGGGATTGGAGGAGAGAAAGCCTTCCTCAGGAGTCTTGGGTGTGGCTCTTTAGTTGAAGATCCTTAATGAAGCAGCTCTCTGAGACACTCCTTGCTTGTTCATACTGGTTTATTTGATAGTGGATATAATGCACACACTTTACTAGGGTGAACCAAGGATTATATATCTTTTAGGGGAAAGGACTACCCAAGAAGGAAAGCTCATTGGCTAGAGTCTCAAGGCTATTTAGATACCTCATTAGCATCGAAAAGGTGTCACTTCATGTGATTGCCTGTCCATGGCCTCAGTGGGGTGTTTCGGTTACCTGTTCCAGAACAGGTACATAGACTGGATGTGGCTCCATTCCTACCAGCCTCAGATCTCTGAGATCCCTGGGGTCTGAGCTTACTCAACCTTACCAGTTATCATGTCTGTCTGGTAACATGTTCCCACATGCTCTACCGTGGAGTCCCTGGATTCAATCTCTAGGACCATTAAATACCAACACATTTTAAACCTATCTTAAATTAAGTATGCATACTTAAAATGTAATGGCAACACCAGAAGGCAAAATTACACGCATAACTCCCACAATAGTAGAAGTGAAAAGGAATTTCAAAATCTTATAGAAGTCAAAAGAAGCTGTGAAGGTGGTTTTAAAAAAAAAAAAAGTCTGGATTTTGTTGATGGACTGGAAAAATTACCAAATGAATTGCTTGAAATGTCAATGGCCAATACTCATGAGGTCTGCAAGAATTTATTGGAGGAAGTCTCTTGAGAGGAAGTTTTAATATTTTTTGTAAGAGTTACAGCAAAAGACCTAAGAAACAACTGAGATGGGCTGGCCTAGTGAAGGGGAGAAATGTGTGGAGAAGGAGGGCAAAAAGTTAAGGCAGGTAAAGAACATTAGCCTCTTGGTCTGGGGATGTCTCTGGATTAAGCTACATGCTGCACAAACTACCACATCTGCAAATTCTGTGATCGAGAATCCCTGATCAAGGGATGAAGTATAAAGAAGAGTAATGGAGGATGATTCTTGACATTAGTAAACATTCCCATAAGAATAATCCATAGACACAAATGGACACTTGCATATGGACACACACACCCATGCATGCCCACACACATGTAAACATTTATACACACACATATGCACACCACCCTACACTTGGACATTTTGAAAATCAGAAAAATATGCTTGTATCTCCACAAAATAAAACTTGTCAACTGAGATAGAATCAAGAAGGCTAGGTGGTGGAGAGTTGGAAGGGGAAGAAGAGATGCATGAATTAGAGGTGGAAGTCAGCCTAGGCAAAGAGAAAAGCAGCACTGAGTTCAGCTATCAGGCAATCCTGGAGAAACCTTAAGGCACCGGAATACATGGTGGATCTTATTTTTCCTATCTGCCTCTTGTCTTTTGACTTTGAATTGTGGTCTCACTCTGTGATGGTTTGTATATGCTCTTCCCAGGGAATGGCACTATTAGAAGGTGTGGCCTTGTTGGAGTAGGTGTGTCACTGTGGATGTGAACTCTAAGATCTTTATCCTAGCTGCCTGAAAGCCAGTATTCTGCTAGCAGCCTTCAGGTGTAGATGTAGAATTCTCAGCTCCTCATGCACCATGCCTGCCTGGATGCTACCAGTTCTGGCCTTGTTGATAATGGACTAAACCTCTGAACCTGTAAGCCAGCCCCAATTAAATGTTGTCATTATAAGAGTTGCCTTGGTCATGGTGTCTGTTCACAGCCGTAAAATCGTAACTAGGACAGAAGTCAGCACTGGGAGTGGGATATTGCTGTGATAGGCCTGACCGTGCTTTTGTCTGGAGGAACGTGGATTTGGAGACTTTGGGTGTGGAAAGCAGAGGAATGCTTTAAGTGGGGCTTAATGGACTATCCTAGTAGGAATGTGGAATCCTTTGTAACTGAGAGTGATTTGAAGTATGCAGACCTGGCCCTAGAAGTTTCGGTGGAGAAGGGCTTCAGTATGTGGCCTTGAGACTGTTTTTGTGATGTTTTGGTGAAGAACATGACTGTTTTTTGCTGTTGTCTGAAGAGACTGCCTAAGGCTAAGGCAAAGAGATTTATATTAATTGCAGTGAAAAAGGATGTCTCAACCGGGCGGTGGTGGCGCACACCCTTAATCCCAGCACTTGGGAGGCAGAGGCAGGTGGATTTCTGAGTTAGAGGCCATCCTGGTCTACAGAGTGAGTTCCACGACAGCCAAGACTACACAAAGAAACCCTGTCTCGAAAAAACCAAAAAAAGAAAAAAGAAAAAAAAAAGAAAAGAAAAGGGAAGGGAAGTCTCAAAAAAGCCCAACAGAGACTTTGTTCTCTGGTTAAGTCTAATGAAGAATATTTTGAATGAAACTAGAAAGCTGAGAAAATAAAAATACAAAATATATAGTTTGAGTATTAAAGGGACACCAGGAAGTGAAATGGAGCTGAATCCTGTGTTCAAGGATACTAACTTGAATTAAGGGAGTAGTATGTTTGGGGCAAGATCCCACCCAGCTAAGTTTAGGTCCAGGAGTGGTAGTGCAATGACAAGCAGATCTCTTAGTTCAAGGCCAGCCTGGAACAGAGCAAATTATAGGTGAAGAAAAACCCAATTCCAAGGCTTGGTGGAGCACACCTTTAGTCCCAGTGCTTAGGAGGCAGGCATGCAATCTCTAAGTTCAAATTCATTCTATGGAGCAAGTTCCAGGACAGTCAAGCTTAGGCTAAAGGAGTTGGAAAACAGAAAGCTGGTGATAATGTAATAAAATACACTGGAACCATGTTCCATTTCAATTCATGCACATAGAAGAACTTGGCAGCATTGGACACATGCCTCTGACTTTAGAGTCCAGAAAAGAAGGGACTACTGGGACAATTGATGCTGGTTAGCTGGAGCTAAGGAATCTGTGGTGATTAAGAAGAGACCAGTATCACTGAGGTAAAATCTGGGAAGTATTTTCTGAGAGCACAAAGAAACTGTGTTCCAGAGATAGTCAATATTGTATTTTGGGCTTCAGCTATACTTGGTAGTGTGTAGGCATCACGTAGGTGGTCCTGGTTTTGAGGGCATGAAGGAATTGTGAAGAGCAGCCGAGGCTTGACACACTTGGAGATGCCTGTACCATGGGATGATCACCAAGAACAGCAGCAGCAGAGGAGTGGATAAACCTGAGCTTAGAGTGCTACAGAGGGCAGAGCTGGAGAAGGGATGCCAGCCCCTTGGAGGAGTCCAGATGGTCATGTGTGGATCCCAGACATTAAAACATGATGATGTGACACTGAAGTTGCCTTGGAGACCCCAAGATGTTCAAGATGCCAGAGCTGTGGCCTATCTGCTGAGGAAAGCTGCTAACGGAGTAGAATCAGCCCAGGAGAAAGACGTTTGTTGGAGTCAACAAAGATGAAAAAGAGAGTTGGAGATCTGAAGACCTTCTTGAAATTGGAAATGGAGATGCAGAGTTTGCCCAGCTGGTTTCCTGTCTTGCTTTGAGAATTACAGTTAAATTATTGGATGAATCTCAGAAGAGACTATGAACTTTAGACTTTTAACATTGTTGAGACTGTTACACAGACTATGGGGACTTTTGAAGTTGGACTAGATGTATTTTTCATTACGCTATGTTCAGGTATGGCTCCCATAGATTCATGTTTGAACAAGCCTATGGGAGCCAGGGAGTGGAATGTGATGGTTTGTATATGCTCGTCCCAGAGAGTGGCACCATTAGAAAGTATGGACTTATTGAAGTGTGTCGCTGTGGTTATGGACTATAAAACCCTCCTCCTAGCTGCCTGGAAGCCAGTGTTCTGCTAGCAGCCTTCAGATGTAGATGTCGAACTCTCAGCTCCTCCTGCACCATGCCTGCCTGGATGCTACCAGTTCCTGCCTTGTTGATAATGGACTAAACCTCTGAACTTGTAAGCCACCCCAATCAAATGCTGTCCTTATAAGAGTTGTCTTGGTCATGGTGTCTTTTCACAGCAGTAAAATCCTAATTAATACACACACTATCCCAAAAGTTCTTATGATGTACAACCTCAGAGTTAGTGGGGTGAAGGGCAAAAAGTCTCACTCTGCTCTTTCTAAAATGTCACACAGCTAAATGGTAATAATATTTTCTGGGCTGACTGCAGGAAAAACCTTTGTGTTTCTGACTATCCTTGGGGCTTCCTTCTTCAGCCCCTCTAATATAGGTTCCATCGAATTATCCGAACGTGTGATAGTCTTCAGTGGTAGTCTTCTTTAGATTTAATTGTAAAAATTAAATCACTTTTGACATATAGAATTGTAAATATTTTAAAGCTAAGAGCTGAATATGAGAAAGGCTGAATTCTCCATTCTGTCATCAGTTTATGTGAAGAACCTTAAAGATCACACACAGAAACTTTCACATAGAATTTCAGCGTCTATATAGAAAATCAGCTTTTATACACAGAAGCTCAAGTTCCACACACAGCATCTCAGTTTCCATATGTAATATCTCAAATTCCACACACAGAATCCCAGTTTCTATACAGAAACCCTACTTCCCAAGGGAAATTCAGCTTCCAAAGTCCTAGCCTGTTGAGATTCTGAAGATATCAGAAAGAATGGTCAACATTCAACCAGGAAGGAACTTCAGAAATAAGGCACCTTCTGTGTTTGAAGCAGAGTCAACTTTGAAGTTCAGAGATTCCTAAGATACAAGGAAGTCATGAGGACCCAGGATAATGTCTTGTTGGGACAGCCATTCCTAAATAAGTGTGAGGAGCCGATTTTGACACCCTAGTACCCATGGAAAGAAGCTAAACAAGAGGCTGGTGCCAGTTACTAAATCACTGCGGGTTGGAAGTGGAAACAGCAGATAGACTCTCTGAGCATCTGGGCTAACCAGAACAGTGAGCGTGAGTTCCACACAGAGGAAACTACAGAAAGGAACTTGGAACAAAGAAGCAATTCTTCATGGCACAAAGGTGGCACACATATGCGACTCATAAAACAGTGCGGACACCGAAGCCCACTTAAACCATGAGTTTTAGTTAATGTATATAATGCATATACATTATAAGGTAATGCATAATGTATATCAGGCAACTGTAATAAATATAATGCACTGATGCCAGACATTTATTGCATGAACTATCCTGAATGAAGAAGCAGCAGCTTATTAGACTCAACAGATTACAACTAATGTCTGTATTTATCAATTGTGGGAGATAGTTCGATTATGGAATTGCTTGTCGACAAGCAAGGAAACATGAATTTGCATTCCCAGAACCCACATAAAAAACAAAAACAAAACAAAAACAAAAACCCAGGCCTGGTACCACATGCAGTCCTGGGAAATGAGAGACAGGGGAATCCTTGGTCCTGCTGACCAGCCAGTCAGGTGTGAATGCTTGTCTCAAAGAGGATGATGGAGAGCAGCTGAGGGAGACACCTGATGTTGACCTCTGACCTCCACATGTGCACACCTATGGGGACCCCACGTGTACACACACACACACACACACACACACACACACACACACACGAGAAATTAAATCCTCAATCTGTCATGGCTGTAGGGCTTCAGAGAAAAAATGGAATGAAATGTGGAGAATCACTGTTTTGAATTAGACTAGAATGCTTATTAACAGAGCACCGAGAAAGAAGACGGCTGCAGGCTAGGGTGCTGGTCCTCATGGATGCAAATTGGAGAGAATGAAACTCCGAAGTAATAATGCTGGCCTCTGAGTTACTCTTGTTATCGAAACCTTATCCAAATGGTATGACTTTCTGGTCATGCATTATTTTCAGTGCTTAGCCTTGTTTCTTTAAAACAATAGGTTGCCAAGGAAGCGTCTTTTTTTTTAATTTCTATATCCTCTTTAATCATTTTTTAAAGAATCTAACAATGTTTCTGTGTTGCCCTAAAAATAAGGCTCACCTATTTAAAACACAAGAGCTTATCCCAGGAAGGCCAGGTTCTACCCTCTGATCCTGGAATAAACTATGGCTGAAAGATGTCATATCCTAGACTCTCCCAATGCACACAATTGGGGCACAAAGAAGATGCACTGAGCTTCTGGCCTGCAATACAGAATCTGTATTGCAGTTGGCAGAGCAGCCTTGCTACCACCTCTGGCTTAGTAAGCACTGCCATCTAGTGGACATGTACTGTATCTACTCTGTTCTGTCAGCTGACCAGCTTTTCTAACTCTAACTCAGCAAGAGCTGCCTCTGTAACAGTGTGGAAGATGCTCTACCATTTTTAGCTACTGGGTTTAATAAAGGTGAAAGGCCACAAAGCCTCAGACATCTTTATCGGTCACAACTGCACTACAAAGACACTGGTTCATTTTCATCGACAGAAAAAGCAAAAAATTTCAAGGCTCTTGTGAACAGAGATAAATATGGCTGAAAGCTTTTGGTCTGTTCTCCTTTTCGTATGCCTCACTTATAAACCTAATTAGAGCCTTTGAAAGTTTATGAAGTGGCTAGTGGGAACCCACAGGTCTTTACTGCATGAGGCCCACACAGGCCAATTAGGAGAGCAGAGTCCTCTGTGGAGCCTGCCACTCTCAGGGAGAAACCAGATCAAACCAGCCACGAAGGTCGTGGTTGGATTCCACAGTGACTGGGGGACTGGTGTGTGCTTCCCTGTCCAGGGCCCTCTAATTGCTTTCCTGCCTCCGGGCCTCCTCTCTTTCCTCCTCTCTCATTCATATTCAAGACCAGGACTGGAAGCCTTGAACAGAAATGCAAAGTGCTTCTTAAATGTAGACAATTGAAATATAAATGTTCCTCTCATGCACTATTAATTATTTTATAGCCTCTCCAAGCACCTTTTGTATATTTAGCAGTCTAAATGATGCCATAAAACGGGAGGGTCTGATCCCAGCTCTCTGCCTCTCTTCCCCAATCCACCCATCTGTACCCAAATGCCCACTCTCTGGGGATCGTGTTTTAAGGGGGGAAAAACTGCACCAATGACACAGTTTGCTTTTCTTTCTTTTGTTGGATGAGATTAGAAAGACCCCAAGACTTTTCAGTTGGCCAGGCCCACTTAGCCAACCATGTGACTCTAACCAAGTTAATTTGCAGTTGGGCTGTATCTTTTTTTTTTTCTGTCTGTAAAATGGAGGGAAATAGCAGCAATAGGAGATTGGGGTGCGGACCCAGGCCCTTTGTAAAGAGAAGTGTGTCTATCTCAGTGCTGGAGAGGCAGATGGGTAGAGAGTGAAGAAAGGTCAGCTAACTTTTGGAAAATTCTACCAGACTTCAGAACATCCTCCCTTCTCAGAAGGAAGAGGTCAGTGGAGCACTTAGGCCAGAAGGGAGAGGCTGAGTAAGCCCCTCCCTCATTCCCTTACGACCAATCAGTGTAAAGGGCGCACTGTTCCAATCATATTGTGCCTACATATTGTGCCTAGTGGCTGATGCTCTATTTCGCCCCTTGAAACTGTAGAAAAACCCGCCAAACAGGCTGCCCGGGGTCACTGCCTCTCCTTCAGGTGGAGCACGACCCCAGCATACCGGAACAGTAAGTTCATCTTGTTTTTTGCATTGAGCCCTGGCTCTGAGTGTGGTTCACTCTGAGGGTCCTCGGCAGTAAGGTTTGTCAGAGTTTTACAATAGGTCCTTGGAGTCTCCTGGCAAGCGAGTCTCTCCAAGCACTTTCTGCATATCGCCAAATGAATGGCTGTAGAGTCGATAAGAGGCACGGTCTCAGAAATAGAACAGCTATGGGTAGACAGGGTAGGTAGGGACAGGGACTAGAAAGGGATGGGAACAGGAGAGATCAGGTTGTGGAGAGTAATGGGAGAACAATGGAGTTGGGAGCAGGTGTCTCTAGGATTTGCTAGAAACCAAGAACAACAGAAAACCTGGCATCTGTTGTTAGCAGCTTAACATTCCTTCAAGGCTCCACCCAGCAGTTACCTAGCAACAGCCAGGTAGACCTGGCCTGCTGTAAAAGGGACTGTTTGGCCTCTCTTCTCCTCTCTTCTCTTCTCTTCTCTTCTCTTCTCTTCTCTTCTCTTCTCTTCTCTTCTCTTCTCTTCTCTTCTCTTCTCTTCTCCTTTCCCCTCTCTCTCTCCATCCCCTCTCCTTCTCTGCCTCTACTCCCTTCTCAACTCCCCAAATAAACTCTATCTGGGGGGGGGGGTTGGTGTTCCTCAGTGTGGGCCTGCTGAGGCACCTCCTTCCCCCACACCATACTGCACTCTACAAAAACATACCCTTGGCTTTACAAAGGACATCTCCGATGAGGGTGACCCTCCGGAGACTCCTAGCAATGGGGAATATGGAACTTGAATCGGCCATCTCCTGTAACCAGGGAAGACTTCCCATGGAGGAACTGGGACACCAACTCAGCCACAAGGTCTTAGACCTACAATTTTTCATGCCTACACAATATGTAGGGGTAAAATGAAATGGGAATTGAGGGAGTGGCCCACCAATGACTGGTCTAGCTTGAGACTCATGACCTGAGAGCCCACCCCTAAACACTAGTAATGACATGCTGCTATACTTGCAGATAGGAGCCTAGCACAACGGTCATCAATCAAAGAGTGGCCTCACCCAGCAGCTGATAGAAACAGATGCAGAGACCCACTGCCAAACATTAGGTAGAGCTTGGGGAATCTAAGAAAGAATGTGAGGAAAGACTGCAGGAGCCAGAGCAGTTAAGAACATCACAAGAAAATCCACAGAATCAATTAACCTGGACCCCTAGGGGCTCACGGCAACTGTAGCACCAACCATGCAGCCTGTATGGCACTGACCTTCGCCCTCTGCACACATTACAGTTGTATAGCTTGGTCTCCAAGTGTGCCTCCTAACAGCAGGAGCAGGGGATTCTCTTTGTCTATTGCCTGCCTTTGGGACCCTCCTACTAGGCTGCCAACAACTACTAGCCCTCCTACTAGCCTCAACAGGGGAGCATGCACCTAGGTTTATTGCAACTTGATATGCCAGCACTGGTTGATATCTTGTTCTTTGTCGAAGAGAAATGGAGGAGAATGGACAGAGAGGAGCAAGGGCTGGGAGGAGGGAGGAGAGACTGAGGTCCAGATATAAAGTAATCAGTTACCTAATCCATTAATAGAAAAGAGAGCCTATCTCAAAAAGTGGAGAGTGGTTGAGGAAGACCCCCCTCCAGCATTCTCTGACCTCCAAACTCATACACAGATATGTGTACACATGCACTCAAGCATACATGTGAACACACACACACACACACACACACAAAATAGAATCAGTGACTCTGCTTTCCAGCAGCAGATTAGGCCATGGAGTACTGCTTCTTGTGGGCAATATGACCATAGTCGTGAGTGTAGAGTTAGACACTGCCCTTTAACAATTCCATGACACAAATCAGGGGAGTGCCCAAGGTTGGTCCGCAATATCCTGTGGCTCTGTTTCAGGCCCAACATCAAGTTGAGTGTTCACCTAACAACAGGTTCATAGAAACAGCTTTTGCTAGAGCACTAACCACTAACTTAGACCAACAAGGTAACTAACTACACACAAGTGAAAGGTAAGCACCACCCCCTTCATGTCCTGTCTGCTTCCTGCTTGACCAGGTAGGCACGTTAACCACTCAGAGCCTGCCACACACCTACCTTACCCACCACCTTTGAGAATGACAGCACAGATAAGCTCCTTTCCTAACCTTGAGGTTACCTCACATCCCAGGAATGACTGACCCTCATCTGCCTCACCGCCTCACAGGACATGGAAGGCAGACAGAAACAGAAGTGAATCATCCTGTAGAAAGCGAATTAAACCCCATAGTCCCTCTCTGACCACCTTGCAGAACTCAAACCGAGATAATGATCAGTCAGACCATAGAATGACCAAGACTGCTTTATGAATACATCTTCCAACCCGCCCCTATTCTTAGTTCCTCTTGTCAGTAGCCTAAAGAGGGTTCTCATGAATAACTTTTATCTCTTCTTCCCGATTGTTTAAATGGTCTCTCTCTGCTTGAGATGTAATGGGTGGCTGGGTCTAGCTAGCCTTTTGGGGCTACAGGAACCCAGGGATTTTCTCTAAAACATTAGTTACATAGTGACAAATACGTTTTATGGCTAGGAAGTGTGAATCTTTTACATTATGAAATCTGGCCAGTTTACTAGGAAGGGGGGTGAAGGTCTCAGAGGCAGCAGGTAGCGCAGCTCAGCACCTGAGTTCTCTGCAGAGGCCTCTGCACAGGCGCAGATGAAAGTCCATGGAGAGAAGTTCAGGATGAGTCGGTGTGAGGCAAGGTCAGAGTTCGTTGTCATGGGAAAGTGTGTGCTTCCACTTAAGTGCAGGCACTAGGGAAGGCACATAAACCACAGATGCCAACGACATACCAGTGTGGACAGGGAGTTCCACATGGTCCCACACCTAGATGTAGAGCTATAGGTTGTCAATGGCTTGTGAGAAAAGGAGAAATGTGATCCTCCATGGATGAGCTCCTGCAGAGGTTGTCCAATCCTAAGTGGTGAATGGACAGTGTAGACTCAGTAGGTTGAATGTATGTATACATACATATGCTTTCATACACACATATGTACATATATGTAGCAATAATGAACTTGGAAGGGTGAGAGTACACCGAAGGAGCTGAGAGGAAGAAAGGATAGCAAGTGATGCGGATGCAATAGTCATGGAAGACGTTCTCAAGAAATTTACTTTTTAAAAGGAAATAAAGAAATAAGGGCCAAGGAAGGCGAGCAGTACACATCCCCAGAGGAGTTGCATTGCTCAGATTTTAGGCCAGTCATCTATGGACAGTTATTGGAATGATATGCTTCATTTGTTGAGCTTAGTATATGAGGTGAGGAGTTTCAGAACTGTGTCAGTGTTTTTCAAAATAGGGTTTTCCTTCCCTCTTGGTGTTGATCTGCTGTTTCCCAGCTGTAACTTGGAGTGAGGTTCACACTGAGAGTGAGCCAATGCGATATCTTGGGGTAACTCTAAGCAAGCAAGCAGTGAGAGACTTGTATGGAAAAGATGTTAAGGTATTGGAGAAAGAAACTGAAGATATTAGAAAGTGAAAAGACCAAAAATTACCTATAGCCGCAGTGTAATCCTCATCAAAATCTCAACACAGTTCTTTGCAGAACTTGAATGGACAATTTTCAGGTTTGTGCAGAAACACAAAAGACCAAGGACAACTAAAATGATCCCAAATAATAAAAGAACTACAGGAGGTATCACCATCCCTGACCTCAAATTATACTTAGGGGAAATGTTAATAAAAACAGCATGGTAGTGGCATGAAAAACAGACACATTGATCAAAAAAATCAAATTGAAGACACAGACACACTTATGGAAACCTGACTTTTTGTACAAATAGCCAGAAAACACAATGGAGAAATGAGACAGCATCTTCAACAAACGGTGCTGGTCACACTGAATGTAGAAGAAGGCAAATAGATTCATATCTATCACAAATCTCAACTCCAAATTAACCAAAGATCTCAACATAAGATCAAATATTCACTATCTGATAGGAGAGAAAGTGGAATTTTGAACACCCTTGCTCATGAGCTCAATAGCACAGGCACTAAGATCAACACATAATAAACAGGATCTCGGGAAATTGAAAAGTTTGTGTATCGCAAAGGATGCTATCATTTCTATAAAGTGGCAGCTACAAAGTGGAAAAAGGGGAGGGTTTTTTGTTGTTGTTCTTTTTTTCTTTTACCAACTACACATTTAATAGAGGGCTAATATCCAAAATGTAGGAATAACTCAAAGAACTGGACATCAAGAAAACAAACAACCCAATTAAAAATTGAGCAGATCTAAACAAAGAAACATTTTCAAAGGTGATGAAATAAATCCTTTCAATCTCTTGTCAGTTCATTGCCTGTACCATGTATACAATGAAACCTATTCTCTCCACCAAATGGAAGCTTCATGATTTAGAAAAACAGAGCCACAGTAAATACCATTCCTATAATTTGTGAGACCTTGAATTCATCCTCAACATGAGAGAGAGAGAGAGAGAGAGAGAGAGAGAGAGAGAGAGAGAGAGAGAGAGAGAAACATAGAGAATAGGGAAGGAGGAAGAGGAAAGGAAAGACTGAAAGGGAGAAGTAGCTGGGTGGTGGCACACACCGTTAATCCCAGCACTTGGGAGGCAGAGGCAGGCAGATTTCTGAGTTCGAGGCCAGGCTGGTCTACAAAGTGAGTTCCAGGACAGCCAGGGTTGCACAGAGAAACCCTGTCTCAAAAAAAGGGAGCGGGGAGAAGGAAAGAAATGTTAAAATATTAAAAAACTTTTTGCCATATTTCTTCTTTTGTTGCAGAGATGACTAACAAATTCTACTGTTTCAGATCTGCATGTTTGAGGTCTTCAATTGAGTCCTTTAAAATAGAAGAGAGATTGCTATCTGAAGAGCTACCCTGTAGCAGAGCCCAAGATGATCTGGCAACACTGTAGATACACAGACTGGTGTGTAAGAAAAAGGAATTAAGGGGAGCCTCTGTATTACCCACCTGGCTACATGCCGTGCCAACTCTAAAGGTCAGAACCCTAAGGGCGAGAGCCAAATCCACTCAGCTTTCATCTTAGTTTAAAATATTAGTTTATTTTCCAAGTAATATCTAGAATATTAAATTGACCAAGAACATTCATCTGATAAAATGTATGCAAATATCTTTATAAATATACAGTATCATTTATAATGTTGACAAGTCAGAAACTCTAAATTTCAAAACCAGGATGCAAACATAAAGATATCCCTGCTTCTCCTCTCCTCTCCTCTCCTCTCCTCTCCTCTCCTCTCCTCTCCTCTCCTCTCCTCTCCTCTCCTTTCTCCTTCATCCTCTTCCTCCTACAAAAGCACACACACACATACACACACACACACACACACATTCATCCCATCTACTCTACACACACAAAATATATTTTATATTCAGCTCCACAGATGGTCACAAATTGCCTATATTATTCATAGATTTCCAACCCCAACTTATACTCATCTACAAACCAAACATAAATATTATAGGATGTTCCAATGCTAAAACTTGAGTTTTAAAAACTGATAGAGTATCAGACTAATTTTGCAAATGCAATTAAGACGGATATCACAATTGGATGTATTAAAAATAATTTTTAAACAATCCAACTAAAGTGAATCCTAATCTAACCTTTGACAAGCCAGAGCTCACCTTGCAGCAATTGCCCACTGCTACCTCAGGCTACCCAGATGTCAGCTGTTCCTTTTGTTGTCCAGGTTAGTAACTGGGGTGTAAGGTGCAGAATAGTTTGAGGCATCATGATGGTTTTAATTAAAAAGGTAATGCTTTCCCAAAACCAATTTGACTCATGATTAGCAAACCACAATTCTTAGGAAACACAAGGGGCAAGCAAACAGGGAATTGGGAGAAATATATGGAGCGTGGCTTTCCGGAGTGGGCTCCACTTGGGGCTGGCCAAGCAGCTCTTCTATGGTCCAGGCCATGCCTGATCCCTCAGTGGGGAGTTGACACATAGCTCTCTCTACATTCCAAAGGCAGGCTAGAGAGCTGGTTTGGTTGTACAGTTCTTGTCTCCATGAACACTGACTTTCTCTTCTCCTGGCTGTTTGCCACATCACTGTAAAGCACCAAGTGATGTTCTCTTCATCATTGTACAGTACCAAGAGAGAATAAGCATTTGAAGGATGATCGGGGTCAAACCTCAATGGCCAGTGTAGAATGTCTATCTGAGGAAGTTTAAAGCTCCATGATTTGTGAGAAGATATCAATGAGGCTAAATTAAAATGGTGCAAGTCCAGAGTCTGGACCATCAATGACATCAATGTGGCTCAATGATAGTGCGCACATTATGATGGGGTTTACATGCAGCAAGAGCTTGAGCCATCCCACAGGGAGGCCTCCAGAGCTGGGGAGAGGCAATCCAGCATATGAATAGGAAGAGTGGGCAGGGTCAGTAAATGTGGGTAACTGTGCTGGTGGGTTCGACTTGAATGAAGCTCCCTTTGATTGAGAAAGCTTTATAAAACTTAGAGAAATGTGACTCCCTAAAATGTGGCAGAACCTTTGCTGAATGAGGAAAATGAACCCTGGTAGTGACTACAGATGTCTACATCAGTTCAGATTCATGGAGCTCTTGCAATCAGGCACTCTCAAGGCTGGGATACACTAAGAACACAGACACATGTCTAAAATGAATCACTGTAAGTATTGACAAGCATATACAGTCTGTGGGCAAATGATTCTGTGTTTTCATGCCTATTGATCTTCAAATTCCATTTGGAATCCCAACCAAATCACTTACACATGGATTTTAGAAGTTCACCAATTTCAATGACTAAACTGTAGATGACTGCCACTAAGGCAGTACGATCCAATGACTATACCAAATGTACGATATTAGTGTCCCTGCCCAGTTTTTCTGTATTTCCTGTAGCTGAAGTCCAGTGCAAAGAAATGGCAGTGATGCTGCTTTTCTTCAGCCAGGTCCTATCTAGTGGGAGAGCAGAGAAGCAGAAGGCTGCACTCCTCCCTGTCTCTCCAGCCCCGGCCCCACTCTGCCTGTTATATAGAACTGTAGATCAGGGTGGTCACCTGGGTGGCTATGTGTGATAATGCTTGCAAACTACAACAAGCCATTCAACCTTCATAGAATCTTACAAGGTGTCTAGACCTGCGACCTTTCTCCTTGTATATGTCTTGAAAGGTCTCTGCAGTCCTCTGCTTAGAAAATTATAGTTAAGGGCTAGAGAGATGGCTCCACAGTTAGAGAGTACTTGACTTCTGCAGAGAACCTAGGTTCAATTCTCAGCATCACATGGTGGCTCACGACTGTTTATAATTGTAGCTCCAAGGTATCTGATAGTGTCTTCCAGCCTCTGTGAGGAAGCAGGCATGCAATGGTGCACAGACACACAGACAAAGCATGAATATGCATATTTTTAAATAAAAACTATATCTAGGCTGAGGAAATGGAGAATAAATAGTTCAAGAACATTTTCTGAGGATTGAAGGCAGGTTGAGACTCTGATCCAGCCTATATTTCTTACCCAGGTTTGCCTGCGGTCCAACTTCCTTGGAGTCTACCACACTGAAAAGGCTGTAAATATAAACTCTGGATTCCCCAAGAAGAACCAAGAGGAACAATCTATGGATTGGGACCCCACTGGGGATCGAACAACTCTTTCACAAGGGTTGCCTGAGACCATTGGAAAACATAGACATTGACATTATGATTAATAGCAGTAAATAGCAGTAGCTGAATTACAGTTATGAAGAAGCAATGAAAAGGGATTTATGGTTGGGGGGAGGTTACCACTACATGAGAAACTGTATTAACGGGTCACAGGATTAGGAAGGTTAAGACCCAGTGGCCTAGAGCAAAACAGCACTCAACAGACTTTAAACTGGGAAACAGAGGCCAAGAGGAATGTGTGAGGCTTTAGAGAAAGTACAGGCCAGTCACTGCTTTTAGGGCAAAGCATACACGAACTTCTCCTAGGTGACAGAGAGACACAGAAACTAAGTTAGAGATAAAGAGACAGACAAACAGACAGACAGACAGACAGACAGACAGACAGACAAACAGAGATAGAATAAAAAGAGACTTTTAGGGCAAAGCATACACGAACTTCTCCTAGGTGACAGAGAGACACAGAAACTAAGTTAGAGATAAAGAGACAGACAAACAGACAGACAGACAGACAGACAGACAAACAGAGATAGAATAAAAAGAGATACACAGAGAATGCAAACACATAAATCTCATGCAGGAGAGGTTAATGGGTTCTAACAAACTGGGTTATAAAGTAAGTTGCCAAGGAGAGGCCCACGGCAAGGATGCACTGTAGAGAGGTTCACTGGTAAAGGCAAAGTAACACTCTAACACCTGTAAGAGAAAGACTAGCCTCGCCTCAAATCTCTTCTGCAAGCAAACACCAGAGCATCCTCAGAGAAGTACCGCTCAAGTCACCAAATCTCTTTCCCTTTCTCCAGCTTTGCAGCTTGTCAAGGGAGTAGAGAGAAGTCACATGCAAATGGTCCTACCTTCCCCTGAGTGTCTATGCAGTCTCTGTCAGCCAGCCACCTTGCAGGAGGACAACAGCCCTGACTCTGGGAGATAATGGATGCTTTTAACTGCTACCGGCAACTCAGTGTAAACAGACATGGAATGTGTGCTTAGACAGTAGTGTTATTACACACACACACACACACACACACACACACACACACACACGAAAATGGGAGTGATGTATCAAGTTGCCAATGAAGGATGGTAGAAAAATTAAACAGTGGGAAAGAGTAAAGGAAACAGGGGGACAATTGACACTGCCCTTTTGGGCATGCCCAGGAGTTTTGTCTGCTTAACACTGTGGTTGAGAAAACAAGATTGCAGGGCCCAACTCCCAAAGCAGAGGACTGCAGGCTGCAGTGAAGCTTTTGCCATTGAGACCTTCTTCTCCCTTCCACAGTCGACACAGGGTGGGGGAGGGGCCGACCTCTAGCCACCTGAAGTATCTATGAAATATTCAGACAAACTTAAATTTAGAATTAAAGACGGAAATACTTTTTTAGTATTCAAAAATACTAAAAAAAAAGGTTAGAATGTAATCATGGCTTAGAGATGGGATTAAATCAAATCTGTATTGACTCAAAGCTGTAATTTTTAGTGCGCATGCTAATACTGCTCCTATGGATATTTTAATTAGTAAGTGTGCTTATCCTGTTTTCAGAGCTAAATCTAGATGTGTGAAGTTTGTTTACTTCCTGAGGCACATAAGCTGCCCACTATCCACAACCCCCTGCTTCCTTGGGGAAATGTTTCCATCTGGGAAAAAAATGCTTTAGAAAATGAGCCCAGAGTCATGGAGTGAGGAGGCTCCACAGGCCACTCATGGGACCCAGTCACCTGCCTTCCTCAGTCCCACTGAAATGGCACCTGTGTGTGTAGGAATGGAGATCCACTGCCAACCATGGACGCTCAGAAAGCTCTCTCTGGATCAGCCAACGTAACCTCACCTGACTCTGATGCTCTCACTGCTCAAAATGGCGTGTTCAGCTCCTCTAAGACCCAGGCTTGAATTAGTATGAAACTTTTCCAATTTGGCTGTTCTTCAATCAAATACTCAGCCCTCTTGCCAAAGCCTAGTGTGTGCATGGCCATGATCTTGAGGGTTTGCAAATCAGTTTCTTTCTCTCTCTCTCTCTCTCTCTCTCTCTCTCTCTCTCTCTCTCTCTCTGTTTTTTTTTTTTTTTTCAAGACAGGGTTTCTCTGTGTAGCCCTGGCTGTCCTGGAACTCACTCTGTAGACCAGGCTGGCCTCGAACTCAGAAATCCACCTGTCTCTGCCTCCCAGAGTGCTGGGATTACAGGCGTGCGCCACCACTGCCCGGCTGCAAATCAGTTTCGTATCTACTGGTTGAAGAGAGAGACAGCAGTTATACGCCCTGGGTCTTTAAAACAAATCCCAATTATGAAGAGCAGCAGTTGGAACTGAGGCAAGCCTTAAGATCATGCCTGTACATGCTGGGCTTGGGGCTCAGAGTCAGCCTCAGACAGCAGAGGTTCTGGCTGGCAGTAACGAGCATCCCCTGCTGGAGAAGATGGAGCTGCTCACGACCATGGGGGATGGGGAGGCAGGAAGAACAGTTCAAGCAAGTCTGAAGGGGACATGTTGAATCCGACAAGTGGGGAATGTCTGCGAATGGGGACTAACCCGTTTGCCGATGATGACAGCGTTTTACAATATCACAAGGCTGAACACCCCTGAAAGACATAATGTGGAGGCAGGGGAAATGTGGAAGCACCAGTAGCCAGAGGCATTGCGCTCTGGAGCCTTCTCCAAGGGTTGGAGAGATGCCAGCAGGGCTTTGCCCTCATCAGGCTAAGTACTTATCACATATCTCCTAAATTCGTAGACGTCTACCATAAACGGTAAGTTGTTGGATTCCCATGTCTTATTCTCAGTATAGCTCAGCAGTCTTGGCCTTTCTAACCCATGCTTAGAGAAGGGATACCAAAGTAAATCCCTTGAGGCATTGCACTGACAACTCAGAATTTAGAAAACAAGTTTTACACAATCAGTAGTTCTAAAAGATATCAACCATAGGGCCACTGTTGGCTGCGCCCACTCCCTTCCATCCCTGCTTTTCCGTGCTGGCTGGAACCGGAGCCTTGCTCATGCTAGGCAAGCGCTTTACCTCTCCCTGGGCAATTACCCTATGGAGCCAGCATTATTCAAACTTGTAAGGCTTCTATAGGGCAGGGAACATAGAGGGGGGGGCTTATGGACACTGGGGGACAGGACAGAATATATGTGACATGAAAGTTAAGTAGGTGGAAAGGTTTATATGAGGCGGGGGAGGTAGGTAAGAACTATCATAAAGAGTGCGTGAAAAAGTCCTACCTATGGAAATCTATGAGGGGATTAAATGATCTTTGTAAGGTAAATTTAAAGGTGTGATGAGAAGTGCACTGCTTGAGTGGACAATGATGCCCCAGGAAGCCACAGGCTCCGGAGGCAGATCTCCCCAGGAGTTCTTGGTCAGGGGCACCAAGATGCCCTGTTCCTGCAGACTACTGTCATTGCTTTTAGTTGCCAATCAAAATTAGATGGGAAGACACACAGACACAGCAAGATCAAGACACGGAGAGATCACGTTTATTATACGGGATCTGGAAACTTCTTCCTTGCGATTAGCTTTCACCATGCTACCATGCTGGAAAGTACTATTCAGGGTCTGGAAGGGAGAATTTATCAACAGTCTTTACCCAGGTGTGGAAACTGTGTGCTAAAATACTAACTGCCCGGAAAGGTGTTCCCACTGGTGAAATGGTGGAATATTTCTTAAGAGGATAACTGCTTCCTTATTGGATTTCAGGCAAGCAGCACTGGCAGAACTTAGACTGGAAACCTGGGTATAAGCTCATGACTGGGGATGTCCTTGATCCTTGGTCCTTGGTGAGAAGCTACCATTCACGCTTTGGAAAGTAGACACCTCAGACTGTCCTCTAAACATTTGTTTATACCCATGGATCAGTGTTACCCTCCGCCTTGATTACAGAAGCCTCTCTTTGCAGTGACGGGCACTGGATGCAGAGACTCCTAAGGGGTCAAAGGGATAAGAATGAACGGTTTCTGACACTTGATCCTCACAGGAACATTTAATCCAACCCCTCCATGGCTCAGGGAATAAGAAAGAGCAGAGTGGGACCCAGGCCACTCCACAACCCATCAGGAATGAAAGGCGCTCACGAGCCTCTCCTCCTTCCTGGGGAGCTACGGGCAGCCAATGCCCCCGTAAGGAAGGGATCCGGGCTGGAGAGATGGCTCAGTGGTTAAGAGTACTGACTGCCCTTCCAGAGGTCCTGAGTTCAAATCCCAGAAACCACATGGTGGCTCAAAAACATCCATAATGAGATCTGATGCCCTCTCTGGGGTATCTGAAGACAACTACAGTGTACTCACATATAATAAATAAAACTTAAAAAAAATGAAGGAATCGTATTACTGAGGTGAAGCCATGGTAAGGTTGTCCTTCTTCAAGTAAATAACCCCACCCCATGCACGGGATGCATCCTTGTAGATAAACAGTGGAACTAAATAAGTGGAATTAGGAGGAAGTAAGGAACTTGCAGGGAAGAAAGGATTTGGTGGAGAAGGAAGGATAAAAGATAATGAACAAAACACTGTGTGTGTGTGTGTGTGTGTGTGTGTGTGTTCATGCACATGTAAAACTGTACAGAAGTCTTTAGCTCTTCTGATGACTGTTAACCTTACTCAGATGCAGGCCACACAATGGTTCTGCTTTTCATCTTTTTTCCTTTTGTTTGAACCGTCTAAGGAGAAAGCTTAAAATACTTAGATTTATTTTTCCGCTCAGCAATATTAAGCAGCTTATTTAGATTCAAAAACCTCTGCTAATGCTGGCGTTTTGATCCCTTCTATCCATCATATGCAGACAAATGTTCCTCCCCAGCAGCCCAGCTAATTTTTCAAGCTCCTGGTGACACACAGTCGGTATCTCAGCTCCTAATGAATCCATGCCTGCACTTCCTGTTGTTTGCTGCTTTTGCTTTGCATAGGACCTCTGATGTCTTGGAAATGAGTGTTTCATATTTTGTCAAAGTCAAGACGGTGACACAGTCAGTAGCAACACTTTCTTCAGTTTATGACTTGTTCTTATGGAAATTAGTCTGTCTTCCTCTCCTCGAATATGCAGCCCTTTATCTGCATACAGGGAGTTTAACAGTCACTGATATTTAAAAATCAATTGACTGGATATGAAAAAATATATGCGTATATGTATAAATAAATACATAAATGTAAGTTTCCAATCATTTTTTTTCTTAGCCCAAGCCATAGCTTTTACTGACATCCCCTCACTGAAATTTCCTTTCAAACAATTTGTCATGCTGTTTAAAAGATTAGTGACCTAAAAACACTCCTAACACAAAGCTCTGTGGTGGCTGTTCCTTCCCCCAATCTCTCTCGTCCCAGGGGGCCACTGTGGCTTCCTGGGTGAAGTCCTGGTGCCACCATTAATCCAGCTGTGTACTTCAACTCAGTTTTCTAATATTGATTTCCCCCCATGTTTAAGATTTCCTAGTTATTAGGGTTTTGTTACAAAAGTTGTATTGTTTTTGGTAAAATACAGGGAAATATGAATAAAAAATTAAAATGAAGACATTCCAGGATCCTCAATCACCTATGAATACACATCACTGTATGTCTGCTTAGAGTCCCCTCTGCTTTTGGGGAAAACCCCATGAGGCCTCTACCCTAAACAAAGAACTGCAGGCAGCTGAAGAAAGCTTAGAGCAGCAGAGGTGGGCCCCATGAAACCAGACATACAAATCACATTACGCAGACCAGGCTGCTCGTATCTAGGAATATAGACATATAGACACACACACACACACACACACACACACACACACACATATAAAGACACACACATATATGCATGCGGCAACAATTAAGGGCAGAAGAGACCAGGGATTGAAGTGGATCACAGAAAGGTGTATTGAAGGGTTTAGAGGGAAGGGAAGGGAGAAATGCTGTGGTTAAATTATAGTCCCAAAGGAAGAAAATTAAAAATAGTGATTAACCCATCAATCATACATTACCTATTGCATGCTTAATTTTATAAATTCACTTGTTGTCAGACAGGCAGATTAAAACCACATTTCACGAAGAACAAAGGCTGTTGAAGAATTTTTTTATTAAAGAAGAGGTGGAAAAAGATCACAAATTCTAAACAGAAAACATTCCTAAAACCTTTAAAGTTACAATGCAGGTCAATGGCATGTCAGTTGCCTGTAATAGAAAGGCTCTGCTAAAGAGGCCCCTCCCCCATGGATTTTTACACTTGACCAAACTGTCTCCACCCAAATTTCTCCGACCTTCTCTGTTCTCCAGCTGATGTCATGCTGTGACCACCTGCACTTGCTGCCCAGCTTCCTTTTCTTCATGTTCTTAATTACTCAGGATGGAGTGACTGGCAGTGGACAGTGATTAAGGGTAAGTAGCTAAGGCCACCCTGAATACCCAGGGGACAGCCCACCAAGGCCCTTTGGTTTTATTTCCAGGCTTTAGTTTCTGATTAGGCTCCAGTTCCCTGCAGGGTATAGACAATTACAATCTGTCCTTCAGTGAAGAAAAACTAATTTACCTAAGCCTAAGGACTTTACTGTCTGTTGTAGTTAGGCAGAAGGAAGAGCCTTCAAAATATTTATTTATTTTTATTCGATATATTCTTTATTTACATTTCAAAGGATATCTCCTTTCCTGGATCCCCACTCCCCAAAAGTCCCATAAGTCCTCTTCCCTCCCCTGTTCCTCAAAGACTCCCTTCCCTGTTTCCCTGTCCTGGTATTCCCCTACACTGCTGCACTAAGCCTTTCCAGGACCAGGGGCCTCTCCTTCCTTCTTCTTGGGCATCATTTGATATGTGAATTGTTTCTTGGGTATTCCAAGCTTCTGGGCTAATAACCACTTATCAGTGAGTGCATACCATGTGTGTTCTTTTGTGATTGGGTGGCCTCACTCAGGATGACATTCTCCAGTTCCATCCACTTGCCTAAGAATTTCATGAATTCATTGTTTTTAATTGCTGAATAGTACACCATTGTGTAAATATACCACATTTTCTGTATCCATTCCACCACTGAGGGACATCTGGGCTCTTTCCAGCTTCTGGCTATTATAAAGAGGGCATTCTTATCTCCTTGTACTAAGCTCAAGTCCAAGGGGATCAAGGACCTCCACATAAAACCAGACACACTAAAACCTATAGAAAAGAAACTGGGGAAGAGCCTTGAACACATACATGGGCACAGGAGAAAATTTCCTGAACAGAACACCAATAGCTTATGCTCTAAAATCAAGAATTGACAAATGGGACCTCATAAAATTATAAAGTTTCTGTAAATCAAAGGACACTGTCAAAAGAACAAAATGGCAACCAACAAATTGGAAAAAGATCTTACCAACCCTATATTCGACAGAGGGTAAATATCCAAGATATACAAAGAACTCAAGAAAGTAGACTGCAGAGAGCCAAATAACCCTATTAAAAATGGGGTACAGAGCTAAACAAAGAATTTTCACTTGAGGAATATCGAATGGCCGAGAGGCACCTAAAGAAATGTTCAACATCCTTAGTCTTCAGGGAAATGCAAATCAAAACAACCCTGAGATTTCACCTCACACCAGTAAGAATGGCTAAGATCAAAAGCTCAGGAAAAAAACAGGTGCTAGTGAGGATGTGGAGAAAGAGGAATACTCCTCCACTGCTGGTGGGGTTGCAAGCTGGTACAACCACTCTGGAAATCAGTTTGGCGGTTCCTCAGAAAACTGGGCATGATACTACAAGAGGACCCTGCTATACCACTCCTGGGCATATACCCAGAGGATTCCCCAGCATGTAATAAGAATATTAAAAATGTTTATTAATCAAGAGTTCAAATGTCCTCTTTTCCTCTCCCACATACTTGTGTTTTTAAAAGTCAAAACCTCAATGATACAACAAAAGATAGTTCTAGATAATATTTGGGGGAAAGGTGTATTCATGTGATGAATTTCGGTGGCAACAGCCCTTTGTAATAGCTCTAAGTGTTCCCAACTAAACAGAATATGGGAAGTCTGGGTTATGCAGGAAAAGTACCGAGGGAAAGGTGAGGAACCAGAGGCTGTGCTCTCTGCCTCAAAACCCACCTGAAGCCCAGTTGTCAACACAACTCCTCTCCTTTTTGGCCACCATAAGCAGTGGGCATGTGCCTGCCCATGTGTGTCTGAGCATGTGTATTTACAAAACAGGCTCATTAGAGAAGGGAAAGGTCATGCCATTGTTAAAAAAAGTACTGTGTATGTGACAAGAAACTGGACTGTGAGCACAGCTGCTATGCTATCTACTGGGTAAAACTGGACAGAAGGTCCTGCTTTCACATCACCTGGATGTGGTGGGGGCTGACACAGTTCTCATTTACACATCCGGAAAGGTTGCCCAGAGCCTTCTCTCTACAGGGGAGAGCTACTCTTCCGCATGGCCAGGCACTTCTGCCTCCCCAGATCTCCTTCTGCACTTACCCTATTCCCTGCATCACTGCTCCTTGCATCTTCACCACCATCTACGAGGCTGTAGTAATAGATCTGTTTACATAAAGTCTCTACTGCCATCTTCCTGGTCAAGAACCCATAGGTCCTGGTGGTGGTAGCACCTACCATTATTTTATGAAATTGTCATGTTGTCACACTGCCTTCTAAGAATGTTTATAAGTAGAAGTTTGGGCTTCTAACCTCAGTCAGAGAAACTTTTTTTAGTCAATGGACATTCAACCGGCCAAGGTGATGAGAATAAATGACCGTGGGATCTTAGTCCTAAACGGGACACCTGCATCACTATCTCCAAAGGTCATGGAATATTGTAGAAGTGGAAGGGAGGGGAGAGCTGGAGGATGAGGTGGAACGCTATCTTCCTGGCATGACGTGGCTGCTGCTCTCATCTCACAGTAGCTGCGACTACATGTACAGGGCCTTCCAGTCCAAACTCCAGCAAGGACGGGGTGGGGCTGGGGTGACAACCCGAGGAGCTACTGGACACTGACGGTTCTTTGGATGTGGGAGAGTCATTTTCTTTTCAGTTGTGGACACTGAGGTTTCCCCTTCTTCAGTGGATGGCCCAACACCCATGCATACAGAAGACTCAGAAGTAATAAAAACTAAGAGGACAGCATGATATCTGGAGAGGGAGTCCAGAAGGAGATGGAGGGGAGGGAGGAAACATTCGAAACAGAACAAACATTTAAGAAACAAGTGAACATTTCAATGAAATGTAAGGAGTTATATCCTATAGGAAATGTGCTAATACACCTTACACAAATATTTGAGGGTGTTATATTAATACCACAATAATAAATATCTCACAATAACAGTTTAATGAGAGATCACTGTCACATCAAAAAACTATAAAATGCAAAATTAATAGTAATTGCCACCTCGATGGACATTCTTAAATTTACACTGGTAACTGATTTTGCAAATTGAAAAAGCAAACTGCCTTACAGGTTAATACGTCACTTTGCTGCTTTGACAGAATATAGTTCTAGAAAAGACCTTCCTCTGACCTTAAAATGCACCTGTTAGGATACATTTTAGGTAATACCTCAAAAACAGTTTGCAGATATAATCGGAGATTCCTGTCAAAATTACTTCAAACTAAAGACACTGGAACAAACTAACCTGCTCTTTGAACTCTAGTGCTTGCTCTGTTTTGCAGATAAAACAAACAAACAAACCCCACAAATTTTAAGCTAATCATGAAGTCTTCTTAGCATATTATCAAATTGTCTAGTGTAGCAAGAAACTATGTGATGGTCCAGCAGTTGAGCTCCTCAGTCACCTAGAATTTCAATTGTCAAAATCAGTTTGTCAGTTAGCCTTAAATTTGACATTCTGAAAGGGCCCTAGCATACATCCCACCCCTTCCTCGTCAATTATTTTTCCCACAATCACTAGCTGAATCTTCTACAGCAAGTCTAGAAACATCCGACAGGCCAAGTCTGATTTGGACCTGCTTGCTACACTACCACGCCTGAGTCTTTCGCCGCCCTCCACAAGAGCAGCTTTTCTTTGACCCAGGGTTCCCTGCTCAGCAAATTCCAGACGGAGTAGACCAGACGGCTGCTTTACTCACCTGGGATTTCCCATCTCCAGCATTCGTTCCTCTTGATGCCTTATTATAGCAATGCTCCTCCAGTGACCACAACCGAAAAGAAACGACTCTCCCACCCCCAGATAACCACCAAAGTAGTCAACAGTCTATGAAGGTCTAAGTCTCAAATTCTCGAGACTGGCAAAGAATTTGGTTTAAGTTCTGGACAGTCTAGAGGAGCGGGCCAGGTGGGCACTGGCAGGAGCGCTGGTTGCTTTCTTCGGACTGCAGATGTAGAGCAGCTGCTTCAAGCTCCCGCTGCCCTCGCTTCTTTGCCTTGAAGTGTGAGCTAAAACACACCTTTTATTCCTTGTGCTGTATTATCACAGCATCAGAAAAGAAGTGAGCAGAGAAAAAGCCTGAGAGCAGCCTTCGCTACAAGGAAAGTTACCGGCCAGCCCCAACTAATAGAGCAACTGTCTCAAAGAGCTAAACATAAAACACACAAAACAGAAAAGAAAGTTAAAAAAGAATATTGACATTCAAGTCTTTATGCAGATACATTTTCAAGAGGAAATAGCAAAAAGTAGGACAGTACTAGTATGTTAGTTTTTTTTTTTTTTAAACACCAAGCCTGCTTTTTAAAACTAAGTTTAACTAGTAGTTTGGGACCTAGGAGGGACAGGCACTGGGTATGAAGGCACAGCCCTGAAGACAGACAGTGCCTGTAGGCAGCAGATGGCAGGCCGACATAAAGTCGGCCTTACTGCACAGCACACTAGGCAGTAGGGAAGCAGTCTTGGTGAGCCAAGCCCAGGCAAGCCTTACTCAGCAGTGTTTGCCTGTATAGAACTTCCTATCAGTGCAAAACCATTTCCTAAGTCCTGTTTGGTGGAAGCTGTTTGATGGTTGTGTCCATTCATACAATACGTTGAGTTTAGAAAAATCAGTAAGATGACACAGTTTTATCTGCCAGTGCTCAGTAGATTATAGCCTGAGCTCAGCGCCGGACCTTGTCCACTTCTGTACATGTGTGTGGGAGGCTTGCTTTCCTATGCACCTGCAGGCATGAGGAGTCCACAAACTTCTTAAGGCTGAAGAGATTTTCTATGACAGCTGCCAACCAGAGACAGGAGACCTAAGAACAATGGAAATGTCCAACCCGCCAATATGCTAATTTTAAAGCTCTGGAAACCTCATCCAGAAGTGGAGTCATCATTATCAACGAGGCCAGTCGGAGGAGACTGGGGGAAGAGCCAGCAGACAAGAGCTCTGAAAACCACACAAGGGTGAAGACGGCTGACCACGAAAAATGGCACTCACAGATGGAGGATAGGATAAGGGCAGCCTGGCCAATCACTTTAGGCACAGATTTAATGGTGGTTTAAAAGATCTTTTCCTCTTTCATCATTGTTCTAATTTGCATGAGTGCTTTATACAGACTGTGATGATAAAGATATACATGTGTTGAAGAATCTAAGGGATACTGTCTCAGCAATTATGGAATTAGGGGATGCTCCCTTTACTGTGTGCTTGCTTTACAGCTGTGAGGAATACCATTAACGGAATTCTCAGAATCCATGCAGTAATGTACCCTTTATACATTCTGTTATTTGATATTTAGTATTTACTGGGTCTTAAATATGAATACTCATTTTCCTTACAAGGTCCCATGACGGAAACATGGAATATACAGGTACACTTTGAGGGACTCACTCATTGTAGGTGCTCGTTTCTTCAAATATTCTCCAGGAAAAAAAAAGCTGGACAGATTGATGGGAGTTCTAATCTTGAAAGGCAAACACTACTCTGCTTAGATCAGAAACGATGCATTACATGCTTGAGCTATTCTAAATCTGTCTGAACGGAAAAAGAAATTTAATTGGGAAAGCAAGATGGCTCGTGGAGTAGAGAGGTGTTTGCCATGACTCCAGGCCACCTGAGTTTGCTCCCTGGAGCACAGTAGGCGGAAGAAGAGGCATACTCCTAAACACTGTTCTCTAACCCTCCACACAGGGCTGCTCCTCCTCCCCATGCACACTAACACAGGTATCACATGTGTCACATGATGTCAGATGCCACATACTGAGCAACGGTACTGAGCAACCGTATCTCCAATCATGCCACACTTTGGCCTCACACTCTGGCCGGCCACTCTGCATGCACACAACCCAGGGGTCCTGTGAGCTGCAGTTTGCAAAACAAAACCTCGGTATGCATAGCTCTAAGAGAAATCTTCGGGAAATGTTGCCCCCAACTCAAGGCACTCCCCTGACTGCGCACCTCTCCATGTGTCTATAGGCAGAAGCAGCTGATCTGTTGACTTCTTGCACACCACTCTGCCACCCCCTGCAGAGACTCAGTGCTGCCTGCAGAAACAGTAGACAGGTCGCAGGTCGCAGGTCATAGGTTGCAAGTCACAGGGCCAGGGCTGGGCCGATGCTGTACACCTGCTTTCTCACCATCCCCTGCCCACAAAAGCTTTCTAAAAAAACAATGCTTCAACTATAAAAAGAATGTACTCTAGTGCAATAAAACTTAGAGAAAATGTAAAAACAAAATATTATGTAAATTAGGCAGAAAAAAATGAATAAAAATGGGGGTAAGTAGAAAAAGGAAGAGAGGAGGAAAACACATCTTCAAAATTGAGACAGATGTGGTGAGCTTATGGACAGGAGAACAAGGCATGTCAGACTCAGAGGCTAAAATGCTTTACTGTTTCATAACAGAACTTCTCCAGAATTCTTAAAACATATACATAATCCTCTTTTATCTTTATACATTATAAAACAAATATATACAGTGATTTTTGGCTGACCCAGAAGTCATTATGTGTCACTCTTCACGCTTCAGCCTCTCGCGGTCTGGTCTAGAAGCACAGACCTGAGCAAGCACACCCGACTACGCAGCAGCTTTGAGCAGACCCTCTGGCCGGGAGTAAGCAGTGGCACCAAGGACACAAAGCCTGGGCACGAGGAGACTCCTGGCTGCCTTCTCTTCCTTGTTCCTTCTCCAATGTCCTCAGCGCACAGCAGTGGCTTCGCATGTGTTTTCTTGCTGAGCCAGGCATCACGATGGGCAAATTCACTTTCATTTTCTCCAGTACTATCAAAATTAAAAACAAAACTAATTCAGCTTTCTGTTTATGAAGAAAGATTAAACAACAATCAATAAAAGGTTTGCTAAACCTTCCAAGAGAATCAGGATTGAAGTGACTGTGCATGTGGTTCCCAAGGCTTGCTGAGGAATCAGTTATATGAGAAAATGTTTGGGGGAAAGAGTTGCTGGCTCACTGTAAGCAGAAGACCAAGATGACAAATTATTATGTAGGAGAAAAAAGGAGACCCACTCCAAGGCAAACCATCCTAAATTGCACTCCAAATAGTACACTCAGCTCTCGGTGCCCCGCTCTGCCAGTAACAGGCTAGCTGCCATTTCTTCCAGAATGGAAGGGCTGAATTCTGCATTGGTCTGAAAACCAAACCTAAAGCAATTGTGGAAGAGCAAAGCCAGCAAACTGCTGAGCCCACAATGGGTGCATCCAGGATCCCCAACACCCCTCATGCCTTTAGTGCCTAAGAACTCCATCTCGTGGGAAATGAAATCCATCTCACTGGAAAATCTTATTGCCAAGATTTAGTGTGCAGACCCTACTGCCAAGATGCCTATTGAATTTAATCTGATACAAGTTAAAGTACCAACTTAAGTAAGAATATAGTGAAATGTCTATTTTATGCTAATATAATAATTTACAGCTTCAGAAGCAATTATAATATTTTCATTAAAGGATCCATCAAAGAAACGAAATCTTTAAGGGATGGTCCTTGATACACACAAAATCACAAGGCAAGTGGCAGGTTAGGTCAATGGGTAATACTGGCAGATGTTTTAGACCCAACAGGGAGGTCCTGACACTCTCGAACTCAACCCTTATTTCCTTTCTACTTATTCTTTTACACCCTGCTTACTGTCGCCTTCTAGGTCACCACCTCTCTTCCTGCCTCCCCGCTCTCCTTCTCTTCTGAGCAGGTGAGGGCCCCCCGGTATCCCTCGCACTTCAAGTCTTTTTGAAGCTAGGCGCTTCCTCTCCCACAGAGGCCAGACAAGGTGGCCCAGCTAGAAGAACATATCCCTAGAGGCCACTCAAGCAGGAGACGCACTCCCAGCATAGCAGACGCACACTGCTGGCTGGGGTCAGGGAGACAGAGGGACTGTCAGGAAACCTAACAGTCTGAAGGTCCTGGAAGCATTTCAGAAATAAAATCCCCATGCGTGTTTATGTATGTTTTTATGTGTTAGAAAAATCCTGACTGAACATATAGTCTCAAATGCTTTCTTAAACACTTCAAAAGTGTCTGCCTATGGGGGGCGTGTGGGAATTTAAGAATACTATGCATGAGAGTTGGATCCAAACACTCCGCTCCCAACACCTGAGGAACTATCTTCAAAGGGGCCGAAGCAAGGCCAGACCTATGGCTCAGGGACGCTGCAGAAGGAGGAACAGAATCAGGGAGTACGCTGCGAGATTATGTCTCCTAGTAATATCAGAAGTCACACCCAAAGCGTCTTACCAGCATGACTCCAAACATGGCCTGAACAAGGTGAAACCAACAAACACGTGAGAAACCTACACTAAGAACTATATTCACCTAAGGAACACAGGAGAGGTGGGCTTCCCCAAGGAAAAACACACTAACTGTCAAACAGTCAGCTCCAAAAACACGCGTTCTTAGCACTAAATAGGTTGAACAGGTGCATAAAATAACAGTGTAAAAAAGAGGACAGGAATTTCCAGGATCAGATGGACGGAAGTGGTACAAACCTTTCTTACACAGCTAAGTGGAATATGTATGAAAGGAAAGTAATAGTGAGGGAATTTTAGCAGGCCTCCATCAGGCAGGTGGGGGCTGCCAGGACAGGAATGACGCAGCTAGGAGACCTCAATGCCTCATCCGTGGAGCAAGTGACAACAGAGCTGAGTGACGTCAAGAGAAGGGCGGTGCCCATGAGGTGAATCCTAGCCGGTCAGCATATATATTATTTATTTCTCATTAACTATTCTGGGCAATTCATGTATATAGCACATTTTTTAGTGTGGTTTTTGAGCAATTTTTAAAATTTTTAATTTAAATTCTTTATTTCTTGAGACAGGGTCTTTATGTAGCACTGGTGTCTTGAAATCACAAATATCCACCTGCCTCTGTTTCCCAAGTCCTGAGATTAAAAGAATGCAAATCATGAAGATCCAACTGATTCTGCTTCCTAAGTGTTGGGATTGAAGGAATGCATATTCACGCCAGATACTTTATTTTTACTTCTGATGATTAGTTAGGGTGGAAAAGATGAAAATATTTTTTATTATAAAAATAAAAATAACAAAAACCTACTCATAACAAACTCTACTCATGTCTAATAAAGTAACACTTGAGTACATAGCCATGAGAAACCTTTGGTGACCGATATGGACCCAGACCTTGCTACCTATTGCCTCAATTCACCAGATGGCAATGTATGTCACAGGCAACACAAGGAAACACAGAGCGCACATCACTGCTAGCACATGCACGCATATAGGTGGCTGCTGGGTCTGTCACTACTGTTTCTCAGCCGTGAGTGCTGCCTTGCTAGCCCTCCTCAGACAAGCTGAGTGCATTGGGAATACACGTGGGACATGGGCTGACACGTCACTGTTTGTGCCACACAAGGATGAAACCTTAGTTATTTAAACTGCTGCTTAGGGAATCATCTGGTTCTTCAGAAAATTTCTAAATTTACAAGAGTGGGTTTTAGTGAAGATTTTCTTTGGAAAGAGAACTCAGTATGTTATTTTGTCTGGGAGAAATTGTACACTGCTATTCTTCCCTCTTAATGGTGAAATGAGAACCACATAATGAGAACTCTCAACAGCTTGTCTTTTAGAGGTACTTTGCATCTAGGAAAGAAGACAGGCGCATGTGTCTGGTTTAAACAGCCTGGTTATTATACACAAAGAGGCTGCTCTGTTACAGCAGAGATAGAGGGAGCTACATACAAGGAGCCTGGGCACCGGGCATCCTGAAGGACAATAGGGTTTGGCCTAGAATGTGGCTAATTAACAATGGTCAGTTATATGGCTTTAAAATTCATGGTGTGATTAATATAACCAGCAGAATTGGGTTTTACTCATCAATAGACACACAGGGAACCCTCAAAAGCAGAGAACACAGACAAAAGTATGGCCTCCAAAAGGGATTACTATGCTAAGTCACACAATTCAAAACAAAATATAAACATTAGAAAAATTTCTGCTACTTAGCACAAGAGGAGCAGCTGGGACTCAACAGATCCGCTCCCTCTGTTCCTACTCATGATCTCAGCTGGAGTAAAGTCCACTAGGTATTTTTAGAAGGAAATAATAAACTCACAAAGAGGTTTTGTGGAAATGTTTATTACTTAGGATATTTAATGGTGTGTTCAAAATCTGGTGTATATTTTGTTTTCTACATTTATTCATAGAAATGGTATGAATGGTAATACATGTCTAGATCTGAGACTTATATACAGTTTTTAAAGACAAGGTAGCAACAGTCCTTACCTGAGCTGATTTCCTCTCCTGGGCAGGCATTAGCTGGTGTTGGCCCCTGAGCCTATGCTGGCTTCCCCAAACTGCAAAGCCCAGAGGCCTCCTAAGGTTCCCTGAGCCTTTGGGAACGTACCTGGGCGAACTTGTGGATCTGCTCCACCACTGCAGCGAACAGCGCGTGGACGCTCTCGTCGATCAGACTCTGCATGTAGTGCACAGCCTCCTCATCTGACAGGTCCAAGCGGAACTTGTCCTGAACCTAGAGAGAACCAGAGACAACATCGAGTTCTTTCATGAACCGAGTCAGGAATTCACTCTGAAGAGACAGAATCAGACAGACAGACATCATTAAAATGCCAAGAGTTATGCTAACAAGGAGCTCTGAATGCCTCTCTTCCAATCAGACAAACAGAAATTCTATTACTTTAGCTCAGTGGTGCACTTTCTGCTTGACCATTCTAGCTCAAGACCTACTGTGCAACAGAAATAGACACAGCAAGGTGGGAGCACATTCCTTTATCTCCCTGAGCTGCAGACACCTTTATGGCCATAGTGCATAGCAGCTCCATCAATCGCTGGTAAAATAACAGGTCTTCTAAAAAAGCATTTCCCATGGCAGCCCCTGGATCTCTGCAAGGGACTGTTTCAATGGGTCTACAATGTCCAAAGATGGGATTGTGGGTTTTTTATGTTCATACTTTAGGACACTGCTCATTTTCAATAGCATCCAATATTGTAAGAATGAAGTGCATGCATGCATGTGTGTACATGAACCTGTGTTTTTCCTCAAACATAAAAGCCAGTGGCTGAAGAACTATTTTGGCTAAAATCCATGTAAGCAGTCTACAAAGTCCCTTATTTGACTTTATTATGGCATTGCTAAAGACAATGTCTTTCTTCAGAAGCCAAGGATGCTGGAAGTTGCCATAGAAACCCTTAACTGGTAAAGGGGTGTTTGTTTCCAGACAGTTTTATGCCCTGCACATAATCACTGAGCTTTACTCCTCTAGTATAAATAACTCATATACTCCTTCAACATAGAAAGGGAGAAAATAAGATTTCCAAGTGGACAAACTACTTAATTTTGTACTTCCAGCACTGTGCAGTAATCACATCTGCCCTCCACTGCCCGCGTAGCTGCGTCCACTCCTGTGAACCGCTCTCCTCATCCCAGCTAGGCCCTAATCCTGCTTCCATGTCTCTGTGAAACATGGAGGCACACTACTTTGATCTGATTCCACAACCTAGGAGAGAGAGGTGAAAGAAAAGTAGATCTAAAGCTCAGGGACAGTCTGGCACTTTGGAGAGCTGATCTGGGTCTCCTCAAGTTTCAGTCTTTGCCCTACAGATTTTTCTATGGTAGAATATTTGACATCACTAGTACTATTTCAAGAACATTAAAAATAATCAGAAAGCAAAAGGATCAAAATAAAACTCTAGCCTACGATATCAAACTTGCATACTTAATCTAAGTATACTTACATGAAGAAAGAAAGCATAATTGGCATAACATGCTCTTTACAAAATATGAAACATTTTCTTTAAAGAGGTTCACGCACACGCAGTCAGTCAGCACTGCTCTCCCTGGCTGTGCTAGCCCATCTACCATTGCACTCTGGCTTTGCAAGAATCAGATAATTCATCAAGCTGTAGCCTATAGCCTTTCTCTTTGCCTATGTAAACAAACTGCTACGACACACAAGTTGCTGTTATGGTGGTGGAGGTTAACACAGGCCACACTTCAAGCTCTGGATTTCATTTTTCCTTGGTCTTCCTTTCTAGTTTTTCTGATGGACTCGCATGCCTAGTCATGCACTCCTCCAGGCGTTTTTTTCCTTAAGCATGTGCACATACATGTGTAGCATCAACCGCAGCTTGATGTGTTTTCCGGCTTTGTGTCACACTTGCCTATCTGCTAACATACTTATTAACAGTCTAGATGGTATGGACTAGAGACTGTAAAGTCTGCTGTACTGATGTGTAAGGTCACCCTAGCGGGCAGCTGAGCACTTGGCTTAGTTTTAAGCATATTTACTTACTTGTATCCACTTAATCTGGAAATTGCCTTGAAGCAAGCAGTCGTAAACTGAAATTTTATCCACTGCTACATAACAACTCTGCTTATATTTGATGCTAGAAACTCATTTCTGTTTATTTGTATCTTATCTTTTAAGTTCCACTTGCTTACTTGGTCACAGTTGGGAAATAGGGTACTCTGACAGTTGGGATGGGTTATGTCAGAACATGGAGAAGACATCTGTACATTCAGAGTGTTTCCTCATTTGGGAACTGCTGGCATGGATGGCCTGGCTCCTGACAATCTACTTGTGACCTGTCCACAGCAGATCCATTCAACCACTTATTGGAAGAAACAAGCAACCTCTCTAAAGCAGTCACTTAATCAGCAGCAACATTTCTGCCGTGGATAATTACATTTTGAGGAGTCTATGTTACCATTACCAGATGCTCAAATGCTCTAAAAGAATAAGTGACAAAAAACAGGTTCAGTTATGTGCCACAAAGACATTCTAGTCAACAATGGGCCACACGTCTAACTGTAACAGTGGAGAGCACCAGCCCCCACACAACGGTCAGAAGCAGGTAAAGCATAGAGATAATTAATCATGGGACCTCCATTTGCTTCTGAGTTATGCAGGTGCCCTTCAATGTAATACAGTTCATGGCCTGGTGCCTCTACCTGCATGGCATATGCAGACACCCCTCTCCAAACGATGTACCTAGCAACCTGAAAAGCATTCCACTCCCACTAACCTGCATCAGGCCAAACAAGCAATCTGTACAGGCAACGATGACACAATTTCCCCTGTTCCTACTAATTATAAAACTTCCTCTTTTATTTACAGAGAACAATTTATTAAATGTGAATCTAATAAAACAAAATCCATAGATTAGCTAAAAGTTTTTATACCATCCCAGATAGACTAAGTGTGTCATATTCAGTCATACACACACACACACACACACACACACACACACACACACACACACACACATACACATTTTTGCAGTACATTTCGCTCAATAAACCCCTGAAACACATTTCATATTAAGAAGCATGGTGGTTTTGTTTAAACTAAGTATTTTTTAAGTGTTCAATTTTACATAAGCTAATATAGAAAGACCTTTGTTTAAATTACCACTGTTCAGGAGTTCTCACACACAGTACCTTTCGATTAAAAGCAATATAGACTTTCCTCATTAAATTATTTTTATTCAGAAAGGCAGATTAAGAAACACAATTGACTCATCCAGATGAAAGGACACATTTTAACTTATTTTCTTGCTGAGTTCATTTATTTGTGCTATATCCAAACCAAAATTCCTTAGAGTGCAATAAAAAAGGGTTTAAAAAGTATCTTTAAAAAAACCAGAGGAAAACCAAAGCCCCACCTAACCATGGCTACAGGAGAGCCCATGCTTGAAACTGCTTGCACAGACACGAGCTGCTATACACGCCACAGAAGCCTGGAGTCTCTCAAAGTGCAAGGGAATCTGTGCTGCCGTGCCTATAGGCTGACCCAACAGGAGCCACGGGCAGTCTTACAGTAACCAGGGGTAATTTAATTTTAAAGGTCATCTCAAATACAGTCATCTATTTATGGCTTCTTGTAATGCATATAATTTCTTTGTTTTAAAGTTTAGTAGGAAATCAATTTAAAGAAAGAATGTCTCCATTAAATCCTCCAATAGAAAACACTACCTTAAATTCTGTAATAAGCTTGGCATTGGAATTTAGAGGTTCCTCTTTAATTACTGCAATAAAGGGAGCAGGGATGACAAGGTATTGCTGTTAAGAGGCCATGTTTATATGTGGATCCATTAATATTTTCACATTAGTGCCCTTCCCTCCCCCTCCAACTAAAGACAGCAATACATTTGAAGAGCTAGGAAGACTTCAAACTCCTAGAAGATAAGATCATCTTTTCCAACCTACCATCCCTAGTCACAAAGCTAAGGCCTGTTAGGGAGTACACATTTTGTCCAGGTGAGGTACAGGTCTGTAGTAAGGAGACTTATTTCAGCGCTGCAGGCTCTTTTCTCACCTGTAGCATCCACCATCATCTAGTAAGTTGGAACTTTATGCACTGTATCCTGTTTCTCTGATTACAAGGTAGTTTCTTTCCCTGGCACAAGAAAATGGGTTCTTAATCTCTAACAAGCATACACCAGGCTCGACCTCACAAACACAGACTGCAGGGAGTGGGGACGGAACGAGGAGAGCCCTGGAGCAGCCTGGTGTGGGAGAGCCACGCTCATTTCAGAATCGCAGATCTACAACCATCAGGTCCTTAACACAGGCCAGACAGACAGTGAATACAAGTGCTTCATGTACTTTTGAGTTTGTAATTTACTTTTTTCCTTTTTAAAATACTGTTTGTCATGTGACCCACTGGGCACAGAGTTTGCTATGTAGCCCATGCTGGCGACGAACTCAGCCCCGCTTGCCTCAGCTTTCGAGTGTGCATGTGTGTTTTCTTTTGCTTGTTTACTTACTTAGCACACTCCCACATCTGTGTGCGTGTGTATGTATATGGGCATGCGGCTGTAAAAATCAGAGGATAACTTCTGAAAATCAACTTTTGCCTTCTACCATTTAGGTTTTGAGGATCAAATTCAGGTCAACAGGCTTGGTGGCAAATAACTTTATCTATTCAACTTTCTTGCTATTCAGAAAGTGTTTATGTTCATATGAGTTCAGTACTTTACACATATATTTTGATATTTATAAAGAAACATATTATGCTTATATAATCAACTAATAGGATCTATTGACTCATTGCTGAAATTTAATTCAGTTAGCTTTGATGATATTAATAACAAAATACTTAACTTTATTGAAATATATTTTTTTATTTATTAAATGATATGACAGTTTGAATTCAAGGTAATTGGCTTGAAAGAATCGTGACAGCTTTTCCTATAACTGAGCTGTTTGGCAGACTGACCCATGGCCACTAGGAGATTTTGCTCACAGCTGACAATGGGATGCTAACTCCTGGCTTGTGGAAACTTCACAGCACAAACTTCAGGGTGGTAAGCTTTGTGCAGAGCCCACAGTAACAGAAAGGTGTGCACATGTATCTATAACATCCAATATTCATATTAATAGGAAGGTAGGTACACACATTTATCTATCACATGTAATGTTCATACTAACAGGAATGTAGATGTTTATCCATAACATGTAACATTTATATTAACAGAAAGGCACACGTTTATCTAAAACATGAATGTTTAGGCAATATTAAAACCCTCCCTCAGAAAGTGACGACCCATTAGAACAGGAGCAGCTGAATATATTTCCTCTCCACTCTGGTGAAGACATAGAGTATCTTAAGGAACTTACCAAACCTAAGTTCTGTTCCCAGTTTCTATGCAACATTCTTATCGCCAGTTTGTGGTAGACTTTTTGAATTGAGGGTTTTATGATTCACTTTAGAGGAAGATCAGTGAATTCTCGAAGGTCCACACCAGAGACATTCCTGTTGCTGCTGCTTCATTGAAGGTCAAGGCCGACAGTCAGGGGTTGAGCCCTGTTAACTCCATTTCAGATTGCAGAGCAACTGGGTGTTCAAGTACGTTAATCTGAATAGCAAACTGCTAAGTGCAAGGAACCATTTCCCAAAGAATTTAAGAGTTGTTACTTACTATACAAAGCTAAACACAGAAAATGTTAGGACCTCTCAGGCAATCTGATCTTCACTCCTGAGAACAAACAGCCCTTACACAGCTTCTTACACACTGTTCTCATAGCTAGTCTTCCATTTAGTCAGTAACACAAGGAAGTAAGGGTAGCGACCATTAACTCAGCCAAGTATAAAATGTATGTTTTTTCAATGGAGCAATTCACCTAGTATGCAAAAAATTTTAGTCAACTACAACATAAATTTCAGGTGTTGCAACTGGGTTATTTCATATTTGGATAAAGGATCAGAAATCAAAGACACCCATTATAAAATACAGTTTTGAAAAAATATGGTAGAATGTCTTTTAAAGTTCTATTAATGACCATAGGTGTGTGGATTCATTTCTGGATCTTCAATTCTATTCCATTGGTCCACTTGTCTGTCACTGTGCCAATACCATGCAGTTTTTAACACTATTGCTCTGTAGTATTGCTTGAAATCAGGGATACTGATTCCCCCAGAATTTCTTTTGTTGTTGAGAATAGTTTTAGCTATCCTGGGTTTTTTGTTATTCCAGATGAATTTGAGAATTGCTTTTTCTAACTCTGTGAAGAACTGAGTTGGGATTTTGATGGGGATTGCATTGAATCTGTATATTGCTTTTGGCAAGATGGCCATTTTAACTATATTAATCCTGCCAATCCACGAGCATGGCAGATTTTTCCATTTTCTGAGGTCTTCTTCGATTTCCTTCTTCAGAGACCTGAAGTTCTTGTCATACAGATCTTTCACTTGTTTGGTTAGAGTCACACCAAGATACTTTATATTGTTTGTGGCTATTTTGAAGAGTGTCATTTCCCTAACTTCTTTCTCAGTCTGCTTATCCTTTGAGTATAGGAAGGCAACTGATTTGTTTGAGTTGATTTTATAACCAGCCACTTTGCTGAAGTTGTTTATCAGCTGTAGGAGTTCTCTGGTGGAGGTTTTCGGGTCACTTAAGTAGACTAACATGTCATCTGCAAATAGTGATAATTCGACTTCTTCCTTTCCAATTTGTATCCCCTTGACCTCCTTATGTTGTCTAATTGCTCTAGCTAGAATTTCAAGTACTTTATTGAAAAGATATGGAGAGAGAGGACAGCCTTGTCTAGTCCCTGATTTTAGTGGGATTGCTTCAAGTTTCTCTCCATTTAGTTTGATGTTGGCTACCGGTTTGCTGTATATTGCTTTAACGATGTTTAGGTATGGGCCTTGAATTCCTGATCTTTCCAATACTTTTAGCATGAAAGGATGCTGGATTTTGTCAAATGCTTTTTCTGCATCTAATGAGATGATCATATGGTTTTTTTCTTTGAGTTTGTTTATGTAGTGGATAGCATTGATGGATTTCCTAATATTGAACCATCCCTGCATCCCTGGGATGAAGCCTACTTGATCATGGTGGATGATCGTTTTGATGTGTTCTTGGATTCGGTTGGCAAGAATTTTATTAAGTATTTTTGCATCAATATTCATAAGAGAAATTGGCCTGAAGTTCTCTTTCTTTGTTGGATCTTTGTGTGGTTTTGGTATCAGCGTAATTGTGGCTTCATAGAATGAGTTGGGTAGAGTTCCTTCTGTTTCTATTTTGTGGAATAGTTTAAAGAGTATTGGTGTTAGGTCTTCTATGAAGGTCTGATAGAACTCTGCACTGAAGCCATCTGGTCCCGTGCTTTTTTTGGTTGGGAGACTTTCTATGACCCTTTTTATTTCTTCAGGTATTATGGGACTGTTTAGTTGATCTATTTGATCCTGATTTAGTTTTGGTGTCGGATATCTGTCTAGGAAACTGTCCATTTCCTCCAGATTCTCCAGTTGTGTTTGATCTTCAACAAAGGAGCCAAAAACATCCAGTGGAAAAAAGATAGCCTTTTCAACAAATGGTGATGGATCAATTGGAGGTCAGCATGCAGAAGAATGTGAATTGATCAATTCTTATCTCCATGTACTAAACCACTCCAAGTGGATCAAGGACCTCCATGTAAAACACACTGAAACTAATAGAAAAGAAACTGGGGAAGACCCTTGAGGACATGGGCACAGGGGAAAAGTTCCTGAACAGATCACCAATAGCTTATGCTCTAAGATCAAGAATTGACAAATGGGACCTAATAAAATTACAAAGTTTCTGTAAGGCAAAGGACACTGTTAAAAGGACAAAACGGCAACCATCAAATTGGGAAAGGATATTCACCAACCTCACATCTGATAGAGGGCTAATATCCAATATATACAAAGAACTCAAGAAGTTAGACCCCAGGGAACCAAATAACCCTATTAAAAAATGGGATACAGATCTAAACAAAGAATTTTCACCTGAAGAAATTCAGATGGCCGAGAGGCACCTTAAGAAGTGCTCAACATCATTAGTAATTAGGGAAATGCAGATCAAAACAACCCTGAGATTTCACCTTACACCAGTCAGAATGGCTAATGTCAAAAACTCAGGAGACAGCAGGTGTTGGCAAGGATGTGGAGAAAGAGGAACACTCCTCCACTGCTGGTGGGGCTGTAAGATGGTACAACCATGTTGGAAATCAGTCGGGAGGTTCCTCAGAAAACTGGACATGAGACTTCCAGAGGATCCTGCTATACCTCTCCTGGGCATATACCCAAAGGATTCCCTGGCATGCAATAAAGACACATGCTCCATTATGTTCATAGCAGCCTTATTTATAATAGCCAGAAGCTGGAAAGAACCCAGATGCCCCTCAAAGGAGGAATGGATACAGAAAATGTGGTATATTTACACAATGGAATACTACTCAGCAATTAGAAACAATGAATTCACAAAATTTTTAGGCAAATGGTTTGATCTGGAAAATATTATCCTAAGTGAGGTTACCCAATCACAAAAGAATACATATGGAATGCAATCTCTGATAAGTGGATATTAATTAGCCCAGAAGCCCTGAATACCCAAGGCACAAATTGCATAACAAATGACTCCCATGAAGAAGTATGGAGAAGGTCCTGATCCTGGAAAGGATTGATCTAGCATTGGAAGGGAATATAAGGACAGAGAAAAAGGAGGGAGGTGATTAGAGAAGGGGTGGAGAGAAGAAGGTTTATGGGACATATGGGGAGGGGGGATCCGGGAAAGGGGAAATCATTTGGAATGTAAACAAAGAATATAGAAAATAAAAATATTAAAAAAAATAAAGTTCTATTAAATTGTAACAAAGTGGTAGGAATTACTAGTCTAGAAAATATCTAACAGATTTGCTTTTTTGGCCCATTTTTCATAAAGGGAATTGCTTCATGCTTTAAAACAACACTGTAAGGATACCTGGTAAGGAAGCCATGTGACTTCTTGAAATAAGCGGCCTTTCTTCCCATTCCTGCTCAATGTCTAGTTAAGACAGCTAGCTGACTGCTGTGCACATGTGGTGGACTCTACTTGTCATCTCTATACTGCGGGGACTCTACAGTGACCCAGTAAAGTCCTGACAAGCGGTGGTGGCACAAGAGAGGAAGCAGTGAGAACTAGAACTGCCAAGGACACCACTGTCTGTGACACAGCTTAAATGGCCAAAGGTACCACTGTCTATGAAACCACTGTCTAATCCCAGTCTGATAAACACTGTCTGCAATCTCACATATGACTTCTGAACGTCCTCACTCAGGAAAGAGGGCCACGATGGAGACATAAACACAAGCTTAAAAGACACTATGGAAGAGATACTTAATAGAGCAGAATCAAAGAGAACTTGGAATCACTTGAAGCCTGTGCAGGCATCCTTCACATCTCAATAGTTTTTACTGATCAATTATATTTCCGGATGGGTGACCCTTCTCAGTAAAGTAAAAATAACAAGACAAAAAACAAAACAAAACAAAACAAAACAAAACAAAACAAAAAAACAGGACATACTCAGTTTATGTCTTCTGAAACAAAAAGAAATTCCTTTGAATAGTGCTGACTGGGTAAAGGAAGAAAAAAGAAAAAAAAAAAAAAAAAAAAAAGAAAGGCCAGTGTGTCATCCAGCTGAATAAAACAGGAACCCTTTAAGAATTTATTTAATTAAATGACTAAATAAAATACCTCCATTCAAACTCTTCTTAGACTGCAACCTAAGGAAAGAACGGATCTCCTTCTGATTCAGTTAGAGTTGAACGTAATTCTCCACACTTCACTCGATTAGACACGGGATCTGTTGATGTCAGTCCCCACTTTCAAAACACTGAGAACCTCTATCTTAGAGAATGTCTTTCAGAGATTTTACTCCTGTATGAGTGAATATGCTGCAGTCTTTCTCTAATGTTTAATACTGGCATGGCCCATCATCTTTTTCCTTTGGATACACAAAGCACTCTCCTATCAGTTCTCATCAGCAGCTACTACCAGACATCAGATTAAAGGAAAGGCTTCAAATCCTTCAGCCTTTCTTCCCATTCCTGCTCAAAATCTAGTTAAGACAGCTAGCTGACTGCTGTGCACATGTGGTGGACTCTACTTGTCATCTCTATACTGCAGGGACTCTACAGTGACCCAGTAAAGTCCCGACCAGCGGGACATATGGTATGGCATCCTCGGCATGCCCTGCCTGCACCCACCAAGTTGGCCCCTTGTTGGCAATGGTAAAGGGATGAGTCCAGACGGAACTGACCAGGACTGCCACAGAAGACCTGAGAGTTTGCTGTTCTGAAATGTGACTAAAAGCACAGAGAGAATCCTTCCTTAGAGTCTGTAATAGTCAGTAGTCGATGGCAGTGGTTCTCAATCTGGGGCTCGGGACCTCTGTTTGCAAACTATCAGATATTTGTATTATAATTCATCACAGTAGCAAAATTACCATTATTATGTAGCAACAACAATAATGTGGGGGTGGGAGGTCCCCACAACAGGAAGAACTGTACTGAGGGCTGTAGGATCTGAAGGTTGGGAATCCCTGGCCCACGGGCTGGGACAAGCAGAAGGCATGCACTGTTGAAGTCTTTACTCATTTTTACATGTCAAATGTGAACTGTGCTATATATAAAAAAAAGTCAAAATTACCTTTTTGACAGTTTTATCTGGTTCAAGAGCAATGTCTGGAATGTTTGCATCAACCATCAAGGAGAACAAGTTCAGAATCAGATTTGAATACCTAAGAGACAAAGACAGAAAAGAAGTCAGGGAGTTAGAATTTCAGATTTCTTTGCCTTATCAGGGACACCTTCAAAAGCGGTGACAAGTGTAATTTTATGATTATTATTAATTCAAAGGAAAAGACATTCTAAGTAAACATGGCCCTTGTTACTGTGCTTGCTGAAGTCACTGTCCCACTCCTGCATCACTCATGAGGGACTCGTGGGATGGTGTTATTTCCCTTCCATTGATTTAGCCCTGCTAAATAACAACCTAGGTAGTCATAGAAAGCAGACACTTGTCATCGGAAATGACAGATCTTCAGTGTTACAAATCTCAAATGAACTGAGAGTATATTTCTCTTTGTTCTTTATAAGGAATATACTTTCTGAAAATAAGGGGAATGCCATTTTTAAATGCAAACTTGGAAAGTGCATTCAATGGTATGAGACCTAGAAATTGTATAATATGAAGACTCTAGTTTTTCCTTGAGACAACTGGTATATTCATGCACTGATGTGATGTAGTCTTTGCGATGTTTCTAATCAGGAATGTGAACCTCAGCTCCACATTAATAACTTGCTTCTATTTTCTCAGTCTACCTAGCTACTATCAATGCTCCACCAGCATGTTATAAAGCACACGGATTTCCTTCTGTTGTCAGTGAGAGCTTTCTCAGGCATCCGCCTAGCTATAGTCTGTGACCTCTCACCTGCCCTCTTCCTCAGGACCATGTGGCTCATGACTCCTCACCTAATGATAAAGACTCTTCCTCACAGTATACAGAGCCCCCTAGGAGTGCCACTGTGTGAACAAAACCTTAACATACAGCTCTTTGTGGGACAGACAAAATGGAATGCTCTATCAAACCCTACAGCTAACACTGTTAATTTCACAAGACTAAAGACTGTAGTAGGAGCGAAGGCGCCTGCTCTCACTGCTCTTGTTTAATTATCATTAGCTGCTCTAGCAAACAGAACAAGGCAAGAGAAATAAATACGTACAAATCAACAATAAAACTGCTGCTACTTGTGGATGCCATAACACTATAAGAACATGGTTAGAGGCACAGACCACACAGGCTGGCCACACCCACCTTCCTCAGTCCCTCTGAGGGAATGTAGGCATGTCTTACAATAGGATTTCTGCTGCACGGGAAATTCCTTTTGCACAGTTAGGTGAAAACTACTACAAGAGTCCAGTGGTCTGTCCCTTTTGACTGTTGGTCAGAGCCCTGCTCGTGCCTAAGTGCATGCTTGATTTTTCTGGTCATCCAGTGTTCACATAGGTCATCCAGTGTTTTTAATCAAGCCATCATGAAAGATGGAAGAGTGACAGTGGAGAAGAAGAAAGAGTGAGAGCAACCTTCCTCAAAGCAGCCTGAGCCATGAGGCAGTGAGGAGAACAAAAGGAAACTTCTGGATGGTCCTGAACAGCATCCAAAGCTGAGCTGGACAAAGTGCTAGAAAACGAAATGGCTGGAGTATCACGACTGTCCCTAAGCCTGTGCTGTAGCTCACCACTGCTTTCAAGGAGAAAGGATGGAGTGAAAGTCTTGGTTAGCCAAGTCTCACCTGCACAAAACAACAGCATCTCAACCAGTAGGCTATACATGGGACAGTTAGTGGGAAAGCAAGATAGCCTCGGATACTGGCGTTTTGTTCTATGTAGCAAATGTGTCTTTCAAGAGCATCATGTCTTTCTGAGAGAGATCTGCAGGTAAGCATACTTCCCTTCCACAGCTGGTGCTAGCAGGCTGCGGCGTGCTGGCAGCCTTACCTGCGCAGGTGGAGGAAGGCTGTGTAGCACTGCTTCCTGAACTCCTGGTACTGCTCACTCTGTGTACCACCCATCCCTTCCACCATCTCCTTGTTCAGCTTCATCGGAGGAGGAAGGGGCTTGGGATCTCGGCCCAAAATATACCCGAAATCTATATGGAAGAGCTTGCCTGTGTGAACAAGAAACTCAGTCATTCTCACAGTAGTTATCACTGCAAACTAGGAAGGAGATTCTCTATACGATTCATCAAAATGCCTTTTTGAGAAAGATTAATTAATTCATTAAATTATTCTATACCTTCAAATAATGCCCTTCAAAGCACAGTGAAGTTCAATTCTTGGACATGAAAAAAACCCAACCAACCAACCAACCAACCAACCAAACAAGCTTAAAACCACCCCAGTTAATATTAACTTAAAACATAAAATCTCACATTTAAAATTGCAGAACGAAGGAGCAAACACCTGAATAACTCAGAGAAGAATCAGCAGCGCAAAGTCAGAAGAAATTGTCTCGTGTACTAAGCTCAGGTAAACTGCTCTTTCTGTAATGGATAACTACCTCTCTGATTTTATATTCCTAACATGAAACCCTGACTGCTTTGAAACTATGACGATAAAAAAAAAAAAATCCTTCAACTTTTACGTTACATGGTTGGCTTCCTCTCCCTGTTCCCTAGCCGTAGCCTGGGAATCCGAACACTCGGGTACTCGGGACTGCTGTGAGCTGCAATTCCTCCAAGAAACATCTTACACTGTCTCAGAGCAGACCCACAGGATGGGATCATCCAACCCAGTGGTGATTTACCATGGAAACCATGAAGCATCTAGTGATTTACAGGTTGCATGAAGCAAGGATGCTCTAGACTGAATTCTTAGGGCAGAGCCTTGGGACTCAGTGCTGTTAATTGCTGCCTCAGAACAGCTTGTAGCACACAGCAAGCACCAACTATTGAGTAAAGGAATCAACTGGCTTAAACAGCTGACTAAAACCCTCTCTAGGGTAACCTACACACTCTGACATGCAATCTATTATGACTGTTTCACATGGGAAATTATCTCCTTATTCTTCCCATCAAGGGCACCAGCCTTGCCTCAGAAGACTACATTTATTGCTCGTGAGCACAAGGGACCCTGTGTCAGCCAATATTCCACAGTGACTCCTGATCAAGATGTTAGCCATGCCTTCCTGTTCTCTGTTTTTCCTGAGTGCTGTCACAGTCATTGTGCAGTGTGTCAAGTGTGTATATTGTGTATGTCACAGTCATTGCACATTGATATACATAGTCACTGAAGTCATATATACATTGTGAATATCACAGTAAGTGCATTCTTGCTGGGTGCAACAGTGATGGACACCTTTACCTTATATGTAGAATCAAAAGAGAACAACATAACATAGTACTTGGCACCCAGCAAATGCTCGAAAGGCCAGTTGCTACTATCATGCTAATACACTCACACACACACACACACACACACACACACACACACACACAAATACACACACAGTGGCAGACTATCAAGTCAAGGAAACTACCAAACGAACCAACTAACAAAAACCCTTAAAGCAGGGGTGATTAAAGTCTTAACTTGTTCCGTAAAGGAGAAAACAATTTAAAATGATAGGATTTATTTAAAATTAAATCAAGCCATTTACCATGCAATAATCAAGTCTCTTCAAGTAGCTCATAAATATTTAAACATTCCAAATAACATGTAAAAATTAAACTCTGAACTTCTCTCAAAAATAACTCTTGAGGCTGGCAAGCTGATCAGCAGGGGCGTGTTTGCTGGCAGGCTGGAGATCTGAGCCTGCTCACTGAGCCCACAGGGAGGAAGGGAGAACAAATTCCAGCCATCTACTCTCCAACCTTCACATGCATCACTGGCCAATAGATAAGTAAGTGATAATAAAATGTTAAGCTAATTTAAAGATGTCTGAGTCCAGAGTTGACTGTACCATTACAGATGACAGAAATTAGATACAGAGATGCCACCTCCCTTTCTGTAACTTTTAGGCATCTGTGATATTCTTGGCTCAGGGAGTAGCACTACTAGAAGGTGTGGTTCTGTTGGAGTAGGTGTGGCCTTGTTGGAGTAGGTGTGTCACTGTAGTTGATGCTTTAAGACCCTCACCCTAGCTGCCTGGAAGCCAGCATTCTCCTAGCAGCCTTCAGATGAGGATGTAGAACTCTCAGCTCCTCCTGCACCATGCCTGCCTGGATGCTGCCATGTTCCTGCATGATAATGGACTGAATCTCCAGGAAAACGTGTAAGCCAGCCCTGATTAAATGTTGACCTTAAAAGAGTTGCCTTGGTCATGGTGTCTGTTCACAGCAGTAAACCCTAACTAAGACAGCATCTTTATCAGAAGAACAAATTAAATGATTAATTGAGCTGGATATTTTCAGGTAAAAGAGTAAGGAAACTGTGTCTGAACAGCTCAGCTACAAACACCAAGTCTGAACAACAACCTCACAGCACAGGGAGCAGGCCAGGGAGGAATGGGTGTTTATCCTAACTATCCAAAGCCCACAGAACAAACAGCTCTCACTTTCATCAGTTACACAGAAAAGCAAGCTTCTCTTTTATTGAGTCATTACCCAAAGCCTTTCCTTAAATAAAGAAATGGTCAAATTATACAGGAACTGGTTTGTTTTTTGATGGCTATTTCTTGTTTAAAGGGCCCAATGACAAGACTGAGTTACAGAACAACACACCCAGATATCAGCAGAGAAGGGAGCATGCTTTGTTCCAAAGACAGCTTTGGTAACAGCTCGCTCATGAGCTCTGCAGGCTATAGCAGAGCAGACTTGCCCTAAGCAGTTGCTACCACACTAGAGATAAAGATTGTACCAAAACATACTCACTCATCTTTCTCCCCTACTCTACTTACAATGAGCCAATAAAAGTTAAAAATCAAGAGTAATATTCTATTGTTACTATCCTGAAACCTGAAAAAAATCCCTAGAACCAGTATCTGTTTTGCATTTATTAAACCAAGGACCTCTTAATTCCAGTTATAGTGCCGACAATGGTAAATGCTGCTGATAGAGGCTGCAGAGTTATTAGGAGATGTTCTGAATGCCTTTCTTCCCTTCCGTGATCTTGTATTAAACAAACAATCGAGTCCATCTGAATGCCATGGTACTGTTTACTGCATTGATATGCCTTGTGATTTCTGGGTTGAGGGTTTTATCTACAGCACAGCCATTCTAGATGTTTTCAGCTAATAATATGACAGAATGGCTGGCAATCCAGATGCTCCTTCAATTATAATGATTACAACTCTGTAAACACACCATGAAATGAAAATATGAGGAGTAAAACAATTCACTCCCTGAACCCAGCGGGTCAAACCACACTCTGGTAGCCACCCATTCAACAGAGGACCAGCTGTTTAGTCTTAGGGTCACACAGATGTCTGAAAGCTGTGGCTCTTTGCGGCTGCACAGAAAACGAGGGGATCATACAACTATACATTCAAAATGTATTTTGTAATGACTATACATCACGTATATTCATTCAGACGCAGTCTGCACTTTGAAATCATTCGGCAGCATTGGGACAGTGGATCTACAGGAGATCATGGAGCACACACCCAAGCATCATCATAGGGCAGGACAGCCCAAATCACACCCAGTCACACTATGACAGCACACGGCTTCAGCAGTATATTCACTGACACGTTACTATCCTTAGATTAAATTTCACTAGTTTATAATATTTATTTAATAAATAAATGTTTTATAATTATGTTAAACTACTCACACAAGACATCAATATCAAGTATGTGTTATACACTATGAAGCCTTCTTTTCCACTTGAGATAAAAACAACTCTCAGGATTAAAAAACATGTTTTTAGAGGCTAGGATTTGGTGGTAGAGTATATGCATAGAAGTTTAAAGATCCAAGACTTTAAGTCCAGCACTAAAACAAAACAAGAAGACACTGCCTTTTAAGAATCCCAAAATAGACTTACTTGCTCTCTAAGCAGGATGAAAGGATTTAGAAAATTCTTAAATATGCCTATTTTTTCAAACAATATGACAATCAGCTGCAAAATAAGGAATCTGGAACCAGTGCAGCTCAATGAAATAGCATGTTTCCTAATCCCTTACAAGACAAGGTGTAGGGCGTTGTAATAAGGATGCCACAGCTTTGCCTCAAAGTGCTGCCCTCTGCCCAACTAAGATGCATGTGTCCAGGCACTCTGTTTTTATGGTAGCTCTGTTACCTATGATGGGGAAGAGATGGGAGGCATACGGTATTAAATACTGTGTACGGTATTAAAGGGACGTGCTCACGGTGTCATTTTTCCTGGGCCTCACAGTGGAGCAAACCTGATCTTCCCTCCTCAACAAAGTCTTGGTTTGTCTAAGGAGCACATCGTCCAATTTCTTCATTTCCTTATAAGCATTACTGGAATTCCAAGGTCTGCTGTTTATCACTGCTCATAAACGAAGGTTGTATTATTCTTGTAAGAAAATTCATAGAATGAGGTTATGACTCAATTGCAAGGGTCGTATGGCTCTAACAATGAAACTGTTGTTAAGTTTTACAAGTTCAAAGAGCCATGTATTTTAAGAGACTATTAATTTTAAGAAAATTTAAAAGGTGCACCTTATAAAATAAAAAAAAATTAAGAAATTGAATAAGCGTGGTCATAACCACAGACAAGCAAGCCAGTTACCATGGTAATAATCTCCTCTGTCTGTCGCTGCACTACATAGTCAGAGAGGCGTTAGGGACATGGTGCTGAGTAACACCAACTTCTTCTTACCCTGATTATTGGAGTTCTTGCACATACATTACTAAAATTAACATTTAACAGCAGACACTCTGAAAGTCATTTCCCTTTGTCCACCCCGCCTGACACCCCGCACCCTGCCCATCGTCTCTTCTCTGCGCTGAAAACTCTTAACCTCCCAAGATCCTCGATAATCCTGACTCTAGGGCTGTCTCTCTCACTCTACCCCACAGTTTCTTCAGCTTCTTTCTGTAGACAACCATTTTATAAGTTTCCCTTAATTTATTTCGTTCCTATGTGAAGATACCTTTCTGGTTGACTTATCAGTAAATTCAGAATCAAAAATGTAGCCCAAAGCTACACCACTGTAGTGAAGGCAGGCTCAGTCAGGCCAGCTGCATGCACACCGAAGCCAACGTAGCAATACCAATGCTTCTTGATAAACACAGCTCAAGTCTCAAGTCTCAAACACAGCTCAAGCCAAGGAACCACTTTTACAGAAATGGCTTCCTAACAAAGGGTTGGATATATAAACTCAAATCAGTACAGACATCCCAATTATCTGCTAATCATTTCCCCTTCGACTTAAGATTGCTTCTTAAGAGAAGCAACAAGATTAAACTAAGGAAGCCAGGGGTAACAAGGATAGCACACCTGACTCCACAATCAAGTTCCACTCCAGAAAAAAAGAAAAACCTTATAATCATACTGTACCCCCAGAATGGAAAATTAAATACTCTACTTGTTTTGAAATGTCAAAGTGTACCTTATCTGATACACAGAGACTATCACACTAAATCAATAATCAGATTAAATCATTTTCTCACAAGCCATCAAGCTCTTGTTAAAGCATCATTCAAAAAAATGCAGTAGATAAAAGGAAATATTAAATATATTAGATAATTTCTTATCTTTAAAATTATGCATCTAACTACTAGTATGAGCCAAAAGAACATTCTTAGCTCAGTCAGAGCATAGTTCACCCCTGAGGGAAACCCAGAGTGCTCACAGCACCAGCACTCGTGGACCATGTGACCTCCTCACACAAACACACAAAACCAAGGTTTACCATTCAGCTAAGAGGCACAGACTAGGTTAAGGAGCCTAGAATCCTGAGACTTACTTCAGAAACTGATATCTGCACTGTATGGCTAGATTTTTTTTCAGATTTTTTTAACAAAGTTAATTACACATAAAACTAAAGAATAATAAAGAAGATCAGGACAGTAGATGTTCTGATTAACTGTCCCTTTAGTCAACAGTGACCAGTGTTAACTGTGCTTTCTCACAGAAGCCTCAAAGCAGGTCACTCTGAGGACCTGAAACAGATACAAGCAGCACTGGTTTCTCAGAAGTGACAGGCTGTTTGAGAACCTAGACGCTTGTCCCCATTTAGCCAGGACCCCAGCATCCAGGGTTCGCCTCTATGGTTTTATTACATTATGTATTGTAAGCAACAAAGGGAGTCTCAGCTACCTTGATTACCTGCCTCTAGTTTTAAGAAATAAAAGCGATTCATTGAAATACTTATGAATTCAAGCCGCATTTAGCCCCATGGTGGTGTAATGAGAATTTCTCCCACAGAGTCATTTCTGAATACTTGGTTCCCAGTTAGCAGAACTGTCTGGAGAGGATCAGGAGGTGTGGCCTTGTGGGGGAAGGTGTGTCCCGTGGATGGCCCACTCTCTCTGCTGCTGGAAGACCAAGATGCAGTAAGCTCTTGGCTCAGTGCCATGCCACCTGCCACCACACCCCTGCCATGAGGGCCACAGACTGAAGCCCTCTGAAACTATAAGCAAGCCCCAATTTAAATGCTTTTTTTTCTAAGAGCTGCTTTGGTCATGTTGTTTCATCAGAGCAGTAAGACAACTATAACAAGTTCTGCAATGACTGATCACCCTGATTAAACTATGGTTTCAACCACAAACATCAACTCTGAATAACAAATATCCTCTTTTCAATCTCATGCCAGTTTAAATTTGTAGCTTCCTACTCTCTCCAGGATAGTACACTAATTCAGTAACAGGTGAAACTCCATTCCAACCCATTAAAACAAAACAAATCACCCCCCCCCCCAAAAAAATCCTCCTTATAATTGATTACAAGGTCTTCTGAGAAAGCCTTCAATTTAATGGTGGATATAGGGCACCCCCTGCTGCACAGCTAAGGAAACAGCACACAAGTTAAAAGTCCTCAAACCAAGAAATGAAATTTAGGGATGAATCTCAACTCCCTCTTGGTTTCAGAACATCACCTTTAAATAGATGTTTAGTTTTCCTCTTTAAGTGAACCACCTATTTCCACATGCCTCAAGTCCACAGCCACTCCTTCCCCAGCCCATCTATATTCCCTGAGGCATCTGTGAATTGAATCTGAAGCCTCTGGCCTCACATCAGTTGACAGGACACCTCTGACTATGCACAGCATAGCCACTGTCATCGGCAGAGCAACCCCCTGACCTTAGCTATGCTGGCATTGAGAACAGAAGCAGAGAGACATCCGCATAGGTTGTTGAGACAGCAGCTACATAGAGAACCCAAAGTTCTGAATATGGTAGGAGATCCATGTTCAGGGCATAACGGACCAAAATAAACATGGCAAGAGGATTAAAACAAGGCATTTTACAATAAAGGAAGTAAAATATACTTCCTGCAGTGAACCAAAGGTCCGAATTCACTTTAAACTCAGCTATGACATACTTAAGATAACATGACATGAAACTCGCTTGAAATATTACCATCCACTCCCTAATCTGTCAATTTTGAAAGCAGTTCATTTTATTTTTTATTAATCAGCTACTTAATTAATTGACTTATTAAGACAGGGTCTCGCTGTAGAGCTGTCTGGGTTGGCACGCACACTGCAGTCAGGCCGCTGGCCTTACCTTACAGCCTTCCCAGCTCTGGGAGCAGAGGTGGGAGTTCCCATGCTCAGCTAGACTTATGTTGGCCTATACTTATTTTTCATTTAATTTCTCCAATAAAGAAGACTTAAAAATGCTTACTTCACAATGTAGCTGGATAAAAATAATTTCTGGACAGATAAATAAAAAAAGAAAAAACAAACAAATCAATCCTAGTCTTTAGAAAGAAAAACAATGTTCTTCGTTCGTATTCTATTAGAAGTCTGGTACCTCAAGGCAGCCTTGAAGCAGTCTCTGGTGGAAATTGATACAGGCTTAAAACTGTAAAAATTCACAATCTGATTTCTAGACCACTGAAACATAGGCCAATAAATAAATAATTAATTAAAATAAAACATACAAAACCCAATCAGGTAGGCGACTATCCTCTCCAAATTAACTTTTAAAATTAATTCATGCTAGAGAGATCACTTCACACAATGTAACAGGAGAAGGTATATTACCAAAAACTGCTATTTTATTTTATTTCAAGCTTTTTTCTCTGAGTTTTCTTCTAGGGGTTTCGTGTCTTTATTATTTTGACATATCATACTCTTTCTTCTGAGGAGTCCTCCTTCCTCTTTACCTTCCTACCCAAATTCATGTTTTCCTCTCTCATTTTTGCAAGAGACAAAACCAAAAACAACCAGTAAGACAAAAGATTCCACAACAAAAAGCACATTAAAAAAAAAAAAAAAAACAGAATAAGTGTCATGTGATGTTATGTTAGCAAGATAACTGCCTTGCATTGCATATGGCTATAAAACAGCTCAAGCCCGGAGTGCCGGGATATTGTAGTTCTGGAAGAAAGCTAAAGAACAAACAGGAGAACTTCTTTCACATGAGAACACTCTCAAACACATCATGGCGGTTTACATTAGCCAAGAGCCTCTGTGACAACCAGATAATGTCCTCTGGAATTGTGTACTAGAGACACCATCTGGCCTTGACAGGAACATACAATCAAGGCACAAATAAGTTTCACAGGCAATAATTCAAAATTATTGAAATATTATTTGAAGTACGTAAAATCTGATTGCAGTGTGTGAGTTAACAAGTTTAGTATATTAATAATTGGCCAGACTATATTCAACTATTTCCATTCAGACTATATTCAGACTATATTCCATTACTTTCTTGCTATCATAATTGGAGGAATGCTAAAAGGCAGAAAAATAACTTCCTATAAGAAAAGACAACTTTAAATAGTAATTTGAAAACCTAGTTTCTGTAGAAGACTAAGGCAACTTTGATGACTTACTAAACAAAGGATTACATGGAAGAGCGGGGATGGGGAAGTCTGCTGCTCTGGCCTGCCTTCCTGTTCTCTTAGCTACGTGTACCAGCAGCTCTTCAGGCATGCTGTTAGCTGACAGACCAGGCCCCTGCTCCCACAGGCCTTGCACCCTGACTGGGGATGATCGATGAGTGCTCAGGAGGGACCCTTGCATCTAGCAGGTACTTACAACATACCTGCTGACGTAAATAAACACCTTCAACAACATCACAAACACAAAGTGAAGTAATAAGTACACAGTGACAGAGACAAGGCAGGTGTCAGACAATTGCAGGTTTTCTAAAGACATCCTAAGTCAGCTTAGACAGTAACCTATGCGTGCCCTATGAAGAGCATAGAACTTTCTGGAAAGAGGGCACTTGCCTTGAGGCAGCAGTGATTTTACAAGACAGAGATGAGCGAGGGAGATTCTATGTTGGTGGCTTCAGTGAGAGACAGTGAAAATGCAGAGCTGGCATGGTAGTGACAGGTCCTGGATGTGAGGAACGGACCTCCTAACAAGGGGGACGCGTGAGGTGGAGCCAGCAGAGGCAGGAGCAGGTCTCGGGAACTGGGCTGCTACCTGCTGATGGGAAGGGAGGGGAGAACAAGGTGCAGGGAGCTATCCCGGAAGGCAGCAGCTGGCCTAAGTGGCTATTCAAGCTGAGGCAATGGGCTGAGTGATTTGTAGAGCTGCAGGCTCAGGAACTGCGTGTAAGGGTGCGTGCGGGCTAAGGTCAGGTGGGTGGTGGAGCTTGGAACCTGCAGGCTGAGGGAGGAAAGACTTCTAAGTCAAACAAACAGATGGCTTAGTAAGTTGTCACGAAGAAGGAAAAGGAATAGGTGTCCCTTGTCCTCAGTGGGAAGAGAAAACCCTGAGATAGCTGCTGGTGTGAGGAAATGGGCAGGAGAAGGAACAATTTAGCCTGAGCTGCTCCTCAGAGTCTGGCTGCCCACGAGCAGGAGCAGCTGCTCTCCACAGACGCTCCACATGCAGAGGCTCCCTGTGAATGTGCTCTTCCTCAGGCGGGGCTTCCCCTAAGTGTCCTTCCAGTGCCCCATTTCAGGGACTTAAGGACAATCTTGGGTCAGTGAGACGCTCAGCAGTTAAAGGCACTTTCCTCGTGGGCCTAGCGACTGCCACTGGATCCCATGGACCGCACGGCAGGCAGAGAACTGGATCTTGAGAGCTGCTCTCTGACATCCATACACACACCATGGCACATGTACAACCACATGCACATACACATACAAAAATGAAATGAATTAGAAAGTTTAAGAGGACCTATACTTTACCAGTAAGTGTGCAAATTATTTTGTTAATGGGTTGATTCTACAATTAAAAAAAAAATCAACACTACAGAACATATCTTCTACTGACTTGTTACCTGTCTTTGTTAACAAAAGGTTATCCAGGTGCCGGTCTCCAACGCCAAGAATGTATGTAATCACACAGTACCCAGCTGGAAAGAAATCAGTCGGGAAAGACATACTCAGCACTTTGGTTGCACACAGCCCATAAGAGTGATAAGTGCTATTTTAATTTCTACATGGTTATTATTGTTTCCAATTTCCCCACCAACTTAAGGAAGCTGCAGCCCCTCTGGCTCTGTTATATCCTGAACACTAGAGAAATTAGTATTTGCAACAACAACAAATCTTCAAGAATTTTTGTCAAATTATCATTTTTTTAAAATAACAAGCTTCATGAACCTTAGCTGAAATACTCATTTAGAACTTGTCATTGAAATTGATATGCTACAGGTGACTATCTAAATAAATAGATATAAGGTAAACTGTCAATCACCCCATAAAGTACAACTAGCTTATTTGGCCAATACTCCAGCTTAGTATCATCTCTTTTTAATCTCTCTTTTAAAAGTATCATTATAAAATCATACCATAAAGGAAAGAAAATTAGTGCTTGTGAATAGAAGCTGCATGGTGACTGGCACACGTGTCAGAAAACTATAAAGAAAGTCCATAGCACAGTCTACTTCCTTCAGGACAAATACTTTCAAAGGCCATGAGAGTCGCTCTCCAAGCAGGACTGTTAGAGCTGCCTAGCATTAATGAGAGTATTATTTCTGACTGAGGTTTTCCATATCCTTTAGTTAATGATAAAGGTTCAAGGCAGGAAGTCTTCAACGGGAACTAACACAGGAGAGCAGTGAGCTGACTGAGGGAGCCTGTGCCCACTGTGACCAACTGCAGTCCGATGTCACTACTGCCATTCCACAAGCCCACGGATTTCTTTTACTACCTACACCTTTTTATTTTTCTCTTATAAAACATTTAGATCTTAAAATGTAATTATGAATTACTGCAGCAACATCGGTATAGCCTGCTTCTCTTTACTCATGCACACCCACAGAAAACCAGCCCAAAATGCTTACCACAGCTTTTAACATAAGTGTCCATGACCTCTGAGCTGATGCCATTGGGTCCAGTCTCACTTGGGGCATATTTCCTGAAAAAGTTCTGCAAAGATATGATATGCAAGTTTACAGATGAACACATTTAAGCAAGTCAGGCATTACCCAATCATGAGCAATGCCCAATGGGAGCCTTAAACACACAGCATGACTTGGGAATTTAATAGCACACTTGAGGCCCAGGCTTCTGTTTTCAGCTTTCTGACACTGCATGAATGTATGGAAAGATCTATATCTAGAATATATGGGCAATTCATACACACTGATCAAAATGCAAACAACCCCAGAGGAACGATGTGATGAGAGGGAACACTTCTCTGAAGGACTACTACAAGCATCTTCAAATGTTCAACCTTGTACTCAATCAAGAAAAGACAGAGGAAAGTCACACTGAGATTCTGAGAGCTAGAAATGTCATTGTGAGGAGCATGCCAGACCTTCCTGATGGGCGCTGTTGTGTTCTCAGGGATGGAGAGGGAAAAGGTGAAACTACTGTGAACACAATGGAATCTAAAACTAAATGACCTATGAGCTGCTAAGCTACCTACAAACACCAGCTGTGGATGGACTCAGCAGAGGAAATCTGTCCTTAAGCCAAATGTTATCAAAGGAGCATACGCAAGCACCACCATCACAGACAAGCACGGACTGACAGCTGGGGGAACCCCAGAGATACGTGACTGGTGTGGCCAGAGGGAGAGCCCAGAGCAGCATCAGGTGAAAAATAGCAGAGTGATGTGGAAGGCAATTCTTTCTTCTAAGGGGATGAAATAAGCATAATTCCCCCACAAGACCTCAAATAAATAAATAAATAAATAAATAAATAAATAAAAAAGAAAACAGAAAAAAAAGTTCCCCAGATTCAAAATTTGCTACAATATGGGCATAACCTTACAAAGGATGTTTGAGGGAAATATTTCATGTAAACTTATTTTAAGAATGAACACTGAAAATAACTAAAAATGTTATTAATGGCTAAATAAATTATAGTGTATCTGCATTTGGGAGCAGAATATAGCTCTAAGCTTTAGTTAGTATGGTGTATGGGGGAGGGTGAGATTTAGTTTATGTGTTTATAGATACTGAGCCTGTCATGTGCCATGTACAGTTCAAAGGCTTGAACTTCCGCAATGACTAAAAGCGTAACTTCCAACTACAATGAATTCTTATGTCTGAAGAAAACAAAGACTTGCAGAAACAAGAAAAAAGGAGACTTGAATAGTAACAGAGTCTTCCTTCGTCAGCTGTAAGTATGACCTAATGACATCATTACCTGAATGCTTCCCTCTGTGTCAAGAACTTCGGCGACAGGAACCGACTGGATGAACTGCATGAAGCCTACATGGAAAGAAACATTAATGCATTAGACAGCACGCTCGCCACAGCCCGGTGCATCAGGAAGGCCGAGGCCCTGCATTCCTCCTGGGCTGGCCTACCAGAGAAGCCAAGGCTCCCATGGGCATACTGTACCGACTTTATGCTGGTCACAGAATTACTAGGCAACGTTTTTCAATTACAAACACACTCCTGTATCACTGTAAAAAACAAAGGGGGGGGGGAGTGGGACAAGGAAGACTCAGGGAACAGAAGAAGACGGGGGAAATGAACAAAATGGGTGAAAAGAAAGAGGAGGGGACATGACAGGACAAGGAGGAGGGCTGGGGGTGGGGTGCAGTGGAGGGCAGGAAGATGGGAAGGACAACTGCGTATGTCTTCAGTTCTCTGAATAAGCTCTTTCATGCTGTAACTTTCTTAATGATTTTTCAATTTTAAAGGCAAAGTTACTGACCGGAATCTGAAGAAGGTGATCACGATGCAAAGGGAACTCACCATGCTTTGTACTAGTGGCTAACACCTTGTAAGGGGTCAGTTTCAAATCCAGATTTTCTTTCCGCAACAGCTTTGATCGAAAGATAAAACACAGGAAATGAATGTCATGACCACAGGAAGCAGGTTCGTGGAAACATACTGTCCACAGTCACACAATAAAGGCGCAGGAGCAATCTTAAGGGGAACTCATTAACTCTTGGTGCTAGAATGAGCTCATCTGTTTGGGTTCTAAGACATGGTTTATCTATTTTGAATATGTTATACTCTGTCAATAAACATCACCGCTATTCCTAACGCTTCGTGCTCACCTTCTGCAACAGAAAGTGCCATGAAAGGTGGAAACAAAGACAAAGGGGAACTAGGTTACTCCAAACTAGAGACAGGAATGGCACTCAGCAAACATCTAACTCAGTAGATCTGACAACACCATGAAACTTTGAAGAAAAATGTTATATGGACATGTGCAACCCTACTTGCCATTACAGCCACTTTGCAGTGATAAACATAAGCTTGGTCAATATCAAATGGAGACTGCTGAGCTTTGTAGCACTGTAAGTAGATGACACCAATGCTTCTGTGTCAGTGAACATGGACATGATAAAAGTGAGGCGACATCCCTGCTGACAGACTTATGCTCACCTTGTCCATGAGGGAGATGATCTGAAGAATAAGCTGATCTTGACGCAAGTCGTCTCCATGCTTGAAAATAACTGGGTATTTGCCTCCATCTTCTGTCTTAAAGAACAGCTGGGCAGGCATAAGAGCACTCTGCAAAAGCAAGACACTGACTGAAAGCCGATGACAGTTAATGAATAAGTTCTACCACATATAGAAGGAAACGCCCTCTCAGCTACCCACAGATACACAGGACCTTAGGCAATGATCTGGCTGTCAGAAAGAAAAGCAGGGTACCATGCAAGAACTGTGAGTGAGACAACACTCTGGTTTTGGAATCAGACCAGAATGCACAGGAATGCAGTGCTGCCTAGTAGCAGCAGTGACCTGTGGAGTCTTCAAGCTGTCTCCTCCTCTGTGAACCAAGGTCACCCCTCTGCTAAGACAGTAGGAAACTCAAGACCCAAGCCTGACACCTGTGGTGCCTGACATAGAGCTGACTCTAGATACATGTTTACCATGTTGTTTGGTGCCAGAGGTCTACTGAAGCAAGAAGGTGAAAGAACAGCATTCCAAAATAGGGTGGTCAAAGTCAAGAATGCAATTATGTACCATTAAGTCTGTATCTTTGAAACTCAAAATCATTTTAAGTTGAGATTGCAAATATCTTTCAACTTTATTCAGAAAGAGTTATTTGCTTTCCTCCAGAATTTTCTCTTGGTTATGTAAAATCTCTAGATTAGGTCAGCCATATGCTTAAATCAACAGGAATCAAACCTTAAATGGGAGAATCATGTAACACCTCACATCAAAGGCACCCGAAGAGCACCACAATGGAGACAGCTGGTCAGAAGACCTTTCTGAGTCTATGGATCTTTATTACTGAGAGGAAAATATACAAAATGAAAGTAAGAGATTTATAATGCAACAAATAAGTAAGTGTGATGTAGGACGTATATAATCAAACTAAATGAGAAAGCCCAGAAATAGCAATATAAAAAGAATCTCAGAGAGAAGTACAGTTAAGTGGACAAGTGACTGGTTTTGTGTGTCAACTTGACACAAGCTGGAGTTATCACTGAGAAAGGAGCTTCAGCTGGGGAAGTGCCTCCATGAGATACAGCTGTGGGGCATTTTCTCAATTAGTGATCAAGGCGGGAGGGCCCATTGTGGGTGGTACCACCTTTGGGCTGGTGCTCTTGGGTTCTATAAGAAAGCAAGCTGAGCAAGCCAGGGGAAGCAAGCCAGTAAGTAACATCCCTCCATGGCCTCTGTATCAGCCCCTGCTTCCTGACCTGCTTAAGTTCCAGTCCTGACTTCCTTTGGTGATGAACAGCAGTGTGGAAGTGTAAGCTGAATAAAGCCTTTCCTCCCCAATTTGTTTCTTGGTCATGATGTTTGTGCAGGAATACAAACCCTGACTAAGATAAATTGTTACCAACATAGTGGGTATTCCTGTGACAACCTGACCATGTTTTGGGGAGGACAGTGGAAGGACTTTGGAACTTTGAGCTAGAAGAGCCACTGGGATGTTAAGAGCTCTGTGGGATTTTTTTTTTTTTTTTTTTTTTTTTTTTTTTTGAGACAGGGTTTCTCTGTGTAGTCCTGGCTGTCCTGGAACTCACTCTGTAGACCAGGCTGGCCTCGAACTCAGAAATCCGCCTGCCTCTGCCTCCCAAGTGCTGGGATTACAGGCGTGCGCCACCACACATGCTTCTGTGGGATGTTTTATAGGAGCTTGAAAGATAATTTTAAGAACAGTGCAGAAGATGAAGGCCTGGCTTTGAAATTTCAGAGGGAAGATTAAAGACTCTCAGGGCTGCTGCTGTTTTGATTGTGAAGATTCTGTGGATTTGTTTAACTGAGGCTGAAGAATCAGCTGATTAACAAGATTCCAGAACCATTAAAACAAAATCTTTGCATTGCTGGGACTACTGATGTTGGTTAGCTGGATCTAAGAAATTAGTGGTGATTAAGAAGAGACCAGCATCACTGAGATGACATCTTCTGGGCAGTGTTTTCTGAGAGCACACAGAAGCCGTGTTCCAGAGACAGCCAATGTTGTATCTCGTGCTGTAGCTGGACTTGGTAATGTGTACCTGGTAATGTGAAAGAGTCACCCAGGTGGAACTGGTTTTGAAGGCATGAAGAGCAGCTGTGGCTCAGTGCTGTGAGGCCTTGGAAGGTCACAGGTGAAGGTGCAGCCTCAGTTGCAAATTGATGGCCCAGGACTGAAGGGGTCATGTAAAAGAGTTGAGGCTTGGCACCATGAAGAGAGTCTATGAAAGGCTATTGGTGAAGCCTAGTTGCAGTGGAAGACAGCAGTGTTTTTGAGATGTCAGTGCTATGCGATGGCCACCAGGAACATCAGCAGGAGTGGAGTACAGACAGTTGGAGCCTAGAAGACAAGGTGCGTGCTACAGAGGGCAGAGCTGGAGAAGGGACCTAAGCCCTTGGAAGAGCCAGGAAGATCACGAATGGATCCCAGGCATTGGAGAGTTGGAGTTTGACTTTGCTTTGATTGTGACTGTGCCCTGATATTTTTCCCTCTTGAAGGAAGTATTTTAGTGGAGTCCACAGTTAAGAGACTTATAATTGTAAAAATACTTTGGATTTTAAAAGAGACTGGATATTTAAGAGGGACTGAAATTTTAATATGTTAAGAATTTGTAAAGACTGTGGGACTTTTGTTTTTATTAATTATATATTTTTATTTTCTATATTCTTTGTTTACATTCCAAATGATCTCCCCATTCCCAGTTTCCCCCTCCCCATATGTCCCATAAACCTTTTTCTCTCCACTTATTCTCGAATCACCTCTCTCCTTTTTCTCTGTCCTGACACTCCCCTCCAATGCTAGATCAAGCCTTTCCAGGATCAGGACCCTCTCCTTACTTCTTCATGGGAGTCATTTGTTATGCTAATTGTGCCTTGGGTATTCAGAGCTTCTGGGCTAATTAATATCCACTTATCAGAGATTGCATTCCACATGTATTATTTTGTGTTTGGGTCACCTTACTTAGGATGATATTTTCCAGATCCAACCATTTGCCTAAAAATTTCGTGAATTCATTGTTTTTAATTGCTGAGTAGTATTCCATTGTGTAAATATACCACATTTTCTGTATCCATTCCTACATTGAGGGACATCTGGGTTCTTTCCAGCTTCTGGCTATTATAAATAAGGCTGCTATGAACATAACGGAGCATGTTATTTATTGCATGCTGGGGAATCCTTTGAGTATATGCCCAGGAGAGGTATAGCAGGGTCCTCCGGAAGTGTCATGTCAAGTTTTCTGAGGAACCTCCAGACTGATTTCCAAAGTGGTTGTACCATCTTACAACACCACCAGCAGTGGACAAGTGTTCCTCTTTCTCTACGTCCTCGCCAACACCTGCTGTCTCCTGATTTTTTAACCTAAGCCATTCTGACTGGTGTGTGGTGAAATCTCAGGGTTGTTTTGATTTGCATTTCCCTAATGACTAATGATTTTGAGCATTTCTTAAGGTCTTTCTTGGCCATCTGAATTTCTTCAGGGGAAAATTCTTTGTTTAGCTCTGTACCCCATTTTTAATAGGGTTATTTAGTTCCCTGGGGTCTCACTTCTTGAGTTATTTGTATATACTGGATATTAGCCCTCTATCAGATGTAGGGTTGGTGAAAATCTTTTCCCAATTTCTTGGTTGCCGATTTGTCCTTTTGACAGTGTCCTTTGCCTTACAGAAACTTTGTAATTTTATGAGGTCCCATTTATTAATTCTTGATCTTAGAGCATAAGCTACTGGTGTTCTGTTCAGGAACTTTCCCGCTATGGCCATGTCCTCAAGGGTTTTCCCCAGTTTCTTTTCTCTTAGTTTCAGTGTGTCTGGTTTTATGTGGAGGTCCTTGATCCATTTGAAGTTGAGTTTAGTACAAGGAGATAAGAATGGATCAATTCGCATTCTTCTGCATGCTGACCTATAGTTGAACCAGCACCATTTGTTGAAAAGGATATATCTTTTTTCAACTGGATGTTTTCAGTCCTTTGTCGAAGATCAAGTGAACATAGGTGTGTGGATTCATTTCTGGGTCTTCAATTCCATTGGTCCACTTGCCTGCCCCTGTGCCAATACCATGCAGTTTTTAACACTATTGCTCCATAGTATTGTTTGAGGTCTGGGATACTGATTCCCCCAGAAGTTCTTTTATTGTTGAGAATAGTTTTAACTATCCTGGGTTTTTTGTTATTCCAGATGAATTTGAGAATTGCTTTTTCTAACTCTGTGAAGAACTGATTTTGATGGGGATTGCATTGAATCTGTAGATTGCTTTTGGCAAGATGGCCATTTTAACTATATTAATCCTGCCAATCCACGAGCATGGAAGATTTTTCCATTTTCTGAGGTCTTCTTCAATTTCCTTCTTCAGAGACCTGAAGTTCTTGTCGTATAGATCTTTCACTTGTTTGGTTAGAGTCACACCAAGATACTTTATATTGTTTGTGGCTATTGTGAAGGGTGTTATTTCCCTAACTTCTTTCTCAGCCTGCTTATCCTTTGAGTATAGGAAGGCAACTGATTTGCTTGAGTTGATTTTATAACCAGCCACTTTGCTGAAGTTGTTTATCAGCTGTAGGAGTGCTCTGGTGGAGTTTTTGGGGTCACTTAAATATACTATCATGTCATCTGCATATAGTGATAATTTGACTTCTTCCTATCCAATTTGTATCCCCTTTAATTTTGGTGTCTGATATCTGTCTAGGAAACTGTTCATTTCCTCCAGATTCTCCAGTTGTGTTTAGTATAGGCTTTTGTAGTAGGATCTAATGATTTTTTGAATTTCCTCAGTTTCTGTTGTTATATCTCCCTTTTCATTTCTAATTTTGTTAATCTGGATACTGTCTCTGTGCCCTTTGGTTAGTCTGGCTAAGGGTTTATCTATCTTGTTGATTTTCTCAAAGAACCAGCTACTGGTTTTGTTGATTCTTTGTATGGTTCTCTTTGTTTCTACTTGGTTGATTTCAACCCTAAGTTTGATTATTTCCTGCCTTCTACTCCTCCTGGGTGAAATAGCTTCTTTTTGTTCCAGAGCTTTCAGGTGGTGATTAAGCTGCTAGTGTATGCTCTCTCCATTTTCTTTTTGGAGGCACTCAGGGCTATGAGTTTTCCTCTTAGCACTACTTTCATTGTGTCTTATAGATTTGGGTATGTTGTGTCTTCATTTTCATTAAATTCTAAAAAGTCTTTGATTTCTTTATTTCTTCCTTGACCAAGGTATCGCTGAGTAGAATATTGTTCAGTTTTCACGTGTATGTCTGTTGTTTTTGTTGCTAGTAAAGACCACTTTTACTCCATAGTGATCTGATAGGAGGCATGGGATTATTTCCATCTTTTTGTATTTGTTGAGGTCTGTCTTGTGACCAATTATATGATCTATTTTGGAGAAGGTACCATGAGGTGCTGAGAAAAAGGTATATTCTTTTGCTTTAGGATAAAATGTTCTATATATATCTGTTAATTTTAATTGGTCTAAAGCTTCAATTAGTTTCACTGTGTCCCTGTTCAGTTTCTGTTTTCCTGATCAGTCCATTGAGGAAAGTGCAGTGTTGAAGTCACCGACAATTATTGTGTTAGGTGCAATGTGTGCTTTGAGCTTTAGTAAAGTTTCTGTTATGAATGAGGGTGCCCTTGCATTAGGAACATAGATGTTCAGAATTGAGAGTTCTTCTTGTTGTATTTTTCCTTTGACCAGTAAGAAGTGTCCCTCAGAGTCTCTTTTGATGACTTTGGGTTGAAAGTCAATTTTATCTGATATTAGAATGGCTACTCCTGCTTGTTTCCTGAGACCATTTGCTTGTAAAATTGTCTTCCAGCCTTTTACTCTAAGGTAGTGTTCGCCTTTGACACTTAGGTGTGTTGTATGCAGCAAAGTGTAGGGTCCTGTTTACGTAACCAGTCTGTTAGTCTATGTCCTTTTATTGGGGCATTGAACCCATTGATATTAAAGAATAGTGATTATTACTTCCTGTCATTTTTGATGTTATTTTTTACATTTGATCGGTTATCTTCTTTTGGGTTTGATGAAAGAAGGTTACTATCTTGCTGTTTCCACGGTGAAGTTTCCCTCCTTGTATTGGTGTTTTCCTCCGATTATCCTTTGTAGGGCTCGGTTTGTTGAAAGATATTGGGTAAACTTGGTTTTAAGATGGAATATCTTAGTTTCTCCATCTATGGTGATTGATAGTTTTGCTGGGTATAGTAGTTTTGGCTGGCATTTGTGTTCTCTTAGAATATGCATGAGATCTGCTCAGGATCTTCTAGCTTTTATATTCTATGGTGAGAAATCTGGTGTGATTCTGATAGGTCTTCCTTTATCTGTTACTTGGCCTTTTTCTCTTACTGCCTTTAATATTCTTTCTTTGTTTAGTATATTTGGGGTTTTGATTATTATGTGACGGGAGGTAGTTCTGTTCTGGTCCAGTCTGTTTGGAGTTCTGTAGGCTTCTTGTATATTCATGTTCATCTCTCTCTTTAGGTTAGGGAAGTTTTCTTCCATAGTTTTATTGAAGATATTTGCTGGCCCTTTAAGTTGTAAATCTTCACTCTCATCTATGCCTATAATTCTTAGGTTTGGTCTTCTCATTGTTTCCTGGATTTCCTGGATGTTTTGGGTTACAAGTTTTTTGCATTTTCTTTAACTATTGAGTCCATGGTTTCTATGGTATCTTCAGCATCTGAGATTCCTTTTTCTATCTCTAGATTCTATTGTTGATATTTGCATCTATGTCCCCTGATTTCTTCCCAAGGTTTTCTATCTCCAAAATTGTCTCCCTTTGAGATTTCTTAGTTGTTTCTACTTCTGATTTTAGATTCTGGATGGTTTTTGCTTAGCTCCTTCACTTGCTTGTTTGTGTTTTCCTGTAATTAAGAGATTTTTGTGTTTGCTCTTTCATGACCTCAGTCTGTTGACCAAAGTTCTCCTGTATTTCTTTAAGTGATTTTTGCATTTCCTCCTTATTGGCTTTTGTATTCTCCCGAATTTCTTTCAATGTTTTTTGTGTTTCCCTTGTAAGGGCTTCTAACTTTTGATCCATTTTCTCCTGAATTTCTTTAAGAGATTTATTTATGTCCTTCATATGATCCTGTAATAGCATCATGGTCAGTAATTTTAAATCCAAATCTTGTTTTTCTGCAGTGTTGGGGTATCCAGGACATGCCTCTAATTGGGAATTGGGTTCAGATGCTGCCTTGATTTCTGTTAGTAACGTTCCTACGTTTGCCTTTTGCCATCTAGTTCTCACTGGTATTAGTTGGTCTTCTTGTCAATGCTGGACTCACCAGTGCAAGCTTCCTCTTCACAGCTAGTCTCCGGTTGCCCAGCTGACCTCCTGCACTGCCTGGAAACTGGGTGCAGTGGCCCAGGCTGTTACCGATCCCGAAGCTGAGGTCTGAAGACTCCCGCCAGAGGCCTCAGGGCTGGATCCTCTGCTCTGCGGGGCTGGACTCACCAGAGCATGCTGCTTGCTCCCAGCCGGCCTCTGTGTGTACTGCTGGCCTCTTGCACTTACTGGAGACTGGGTGCCATGGCCCAGGCTGTTCCCGAGCCCAAAGCTTGAGGCCTGAAGGCTCCCGCCAAAGGCCTCAGGGCTGAATCCCCCACTCTGCAGGGCCGGACTCACCAGAGCATGCTGCTTGCTCCCAGCTGGCCTCCGGGTGATTGTGGGACTTTTAATGTTATTTAGATCTTGGGGTGAATGCAAAAGTCAGGGTCCCGAAATCCTTCCTTCCTTGGTGTAAAGGGATGACAATGAGGTTATGCTGTGTGCTCCTGGAATCACTTTAACCATGGTGTCTCTCCCAGATCATCCTGCACGAAGCCCGACTAGCCTGATTTAATTTGTACCTGTATAGTCAGCAGACAGTGAAAAGAACATCTGCACACTGCTTAAGAATAAAGAGAACTGCTTCTTAGACCCGTCAGGGGCAGAGCAGATGGCAGGCCTTTGTTCATTCTAGCCTGACACCTGGCCTGGTGGCCAAAGCCAAGCTATCTCATGCCTAGGACATAAAAAATTAAATCAAATGCCAGCAGCCCAGAGCAGGAGGGGAAGACAGACCTATGTTCACCTATGCCATGATGTGGGCAAGGAAAGACGAGCATAGACCTGTCTTCTGCCCCACAGCCTGGCAGGGACATAGACACACAGAGCCCCACCTACCACCATGCAGTGCAGCTCAGGAGGGAGGAAAGACCTGTGGAGCACTGCGCTGCCCACAGACCTGCCCTCTGGCACATGCATGGCACAGACAGGGCTAAGGCACACCCTTGTCACAATGCCATGCTGTGCAGTGTGGACGGAGGATGTCACCCAGGGGACTGGCAGCCTGCGGCAGTGTGCACTAGGAGTGACCACAATGTGAGAATTCGTGGTGGTGTGAAGGGAGAGAAAGACAAGGGGAGAGGCTTGAGCATCATGGAGTGAGATCAAACCAGAACCTCAAGAGGAGCAGCCTGTTGTAGGTGGCCAGCCCTGTCACCTGGGACCATGGTGAGGTCCAAGGCCAAGCTGCCACTGAGGGTTATATCTGAGTCTGGGGCTACACAGCAGCAAGGGTCCATGTCAAATGTCTGTGGCTTACGGCACCACTAGAGAACATAGGAATGTGCCTGGTCAGGGCAACTCTTGAGGACCACATGGATGTCTAGGGGCTGTGCAGAACTGACACCACCCCTCACTGAAGAGCTGTCCCCACCTCTCACAGGTGGCAGCACTCAGGAGAGTGGGCCATGCGACTTGCTCAGGCAGCAGAGCAGAGCTGGCCCTGGTGGTCTGGGTGAAACAACCCTGAGGACAGAGAAGGACAGAGAAGGAGAGCTGGCCCCTGCCATTGGCCACTCACCTGCTGTGAAAGGGATGATGCCTTCCCCCCGCCCCTCGCCACCTGGGTAGTCAGGAGAGCAGGCCCTGAGCGCATGAGCTCCTGAGAGCTAGCTAGCGCTGACCTCTCACTGGCTGTACCACTTGGGAGAGTGGGCTCTGTACCTCACCTCAGCAACACCGTGGAGCAGGCCCTGACAGAGAAGCCTGGGTGAGCCAGGCCTGAGGTTGTGAGAGCCAGTCCAGCCCCTCACAGGCTAAGATGCAGCACTTGGGAGAGTGGGCCCTGCACCTTGACTGGGCAGCATGATGGAGCTGGCACTGGACACTGGGTGCAGTTGAGCTGTCCCTGAGGGCATGAGAGCAGGAGAGAGGACCCTACCTCCACCAAGGGCAGCACTGGGTGGCCCAGCAAAGCAGTGCTGGAGGCTTGCCCTGGTGGTGTGCATACGGGAGAGCTGGTGCGCTGACCAGCATGGCTACCGCATGGCCCAGATCCAACATCTGTATCATCTACAGATGGAACTTGTGAAAGAGGCAGCCCAGCTGAGTCAAAGCTTCAGGATCTCCACAACTCAGGGCAAAATGAGGATAATTAGGAGGAGGCCAGGAGAGGACTGAACATTGATGGTGTCACAGACCAATGACTCACTACAATGAACATTTGCAGATGTGTGGACAGAGGACTATACTCTGGGACACACTGTGAAATACTACAACTTCCAGGATGAGATTTTTTTTTTCTGTTTTGTAATTTTATTGTTATTTGTTTGACTGATTTTTATTTGCGGTGGGGAGGCTGCAAGGGCAAAAAGACAGAGAGGGGACGGGGAGATGAGGAGGACCGCGGTGCATGATATGAAACTCACAAAGCATCAGTGAAAAGTTTAATAAAAAAAAAGAGTAAAGAGAACTGCTACCTAAAAATATAACAAAAATATAACGTATATAGGATGAGTATTGGGCTGAGATACATTTAAAAAAAGAGTAAAAGGGCTTCATAGCTAGACATTTGAATATATAAGTCTTGAAATTTACCTTTAAAATATATATAAATATATATTTAATATCTACCACCTCCTAAACATGTTATATTTTAAGATCTTCTGTGTTACAATTATAGAGACATTTCTAATGAAAATATGTCATATTTTTATCTCCAGAACTTTTATTTTTAATATTTACTACTTTAAACAGTTGTTAGAACCACAATTACTTTTCTTCATACATTTATTTTATATACCTATATATTTTACATATATATTATATTTAATATTATAAATTTCATAATATAAACATATATATACTATCTACCACCTCCTAAACCTGCTGGCACCAGTTTCCTGACAGTAGGCAGTACACATGCATACACACAGGCATGACACCCGTAAGTGGTGCTTCTGCTCTGACTCTAACCACTGGGCTCCGATCACACACAGTGGAGACCCATCACGCTTACCTTGAACAGAGTAGCTGTTTCCGGGATGATCCCCCTGATTTTCACCTGTGGCTCTAGTGGCAATGGGATCAGCTCTACATCTGATAGGTTCATTTTTTCATTATCTCCAAGCAATGCCTGAAGTCTCTCATTCTAGAATAAATTAGAAAGGAGTAATGAGGTGGACATGAAAGAACCATTGCCAAGCATGTAATAATGGCATAAAACTGATTCTATTAACGTCATTTGCAAAGCACAAAAAAGTATCTGAAAAACTACAGCAGTAAGGGCCTGCCCTCCCTGTAAGAGAGGACTGAGGAAATCGCTGGGACAAGCCTCACCGTCACAAGGCAGTTTCTTAAGTCTGCTTCTGGAGGCTCTGTTAGTCTATGGCTCTTGTGCAGAGCACTGTCAGACCAGGGTACTTCATGCCTTTTAAGACCCAGCCCCCCCCCCCCAACACACACACAGACATACACATGTGCTTGTGCATGTAAATGTGCTTATACTTATATATTGTGTGCAATTTTAGCTAAATATAAAAGAATATGGTTCCTAAGACCAACAGAGTCAACTAGCCTGGACTCTTGGGGCTCTCAGTCAGAACCACTAACCAAAGAGCACGCAGGGCTGGACCCTCAAACTCCCTGCTCATATGTAGTAGATATGCAGCTTGGTCTTCATGTGGGTCCCGAACTAGAACAGGCTATCCCAAAACCTGTATGTGGGATATGTTCTTCTAGCTGGACTGCCTTGTTTGGCCTCAGTGTAAGAGGAAACATCTAGCCTCACAGAGACTTGGAAGTGCCACTGTGTGTGTGTGGGCGGGATACCCAGGAGGCCCCACCCACCCAGAGGAGAAGGAGAGGGGGATATAGGGGAGAGGATATGGGGAAGGGTTGTAGGAGGGGATGTCTGAGGGGGAGCAGTGAGTGGGATGGATGTGAATAAGTGAAAAAAAAAAAAAAGAAAAATCAAAGAAGAAGGAGGAGGAGGAGGTCCCGAGAGGCTCTGTCATCATACATTCTCACTGTCCTCTGCCCTTACTGCTGGAGACAGCACACACTTAGGACACAGGACTCACCTTGAGGCTGGAGCTGACCTAAAAGCGCTTTCCTGAGGTCTAGCTTCCATGTTTCCAGGAACTACAATGCAAGCTACCAAGGGAGGGGAGCAGGTAAGCAGCTCCTGCCCAACTCTAACACCCAGGAACCACAATTACCAGCATGGCAGGACGTGCACAGAGGCCCAAGAAGCTGCATTCACCCATGTGCAGCAGCAACTGTCACCAGGTCTGACTTAAGCCTACTCCAAAGGCCAGCAACCATGCCTGTACCTACCTAACCAACTACCTGGGAATAACGAGGTCATCGACCTTAGAAAATGATCTACAACCTCCACTTTGCTAGGGAAGCATAATTCCTTGCTACATTCCAAATCTTCTTATGCCCACAGAAAAATCCACCCCTCATCAAAGCTTGCCTCTCCAGAAAATGGGGGCCATTACAGAAAATCACAAGCGGGCACAATGCGGAGCTCAGCTGACTGTGGGAGCCAGCCCAGCAGACACGTGCACATCACAGCTGCTGCGTCTGTGGCTACAGCGGAGGAGTAATAGCAGGGATCATTGTGAGGACCAACAGGTGGTGGTGGAACACAGTCTAGGAATGGACTCACATAAAGAGAGTTGTGAGAAAACATTGAGAAAATGTGGCAAGACACCTGTGAGCTCACTTCCTTCAAAACAACGACTTGTTCTGGGAATGTGTTTTGTATTCCTCCTGATGTAGTGGATACAAGTGAGCTTACTTCACGTGATTCCTTATTGCTTCTTATTGCCATTCAATTATATCTCTATGGAAAACCATGTTTTTGCCGCATGCTACTTACTGTTGTGATTGTATACAGCTTGAAACCATGAGAACTTCACTCATGACCTTCTCAGCTCTAAGAGTATACGTTGTCTGAGGCTCTGGATGAAGCTGGCCATTGAGCAAGACTTGAGTCTACATCCTTTCTCAGCTCCCAGTCTCCCAGGTCCCACTGCCTCTCTAATTAGAGCTGTGACTCCAGGGAGTCTGCTGTAAAACGTTCTGTCCTAGAAATGGCTGTATAAATAACGCAAAAACTGCAGCAAGATCAAGGGATATGCTAACATAGAAGGGGGAAAACAAGGTCACAAGGTCCCAGGCTGATACACAACTACAGGCAATTAATTATTTACGGTGGGGAAAGAGAATGAGCCCCTCATTGGTTTTGTCCAATGCAAAATGGTCATCCCTATACACACAGCCAGAGATAAAGTGTGTGTGTGTGTGTGTGTGTGTGTGTGTGTAAGTGCAGGGATGTATATGAGAGGAATAAAGGGAGGTTAACTGGGTAACTGGGAGGGCCTAGAGGCAAGGGAAGAGAGAAGTGATATAATTCTACTAGAGTTAAAAATGTTCACATACATATATACACACATACATATATACACATATATGTGAACATTTATATATATTATATATATATTTCACTGGAACATGAAGCAGAGTATATATGTAAGCAACAATCATTTATAAATAATCCACTTTTCAATAGCAACAGCATGCCTTCAAGAAGCACCTTCTTATGAAAACCTAGACTTCTTCAGGAGTGACAGAAAATGTACTTTCTTACTGCAGCTGAGGAAGAGCCAGGATATACATTCAAGTGGAGTTAAAGGTTCAATTTCTTTGTCCAAAGCATTTACGAAGTCACAGAGAAGGGTAATTGTATTTGATGCTTAATTCTGCATGATCAAATATTAGCCAAGTATTCCATTATGCTACCCCAGTGCATCTTTTAAGTGTTTAAGAGGAAAATGTAATTAATTTGGAGGAAGCTGCTACCTACCTACTACCTCTGATTCTCACTTTCATAAACTGATAGACATACCGGATAGAACACAGATTTCAGATCTGAGAAGACTGCTGCTGTGGACCAGTATCTGAGGAGTCCTTAGGCTTCACCCCAAGTCTCCTCAGACTAGCCAGGGAATGGCTGATAAGATCAAAGATCCACGCTACGGACACACCCACTGCTAGGGACCCGCTAGGGTCTGCTTCTCACCCAGGGAGCTCTGGGAACAGGCTGTGGTGACAGGCAAACAGCACTAGGAACTTATTTAACATGGTCTATGATTCTTCTAAACAATAGAGAAAATGCAAACTTGATAAAAAGTATTTCTGCTTTGCCAATTTTCTTCACTCATCATATGAACAACATTTCTGATCATCTCTGTTTAATTCTCAATTCAACTTTTCCTGTCTTATCTTTGATCTTATCTAGGTATATTCCTCAGATTGGTTGTGGTCTTTGACAAAAGCCACCAAGAACCATCTGCCTATTTTTAATCTTACAGGATTAGGAGAAGGGACGACACCATGTGAACCCTTCACATCATTAAAGTTATGGCCCAGAAAAAAATAGCATTTGCAGAGATGCCTGGCCATTTTGTTTGTTATGTGGAAGTTTCCCACTTACAAGAAAGACAGCGGCTAGCCAGAGCATACTTAAAGGCAGACTGGTTCTGCAAGGTATTCTGGTCCATCACTTTCTCAAAATGTACACATAAATGTTAAACCACTAAGATTCTAAGATAAAAGACAGTAACGCAGTGTGGATGAAACTATGCTTGGGGACAAATAGTTTCAAACTTACTAGAGCCAGGCATAGTGGCTCATGGCTTTAAATCTAGCACTCAAGACGAGGAGGCAGGAGGACGAATTCAAGGCTATGGAGCACGTGAGCACATGAGCACATGAGCACATGAGCACGTGAGGAACTATCCCTACAAAGGAAGCAGACAATGTACATTTGTGTGATATGACAACCAGTGCTCGGGACTGGGCTGCCACTGAGAGCCGGCGGGGCGGGGTGGGGCGGGGCAGGGCTGCAGCTCACCTTCTTCTTTCGGTTGCCACTTTCTCGTTGCACGGCCTTCATCAGATGCACCAGGCGATCTACGAAGGTCTGCTGTGCTGCCAGCAGGGAGCGCATGACTCTCACAGACTTGTCACCCTGAGGGAGCAAAGTGAGGACAATCAGTTGCGCTCTCACAGTGGGATCTTACCCATCCTCTTCTAAACTGCAAAGTGAAACTGAAAAAGATCTTGATTCAGAAGCAATGAGAAAGCTGCTGTCTAGGGTAAGCACAACCAACACATTAGGTAGAAAATTACCTGGGTCCTGAGCAATTGTTAGTGTATATTACCATCTGACAGGACAGGATTTATTCACCCTAAAATGCTTCTACTTCCTAAAAAAGATCCTGATTCCAAAGCTTCAAGTAGAAATCTCCTTGAAAAAGAAATATCCAAATGCAGCAAACATTTGCTGAGCCAATATTTTACACATGCAGTAATTCCCAGCTCAAACAATATTATATAATGTACTTTCCAGTTCATTTTTCAGTTGCCTGGAAAGTGCAGTGGAGAAAACAGTATCATCCCACTTAAAACACTTAAGTTCAGAGAGAGTGCAAGGCTGTATTGGGGTAAGAGGCAGGGCTCACCTGTTAGCCTGACACTACTCTGGGACCTGTACACAAGCTTTGTCTAAAAGTGTTTGTCAAGCTGCGGGGTAGCTTTTTAAGGAGTTCACAAAGGAAACAGCAGATGTAGTAAAAAAAGATACCAGGAAATAGTTCAGCAGCACTGTCAACTATTTGTCTTTCTCTTGCGCCCTCTGCTGGCCAGACATAGACACTGCTTTAGAGAAGCAAAAGCAGCAGAAAATGGCCCTGTAAGGTATTGAAGTCAGGTAAAAGATCTACAGAACTACTTGAGTCTAGATGAAAAAGGAGGACAGAAAAGTAAAATTAAGGGAACATGGATTTACTCATTGTTTGGTTAATGCAATGCCTATTTAAGATAGATATTTAAAAGTAAAAACCTGTTGCAAAAATTTAGCCATGGGTATCAAAGAGGCCATACACACTAGGAAATGAATAGCTATGTTCCAATAATTTATTTATAAACACTGAACTTAGGATTTCAAATTTTCACGTATCAGAAGCATCAATCTCTCTTTTTTACTTAAAACATAGATTTGTTTTTATTAATCTGAGTGTTTTGCCTACATGTGGGCATGTCTAGTGCCCATGCAAACTAGAAGACTGTAGGGTGTCAGATCCCCTGAATTGAACCTATAGACTGTTGTGAGTTGTGTAATGCTGGGAATTGAACCCAGGTCCTCAGGAAGAGCAGCCATCTCACCAGTGTCTGAGTACCTTGAGCAAGGCTTGGCTGAAGCGCCGCATGACGTTCAGGTACATCTCGTGTGTCTTTGGGTCCCTCTGCTGGGTGTCCTGATCTTCACACTCCACTATCACATACCTTCAAAAACACAGTTAAGGTGCCGGGATGAGGAGAAGAGAAACTCAGACTCATCTTGTCTGTACTTGCACGGTGTCATAAAATAGATTAACACAGGGTTATAAGAGTAAAGGAGGAGTAAAGGCGCCTTTCAGCTCCATTCCTTCAGAAGTTAACACTAAGCAGGCACCTGTCGCGATGACCAACAGAGGTAGATAGCATCAGTCTGCTAGGCTCCACAGTTTTCTACATGATGTCCTGGAACCATGCTCCACTACGATATGAAATTCCTGCAAACAGTAACGCCTTCCTTTTCTCTTTGTCAGAGAAATTTACATATCCACCAGGTAACTGCACAACACACATATTACTCCCCATTTCATACTTGGGCAATAAAAGGTGTTCTTAATCTGAAAAGCCCTCAGGAGCTACCTTTTCTGTCATATTTTTGCAAGATGACTTTGTAAAAGTTTAAATTGATTTTTATTTCCAATCCAATCTACCCATCTCTTAAAAACCCATATAAAATCTTCAACACTTCTATTACAAAAGTTGTTTTAGACAGTTAATAAAATTGTTTTCCTAAACCTAAATTTCTTGAATGATTATAAACATTACACATACATAAATAAGCTGAGGTGAGAGGTAATTTAACACAGTTTGAAATGTTTTGATAGTAACAGACCACAACACATAACACAGATGTAGTTAATTAAAAAGTAGAACCCCATGGCACTTAATATTTCTTACTTCACTTATTTATTATATAAGACTTAATATTTCTTACTTCTCTCTTGTTTACCCATGCTAAACTATAAATTGTAAAGAATCTCTAAATCACTTTCAGTGGACCACGATAAGCACATTTACATCAACCTCCTTGGTTTATCAACAGAGAACTTGGAGAGAAGGCATGGCGGGCAAGTCTAATTCTAGCACCTGGGAAGCAGAGCACTGGGTGCTGGCCTGGGTTACATGAGACCCTGACTCAAAATTGTGGAAACTGGTAGAGTGCATGCATTGCTCAGGATAGCACTGTGGCTGAGTCGGGGGGATGGCTGCCAAGTCAGAATGCATTTATCCATATTCATTCTCTCTTTCCCACCCTGCACCCCATTTTGTGCGTGTGTTGCACATGTGTGAGCGCATTTGTGCATGCCTGTATATGTGCATGTACACAGATATGTTCAGGAACATGTGCATGTATTAGAAAGCATGCATTTATGTGTCTATGTGCTTGTGCCATTGAGGTCAGAGGTTGACTCTGCAGATGTCCTTAAGAGAGGATTTCTCACTCAACTTGGAGGGAAACTGGCTGCCGAACTCCAGGCATCTGTCTTTCTTCACCCCAAGGATGGCAGTTCCAAGTGTCCTTCACTTACCTGGCTTTCTATGTACTTTAGATCCAAGCTTATGTATGAGGAGCAAATGTCCTACCTATGAGCATCACGTCAGTCCTGGCAGAATTCTTTCTATTTTGTCACGCTTACTCAACTCTACTCCAAATCTAAAAATCACAAGAAACTTAGAAGCCCCTTAACTGATAACAGTGGCCAGATGTCTAGTCAGGAATACATACTGTTGCCCTTAATACTATCACTATAAGAGTCCATCCAGCTACCTAGAGGATCAACTGCCAAAGACAAGAGCACTCATGTGTTTTCTGCTCCACTATACCCCAGCAGACTCATGCCTGGTAGGAGTACATGATCTTTATTGCTGTCTGCCTTCAATGCCATTGATTTAGGCAAAATCTCAATAATGGTAATTCTACAATATGAATTAATATATCTTTTGTTCATGTAAGGTATAGTTTACATTTTATTATATAACTTGGTCTCAGAGTCATCCACACTGATTTTCAAGCACCAGGACCTTTAAAGACAGTGCAGTATTTCAAAATGAAATATATAAAGTCAAACCTTTAATTACTGAATGTTTTATCAATAAATTCCCCATGATTTTAGGATGAAATTTTTCACATACGAAATACAATTCACAAAAATTAACTTTTCTCAAAACTGAAGCAGGAAACGTGTGTCTCCATCACATGCGTAAGAGGGCTGAGGCTTGACACAGCCAAATCAGGGACAGAAGCCCTGGCTAACACAGCCATGTGGGCAGTGTGTTCAGTGCTGACTCACATGCCCAGGTGTGTGCTCTACCTGTGGTCCTCCACCTGCCCAACATGCCGGTGCTGTCACTCACTGCAGCCTGCTAGCTGTCACCACTGAATGCACATGACGGCCCTGCACCAGGCAGACTGCCCCTACCTGTTCCACATTAGTGTCACACTTCGTCAGCTCTACAAGAACACTCTTAGTCCTCAACTTCACAGCATTCATTCTCTTTAAAATACAACCTTTAGCCAGGCATGGTGGCGCACGCCTGTAATCCCAGCACTTGGGAGGCAGAGGCAGGCAGATTTCTGAGTTCGAGGCCAGCCTGGTCTACAGAGTGAGTTCCAGGACAGCCAGGGCTACACAGAGAAACCCTGTCTCGAAAAACCAAAACAAAAAAACAAAAAAACAAACAACCCTTAGTTGTCCTACTTCCAATAGCAGAAGCATCAACACTCCCCCTTTCAACTACTTAGACTAACTGCACTTACCCAAACTGCAGGGTCAATCCCACCATCCCTGGGACGTGGGAGCTCATGCTCCCGGCAGGTCAGTCCTCTCTGATGCCGCTGAGCACTGACTTTGTGATATGGCAAATATGGCAGCATGTGCTAAAGACACTTTCCTTTCCTGTCTCTTTATCCTCTCTCCACTCACAGGAAGTCTATGCACCTTGCTCCTGGACTTCCTCTATAAGAGGGATCCTCCATCACTTTGGAAGGCTGAGACAGGTGCAACATGCCGTCTGGACCAGCACAGAGTGTCTCAAGAAACAACAAAAGCAATAATAAAGCAGATTAGACTCACACTTCAGTGTTTCATTCCAGGTACAGAGGGCAGATGAACAGCTCTGAGGATCACTTACCAAGCAAGCATAGAGGGCGGCTCTGTTCTAAAGGCTGAGTCAGGATACACACAAGAAAAGCTCCCATTTTCTATTATGGTATTTCAGAATGCACAGTCACATGAGGACTACACAGAATACTGTCAGAACAAGAGTGTTTGCAAGCTTCAAAATCATCAATGTTATCACACTAACCTAGGCCTGGCTGCTTAATTTCACTGATGGCCCAACACCATTGTATGTTCCGTTTCTCTTCTGATGCACTTAAGTAGCAAACATACTCACAAATGATTATGACCATGTCCACAGACCCTACCACTTTATTCAGTAGTCCCTGACTTCAGTGTAAATTACACAACTATAAAAGCTTCCAGGGTTTAAAGACGCAGGCTGAGCTCTATAATTAAGCACATTTCTAGTCCTTCAAACCAAAATTCTGCTAAATAAGAAGTGAGTCATCTTCCTGGTCAGATGAGGACCATAAAACCCAGAGTCTAAGCATTTCATACTTTGCTGCTCACACTTATACACTAGAGTCTACAGAGCCCTGCATGTTGTTTCCTGGAGAGCTGTCATCTGAAGGAAAATGTGACAACCTATCCAGTACTCAACATAAGATGAGTAGGCTCACAGCAGTGGCTCACTCTTCCGTGACAATCTCTGAGTGGGGTAGCTAACGTTCATGACTCTGAAAGGCCTCGGAAGTCAGAGAAAACACGTCACCAGAGCCATAGCAGACTTTCATGTTCAGCATATTGGAAGAACGATGAAAATATAATACACATTCTGATGCCAGCATTACGGACTAGAGGCATAATGCCCCTCTGTGTACTAAAACACTGGCACTATCCATTTTAAAGGGGTTGTGTGCAGTTATTGGCCCCTCAAGGATTTAGGGATAGCAAGAATATTACTGAAATTACTGGGAAGGGAGGAAAAATGGCAAAGTAAACGCAGGGTGTGCAGAAGAAAACAGCATGATCAGTTAATTTAAAGTTACTTAATTTAACTGACTGAAATCGAAATTCATTTTGTTAGAACAGTGGGAAGCAAAGGCACTACATCCTCACTGGGACTTGGTTCACCTTCACAGGAAGCTGGATCACCTCAGGAAAACTTAGAAATAATTTCTCATATAATTACCCTACACTCTATAAAATAGCAGTATCACAGTCAATCATAACTATCAATGGTTTTATTTCTAAATATGTAACATGTAGAGTGTTAATGGAAAGAATAGCTAGCCCTCCAAAGATGGACAGACTGTTCAGTGCATCAGAGACAGAGCAGGAAATCCACACGGAGTCAGGGTCTGATGGGATGCACTTAGGAGGGGAATGTGGGGCTGTCTATGGCTTATGCTCCCTGCAATTTTTATGCCATTTAGTCTTTGACTATTTACTTAGCTTTTTCACGAGGAAATGTGCTTTTTTATAGTAGTGCGAACAGAAGCACACTAAAGAATTCAGATAGGAATGCAAAAACCATTAAATGTAGGTTTCTATTAAATCAAAGCAGCAATTTGGCAATATGAGAATTTGTAAGTAAACTCTTAGAAGGAAAACTGGTACTTAAGACCTACCAAAGTGTTCTGTAATGCATTTTCAAGGGCATCCTAACGCTTCATGTGAGGGAATATATTTTTATGAATATTATATTCAACTGCTGAATGCTTCTAGCAGTTCAGCCATTGGGTGTGTGATATCAGCTTTTCCTTGGCATAGACATAACCATGAAGGCTTAGACAATGCTATTTCTGGACAGCGGGCATCTGTGTTCTTCACGAGTGCTCAGGTTTCATTTCGTTTTGGAAAAGGGAAAATGAGCTGAAGCTTGAGTCACCCCAAAACATCAGGCTCTTCAGACCCAGTCTGAAGTAAGATGACACTTTAAGTTCTTTAAGAACAGCAAAATGTCTCATAATTATTAAAAAATAAGGAATTTTCAGAATGAACATTTAACATTTAACTTTTGTGCCATTTAAGTTAAGGCCATAAACTGAGTGTAAGACAAAGTCAGAAATCATCTCTCCAGTTAAAAACTCAGGTTTCCAGAAGGCTCACCCAGCAGGCTGTGCCGGAAGATCCCCTGTCAAAGTGAACAGGACTCACTTGTCAGTATATAATCCCAGTGATTTTTTTTTCCCACTCATTCAATGTATTCAACAATATGGCCACACTTCCTACTGTCTTGGTACAGGAAGTAGCCTCTGTGCCTTTGCTTTGCATTGTAAACCATCATGGTTATCCTTGTCCTGTGTGACTACACAGGGAGGAGAGGAAATGGTTACTCAGACTCCTCTAGAAATTGCAGACAACCTATCCTAACTGGTGCCTGCGAGTGCCGTTACCACATCCTTCTGCCTCAGCCTCTTCATGATTAAAATGAGAGAAGGTAATTTTTAATTTCAATTTTCTATTTTTGTAGGATTCTCGTCTGGTTAATAATGTGAAAAAACATTCTTGAAAAGTTATATTATATGCTACTTAAGTAGCAAAAATAGAAAAACAGACCCACCCGGGGAGATGGGAGTTCACCATAGTCATTTACGTCTTAGCTCTTGAAAAATTACCCTTAGGAAGACTATGATGACACTGACTTCTGTGAACACAGCTAGGAGACAGGAGGCAGGAGCACTACACCTAGGCACTGGGCGATGGCCCTTATCTTAAATCATCTGCATTTACAGCATAAGAAATATAGTTCAAATGGGTGATACAAAACAAAATTATTTACACATACCAGTATAAATAATTAGCCAGTGTTGAATTCTTACAGGCTCTTGATATCAAAAAGGTGCATAGATCTTGCTGAAAAAAAAAAATAAAAAAAATACCTATCACCATCTGTTATTAACAGGAAGAAAACAATAAGAGATCCTAAGCTGGGCCAGTTTTCATCTGAAGTTACAGTATCTCATCCATCCACCCACCCACCCACCCACCCACCCACCCATCTATCCATCCATCCATCCATCCATCCATCCATCCATCCATCCACCCACCCACCCACCCACCCACCCATCCATCCATCCATCCATCCATCCCCCTCTCCCTTCTTCCCTCCCTCTCATTCATCCTACAATCCACCCACACAAAACTGACTACAAACTCATACAGCACAGAGAGGAAATAAAGTTCCCAGTTCTCTTCACCAAGGTAAATGACAACTGAGAAAGATAATGTACAGATGCTGACAGCTTGTAGGATGCTGTTACTGCCTAAGAGGGAGGGTCATCACTCAGAAGGATTCCCACCTTCCTATGAAGGCGTAAATTATCTGAACTCTGAGAGTACCAGTCAACCTAGAAAATCTAAGTTTATCAGTCACAAGAAAAATGTCAGAAGGAGATTAATAACTGTTCAACTGACAACTGAAAGCCAGGTGATAAGGAGGGTGAACCTGATCACGTCACAGCGTTCCCAGAGAAGCTAAGGCTGCCAAGCTCTCCACCCACGTGGATAATAGGCAGGCCTTACCCCAGTGATCAACTACTTCCCCCTCAAACCTCAGCTCTTCCACGTCATGTCTTCAACACACACACAAGAGCTGGTGTGTTTTTTCAGACAACTACTAGGAGAACTGTTCCCTTAAAAAAAAATGAGTCTACCTATCTATATGAATTAAAAGCATATGATTAGTATATGATTCTATAGAAACATATATTTCTATAGTATAATTACAAATGGTGGTAACAGCACTAACATTCATTAATACATTAAAATGAACATCCTGCGTCTCCCTAATAGAGCATTTGAACTTAGTTTATTTTTAAATTACATCTAAACCCATTTATATGCCCAGAGCACCAATACAATGAACGGAGCAGTGTCCAGCACATTAAGTGAGGGAACGCCATAACCACACCCTAACCCAGGACTGGCAAAGGCACAATGGCTGGTTTATTAATCAAACCAGGGTCTTAAAGACCAACACAGAATGTCGACCGACAGCACCTCTTCTACTGAAATTTTGAAAAGCTTTTTACTTACCTCTAGATTTTCCCCATCGGAAACTTCCTTTGATTTAGATGCAGGAGGAGGGGAGGCCACGGGAGGAAGAGGGTTGGTTATAATTTGAGAGCTGAAAACATATAGGAGAGATAACCCAGATGTAAAATCCTGTGTGGTCATTTTTATCTACAAGCAAAGAGCTGCTATTGTCATCCTGATTTTGTTGTTGTTGCTTGTTCTGTTTGTTTGATTTATGATGTGTAACAAGCCCTGGCTGTCCTGGACTTGCTTTGCTGACCCGGCTGGCCTCAAACTCAAAGATGCCCCTTCCTCTGCCTCCTGAGTGCTGGGGTTAAAGGTGTGCACCCACATACCAGGCTGCTATCCTGACTTTGGAGATGAGAAAGCAGAGCCACACAAGCGAGTATGTGACACAGGAAGAGGGCAGGCCTGAGACGGGCTCTCAGCTCTGCTGAGGAGGCGACGTAGGGAGACTGGACTCTAGTAATCTATGCATACATATACACACATGTGGCACATGTGGGTAGAAAGGCAGAAGTAAAAACAAAAGGAAAAGAGGCTAACATGAAAACGGAGAGATTGTTACGTTAAAAACAATCTTCCCTGGATAGCCACACCTATCTATTTCTGCAGAACCGACTCCAGAACTTGACAGACTTCCTGAGGCTGAAGCTTGACTGTCCTTCTTGGCAGGTTCCAAACCGTTCTTTATGTCATCAAAGTTTTCGTATTTCAGAGCCTGGACCAGCTGCAGTAAGTACATCAGCAAATCCTAGAAATAAATGAAATGAAAAGAAACGGCGGGTATTAGAAATGAAAAGCACACTGAGTAGAGACACACTTATTTCCGGCAGTCAGGAAACCTCGTGCCTTACACTTCTTCCATGTGTTACCTTTGGCACACCATGAAGCCACGGAGCTGCTGAGTGCAGCCTTGTGTCCTTACTTACAAAAAGACCAGGACAGCAAAGACTGCAGACACAGACACAGTCACAAAACAGGTTAAAGAGAGGGAGTGGAGAGTGTGCAGGCCACAGTAAGCGGCCAGTGGGTGGTTTCTGTTAAGTAGGGGTGTCTGAAGAGCAGAACAGGAGAGTGGGGAAGGGCGGAGGGAGGCTGAGACGCCCCCACAGAAAGGACTAAGGGGCTAATGGAGGGCCTTGTTAACAGCAGACCATCAAATGTGCCCCACGTCTAAGACTGCTGGAGAATAATACACCACATTTTCAAAAGATTTTCTGTCTCAGGGCATTCTTTTTGAAACAACTTTTGTTCTTCTTTTCCTTAAAAACCCTTAAAAGCTCAAAAGCTCTAGAACCTGGAGCCCTTCTCCTTCTTTTTTCTTCCTTTTCCTCCTCCTCCCCCTCCTCACATTATTCTTTGAGATATCCACAGATCCCTCTAAATCCCCCCTAGGTCCCACCTAATAAGCTTACATCCTTCTCTTCAAACAGGCACATGGGAGAGACTGTGAGTGGTCACTGACCCTCTGGTTAAAGAAAGGGCTTGAAACACCAGTGTCTCAGTCTCAGCCCCCTTCTGTTTTCTGGCTGGCAGTGAGAACCTGGAGCTGAACTTAAGAAGCTGCTCCTCATCTGAATGTTCCCTAATGTGAAACCTCCAAGGATGACGTTGTGAGGGAATGAACACGGTGTTTTTCTATAAATGCAGCCATGTGCTCTTTCCCAGAGCTATTAAAGAAATGCTTAAAAAAATTACTTATAAAAAGAAGAAATTGTCCACTGATGGACAAGACTCTGCCAATGAAGCAAAAGAACTGCCCAGGAAAGGGGAAGTGGGAAAATGTCACTCTTTTAAGTCACAGATCCCCACTGGATTGCTGGACGTTTGGTAGTGTACACCCAAACAACACAATTTTTCATTTATATGGAAATAAATTAATACTAATACTAAGCTTTCTCATTATGCTGAAAAATAAAAAAAAGTCCCCAAGCATGGAAGACATAAACTCTGAAGTAAAACAAAGCAAAAGCAGGGTGTAAAAAAAAAAAAAAAAATCCGATTTCTACCCAAGTAGATGCAATAGAAATTTCCCTGGAGCCAAGGGTACGTGTAGTGGTCGCCACCTTCCCCAAAGTTTACTGCATGCTTCAGAAGCAAGCTGTGTTGGAGGCCACCTTCCTGTACTTGCAGACAGGGGCAACTGTCCACACATGTGTGTGACTCTGGCTTTACACACTCTGTTGTCCCCTGCTTGTACTCTTGCTGTGGAATACAAACAGCTTTGCTTCAGTGTGTCTCAAACACATTCCCTGTCTGAACCACAGAAGAGTAAGAATCAACACTCTCAACATCCCTAAATAGGATCATTAAAACACTAAATTCATAAAGGCATCTTGAGATTTATATTACAATTACATGAGTGGTAAAGCAGATTAACATGCTAGGAAAAAGAACCAAAGGCTTTCTTGATTTATGATCTCACACTCAGAACACAAGCACACACAAAAAGAACCATTCTGAACTTAGTAAGAATTAAATAAAATGACCGCTAAACACACATCGGATGACAAGATACTAACAGCACTCTCATAAGAGTGAACGCAGCACAGCGCTGGGACGTCATCTGTGCTCGGCTGCAGTGAGAGAGCAATGCAGAGAAGCAGACAGCTCTTCCCACGTCACCAGACACCCAGGAGACAGGAGAGCCCACAGAGGATGCATAAGAACCAGAAAGAGGCCAGGCAGTGGTAGTGCACGCCTTTAATCCCAGCATTCGGGAGGCAGAGGCAGGTGGATTTCTGAGTTCGAGGCTAGCCTGGTCTACAGAGTGAGTTCCAGGACAGCCAGGGCTACGGAGAGAAGAAACCCTGTCTCAGAGAAACAAAACAAAACAAAACAAAACAGAACCAGAAAGACACAGTGAGGTGATTAAAAACAATAGGCATTTTACCTAATAGCAATGGCACAACTGTCAGATATAATTTAATCTAAAAACTACATAGAACTTTATAAAAGACCGGAGTATAAAATCACAGTGCCAGGCAAAAAGGCATAACTTCATAAAGCTGTTGTCTTTTATATTGATTTAAGATTAAAATTCTTGTGAAGGTTTCATAAAACTACAGTTATTCTGAACATTGTGGAAAGGATCAATGTCCAAAAGTTAGATCTGCCTGTCCAAAAGGGCAGTTTTAGCTACCGATTGCCAATGGTTTCATTATTCCTGTCAGTATGAGGAAATGCCCAGAACACCAATGACAGACAGCATGAAGAATCTGTCCACATGGGATAATGCTCCTCTTAAGCTTCCGTGGGAACGGAAGCTCTGGGCTCAGGACCTCATCCGAGGATTCCCTTAAATGCCCTTTCTCATTCTCCAGCAATAGACAGTAGTGTTTTCTTCACTTCTATAAGTCATTTTAGTGAATCTTGCATCCTACGGAAGTGAACACGGAAACCCGAACTCATAGCCAGCTGGTAAGAGAAAAGCACACCAACAGGCTATCAATACCAAACGGGCAGGCCTGAAAACATACATACAAAAATATAGCATTATACAGACTGTGTGTGTGTGTGTGTGTGTGTGTGTGTATGTGTGTGTCTATGCAGGTAACAACAATTAATGAAAAACGAGGTGATGAATTTGAAAGGGAGCACCATTTGGGTGTCAGGGGGTGTCCCCAAGAATCACTAAGGAGGCTATGATGGAGACTAGTATTGCAGATGATAACTGAAGACAGGTGAACTCTATGGAACCATTCATGATACTTTAATTTTAATAAAATATGTACACAGTTCAATCATAATGTTTCATTTGCTTCTGAAAATTCATGGCATTTTGAATTAAAAATGATCTTTAAGATGTCATTAATAATAGCTGTTCTACTGGTTCAGCACCAGTTTACAGTAAGGTTTCACACTGTGTTTTATGTCCTATTGGGCTAGCATAAACTAGAAAGTCATGCTTAAGAACACACACTATAAAACAAGAAAAATGGCCAGATTAGTCCGTCTCACTGGGAATCACTAAGGCAAAGTCTAACAACGCTTGTGTCAACTGGTGTTCCTCCTCAGCGCAGCTGGGGTGCAGACACTCGGCGTGAAGGTTACAGTTGCAGTGGGCACCCAGAGGGTGCCAAAGCATCTTTCGACATTTTACACATGCGCACAAGGCAGGGGGCTGAAAGAGAGTTACGGCTGTGCACCTCTGTGTTTCAAAGGATACAGCTCTGCAGGGCTACGATTAATGTGGCCTCTTGTACACTGGGTTAGAATGGATCTGAATGCCTCCCTAGTTGTGCAACATTAAAGCATTTTCATTAGAACCCTTTTCTCTGGCACCAGGGGAAGGTCTAACAAACTGGAACGCAGTGCTCCTCTCACGGCAGCCCTTGCAGACATATTTTAAATGTGTCTGGAGACCTAACTAGGCTATCTGCAAATATCCTGAGTTCTCAACTTGTGGGTCGGGACCCTTTGGGAGTTCAACGGTCTTTTCACAGGGGTTGCATATCAGATATCTTACAAATCAGGTATTTACATTACAATTCCTTTTTTTTTCTTTATTTACATTTCAAATGTTATCCCTTTTCCCTTTTCCCCCCTCTACCTGGAAACCCCCTATCCCATCCTCCCTTCCCCTGCTTCTATGAGGGTATTCCTCTACCCACTCCACTCCCACCTCCCTGCCCTCGATTCCCCTACATTGGAGCCTTCATAGGACCAAGGACCTCTCCTCCCATTGATGCCTAACAAGGCCATCCTCTGCTACATATACAGCTGGAGCCATGTGCACCCCTTGGTTGGTGGCTTAGTCGCTGGGAGCTCTGGGGGGGGGGGGGGGTCTGGTTGGTTGATATTGTTCTTCTTCCTATGGGGCTGCGATTTTTAACAGCACATCACAATTATGAAGTAGCAACAAAAATATTGTTATGGGTGGGTCACCACAAAGAAGAGCTGTCTCAAAGGGCCGCAGTGTTGGGAAGACTGAGAACCACGGGTCTGTCTGCTCCTTCTCACAGCGTACACGCACACACACACACACACACACACACACACACACACACGAGTCTGTAACCGGTCACTAGCTTTATAATGGATTCTTTAAATGTCTCACGAACAGTCAACAGGGTGCTGCGCAGCACTGTACCTCGTCATCCGCCTGCCTCAAGCGGGCCACAGCGTACCGCCTCACGGTTGGGTTGGTGTAGTGAGAGGAGAGCAGCTCCAGGGAATCCTCCACATCCATTGGCTTCCACTTGCCCAGAAGTTCCAGTGCCTGCTTGGCCTCCTGGGGTAAGTCCCAATTAACACACTTCAAGAACTTTGTCAGAGCCTGGAGTCAGAAAAGATTTAACGGTCAGGAACTCTATCCTCTTGTCAGGTCAAAGAGCTCTGGTAAAGGCAGAGGTCTAATTGGTCTTGACAGAAGAATCCTGGTCCTAGAGCAGCAGTGCAGGACAAAAAAACACCCACGGAGGCAGTGGGTGGGGGACTTCCCTGTAACTTTATATTTGCAGAACACAATTAATTTTTTAATTTGTTTTTCTGGTTTTAAAATATTGGGGGCTTCGAGACAAGGGAATGGGCAAGGGCAATCCTATGAGCATTAACGTGCCTTGGAGACAATCTTAGCTCTGCAATATTAACAGTGTGCCACAAGAAACTACAGCAAGCCATAGGCAAGTCCTACCACTGGCCTCGTTGCTATCTGGTCAGGGTCAATTCCTTAGCTTTGATACACACTCTCCAAAAGATGAAAGAGACACCACGATGCCTCTCTAAGAAGTGACTCCTTAAAGAGGCATGCATGTTTTGAAACAAAACAAAAAAACCAAAACCAAAACCAACATCAAAACACTCAAAACCCAAACAGCAAGAGAGCTAGGTACAGAACTAGCAATCTGTGTGGCATGGCAGACAGCAGGATTTTTCTAGAGGCTTCCTTCTCTGGCAATGCCATGTCCTCAAGTTTGGACACGGCTGCCTTGCAGAAGTCAAGTCCTGACAGCACAAACAATACACAACTCACTTCAGAGAGGCATATTCCTGTTTCTCTCATGCTAAACCCTAAAGCCAGTCTTCTGGCAGCACCCCAGGCAAAATGTAAAGCTCTTTTTATTTTGTTACAAATTTGTCATCTTACAGACTAGCTCTGATGCTTTCAAACTTTCTTTCAACCAAACTCTACACTCAGTTCTTGCTGAAGTGCTGATTGCATAAACAGGAGGAACTTAGGATGGGAGGTGAAGACAATGGCCCAATGGCTAGCTAGTTAGCCAATGGGCACACTTCAGGTTCCCCAAAAGACCCTGCCTCAAAACATAAGCTGGAGAGCAATTGAGGGAGACATGTGAGCTTGCACTTTGGCCTATACAGGCATGCACACTCAACCCTTGCCCACAATGCACACACGCACAAAGTAGTAAGAAGATAGACCACTATCTCACTCTGTAAAGCCAGCAGACACCATCGCTCTACACAGAGTGACACTCTCTCCCAACCCCAAGTCATTAACCAGACCCCAACAGTACTCCTCTAAATCCATTCCCAACCACTGGTAATTCTTCCTGAATTTCCCCTTACGCTGATTCCTCTAATACCACACATCTGAAGGTTAAAATGCTACTAAGCAGTTTAACACTTCTGTTTTTCATTGTTTCAAACAAACTCTTACAAGTTCAAAGGTGGAAAGTGAACTTGGCACAAATAATTAGGAGTAATTGACCTGACAGCCCTGCCAGGAAGAGATACAAGCAATAATTATGCTATTCTAATGACTAATTTCACAGACATCTAATTGACAGTACACAGTACATACATACACATATACCTATATACATATACATACACACACACACACACACACAGTACTTTGAATAGTGAATCAAAAGACAAAACCAAACAGAAACCAAAAACACCGTTCATGTAACTTCTTCTCGACTGTCAGTTCTACCCATTGCTGATGGGGTACAGCCACCGTGGGAAGCAGAAACCTGGAAACAGATCTACCTCAAGATGCATTTAAACCACTGTGGGCATTTATCCAAAGGATTCCACACCTACTACACAGATGCCTGCTCATTCATGCTCATGGCAGCTTAATTCATAACAGCCAGTAATCAGAAACTGCCTAGTATCCACCAGCAGAGGAACGGATAAGGAAAATGTCATACATTTGTATACTGAGTTTTATTCAGCTGTTTAAAAAACAAATCAAGAAATTCACAGTTAAATGAATGGAGCCAGATAAAAATATCCTGAGTGAGGTAACCCAGACCCTAAAAGACAAATATCACATGTATTCTCTCATATGTGTATGTTAGGTTTTAAGCCTTTGATAGGTGTGCTACAATCTATACAAGCACAGAAGCTGGGTTCAGAGTAAGGGATTAGGTGGGAAGGGGGTAGCTCTCAAGGAAGAGGCAGTAGAATATATAGTTATGGAGAGACAGCAGGAAAACTAGGCTAGATTAAATGGGTAGGAGGGCAGGATGGTGGGTGGCAAAGAAGGGAATGTGGGGAGGGGCAGCTAATAGTCATATAACTATTAGCTTGAGGGGTCACATGACAACCTATTACAGTAAAAGAACCTATACATATTTGTGCATACATATGTGTGTTTGTGTATGTATTTATGTATGTATGTATGAGAATGAAAGAAATCTAAATGGAAATCTAACTAATGGAGAAGACAATGCCCAACTAGACAGCTTTCACTACCAAGTGAAACGTCCAGTGCCAAGAACAGATTACATGCAGTGGAGTGAAAAGGGACCCATGGAAAACACCAAACAGCTCAGGCACTTGCCAAAGCTTGATTGTTTTCCAAATACTGAAAACAAGGCCCTACCACTGAAGACAATGCCTGCTGAGCATGTAGAAGTCACACTGGTACTTAACTGGAGACTTCCACCCTACTGACAGTGTTCACGGTACTGGAAGGTACTGTGCCTGCTACCAGAGGAAAAAGACAAAGCACCAACCCAGCTCCAAACCCTGAGATCTATACTGCTGACCTGCCTGCAGTGGTGCACTGGTGCAATAATGACCGGCCTGTGGGAGTGACCAACCACTATCTCTCTGGATGTAAGCTCACTCCATGAGATGAAATCCATGCCTGACACTGCTGGCGTCACCAAGAATCAGAAACTAGACAGGTCATGGGCCTGGGGGAAAACCAGTGACTCCTAATGATATTCTGCTGTGCCCAGAGATCAGTGTCTCTCCATCAATATCCTATATCTGCCATCATCATCTTCACACGGAGAATGTGAAGAAAGGGAGAATACTCAGCCCTACATGGGGCTGTCTTCATCAAAGCCCTCCCATTAGGGGTCAGGGAACTGTGTGGAAGAGGAGGAGGAGGAAACACTGTAAGAGCCAGAGGGGGTAAACAACCCCAAGGAAATGAAATGAAAATTCTAAGTATCATTTCCTAATAACTAATGTCCACTAAATTTTTTCTAGAGCCCTCCTGAGATTAGGAAGGAGAAATCCTCCCAGAGCCGACTGAAAGCCCGGGAAGCCCATCCGGATGTGAGACACAGACTGGAAGAAGGCCTGTGTGTCTGGACGGCTGCCATCAGCACAGGACGCATGGGCTGCTGTGATTGTTGTGATGACTACTCCCGCCAATTCAAGGCCAATTTACACTGGTTTGCTTAAGAGCCCTTCCTGCACATTAAAAATATTATTTACTCTCTGCCAGTTACCTAAGGTCCTTCTGGTCTGAGATGGTGGCTTCACTGGCACCTTTGAAGACAAGCTGCTGTCTTCAGGACACCTGACACCCAGTCTATATCGTCACCATACACACAAACGGGCCTGAATTCAGTGGGAAGTGACTACTAAGATAAATGTTTACCTTACAAGCCTTTCCATCTGAGGAAGGTCTCTGTAAGGCTGCCCTATACTTTGGCACTGTGCATCCTCACATTAAAGTCTCCATCTTCCCATGTAGTTTACATGACCGCAGCATTCAAGCCATAGTTTCTGTGACCACAGGACTCTTGACTTAGCACAGTGGGGCTGTAACTAATTCATGCTCTGTAGAATACGAATCACAAGCCCCATGCTGCTGAGGAGGAAGAGCAAGCACTCAAAGCTGGAGTAACACCAAATGCCCCTTCCTCCTTTCACAGTTAAGACTCATCCACGAATGGTTTCCCAAACGATCAATAAATGAAGCACAGCAAAGGCTGAAGAGCTTAAAACAATCCTACCTTTATTTTTACTTTTACCTTAGAAAAATAAACTAAGCCAAGTAGAACAACATATCATGAGACTCAACACACTGGTTCACTGTCCAGCATGAGATGACAGATGCATGGCACAAACCTGTCCATGCATCTCTGCTCTGCCTCCAGTGTACTCAGAAACCCTGCCGCACGTCTTCTCTGTTCTCGGCTCTAGATCTTCACTGACCGCTGCCCTTCTAAAGCACGGACACGAGCATGTCAAGGAGCATGTATACTTCCGTGGCTCTGTAATGAGTCCTGATCTGTGTGACAGTGATGTGCAATGTACATAGTGGGTCTGCTGTCCATTTAAAGGTTCCTAGCAATCATCGGCTAGTAAAGAATGCATGTGGTGCATTCTATGCAGGTCAAAAGGTCATATGCATAAAGAACATAAATCTATTTTTTAAAATATATCTTTAGCCCTTACTCTAAGATAGAATACTTCAAGAATGTCAAGATACATAAATTTACGGGAAACTAGAGCTGTGATCCATCAAATGACTGGCCTGCAGTTACAGAGCTGCTCAGCGGTTACAGGTCAGGCACAAGAACAAGTCTTCAGACTAGAGGCTAGTCCTGGCAATTCATCACACCTCTCCCTCCAGTTTCCTTACCAAATGTCCAGTTCTCACCTCACCCCCATCCTGCTAACCAACTGCCTGACACTCTGCTAATTCAATTTCCACATTACAATCACACTGCTTCCTCTATCCCCATGGTCTGAAGACTTCACAAGCTTTGTAATCGGTGTGACTGCATTCCTAGTCACCCAGGAACAAAGAGGCAAAGAGGTTGAGAAAGAAAGGACTCGGTTTCCTCTGCACATGCTATGGAACAGGCTGTGCCGTCTCACCTAGAATGGTAAGCTGTCTCCTTTAGAATACGAGGAAATGAAGCGCGCTGCTCGATCCTGTGCAATGGATACAAACTACAGAGGTACAAACTGAACCCAAATCTGCCTTCCAGATTCATGCAGATGTTTTCTAGGAGTTGACATGCAAGAATATGTGTCTCGCTTTATACACCTTTTCCTATGCTTGTAAACACCAGTGCAGCCAGTATATTGCTGTGTAGCAAGTGTGCTTGACTGTAGCTGCATTTTTAGTGTAATTTTACTTTCCTTTAATCATTAGTAAAAAAGGCTCTAAGTAAATCTGATACATAAACTATTCAAAAAACTCACCTTTTCTTGATTAGTAAGATAGTATCTGAATTTCCAAACAAGATCTTGTTCTTCATATGTGAGCTGCTTGGTTGGTGGGTAACTCACAATAATCTAAAGTAAAAGAAAAAGAATTACATTTGTCAAACATATACTTAATACATATTTCCATTTCATATAATATTTCATTTGCTTAATATTTCTGTAACACAATTATTACACAAGCTGGGGGAAGGAGCACAGAGCCAATTAAGGCAAAATATGTGCTGAGACATCCGTTCACAAAGCAACTCATCAGACATGCAAGGAACAATGAGACGGCCATGCTCCGTAGGAACATATGATTTCCAAGCTTATTTTAATTCAACTAGACAGTGAGGAAGCCAAAGCAACAATGTCCTTCACCATAAAATAAGGAGACACAAAATGAGTCCCTGTCTTGTCAAATCAGCATGCAATTCTTTGTGCTTCCTTCTAAAGGAACACTTCACAGTTCATTTCTAAGAACACTAAATTGAAAATATTTATAATTTTCTAGTTATGCCTCCACAGAGACAGAATTACTAAAAGTCCCAAAACTATTTAAAAACAAAACAAAACAAAACCATTCTGCAGACAGCATGAATCTATTGGAGTCATGAAGTTACAGAGTTCAGCAAACTTTGAAATGATGCATAGTGCAAGCTGTAATAAAATGTCCACTTGCTTGTTCTCACACAGCCTGTGTGTTCTCTTACATTTAGCTGATCTCTTGTGGTAGCGTTGGGTTTGAGATCGTGGTCAGATGGTCCGCTTCTTAAACTCCGAGCAAGCTTGTGGTGTTTGCTCTCCACTAAATTCTCCTTTAAATTATTTGATACATTGCACAGGTTAATGCTCATTCTAGACAACAGTGTCCTTACAAGCTTTGTAAAGCAGCTTACCATAGACATTTGAGGATCAGGGACTTTCACTAACTCAAAACTTGTTAAAATCGGAGATGATTCATCACCATCCTAGAATACAGTACAGGGTTTAAAATAAAAAAGGAAGACATTTATCCAAATGGTAAGTGGACATAACATTATAAAATGCTAATATATTTAAATTCAACTTTTAAAACATCACTGTTTTGTTTCTAAATTCTTGTGTTCTTTCAATTCCACATTTTTTATTTTTATTACTAATAAACCTTTTGGAAAATAAGTAGAAAAAGTTTTATTATAGTTGTAAAGATATGAAATCTGAAAACAAATAGATTGTTTTTTACTGTAATTTTTAAATCTTGGTTTATTATGGCAATGGATAAAAACAGTTCAGGTGTTACCAGGAGGACTAATTAAAAGACTCAAGTGTGGGTCACATTTCTGGCCAGTGAGAGACTGCAGCAACACAGCATCTCAGGGACAGAAGCCTTCAGGGACAAGAGCACAGCACTAATCCTTAACACATGCTAAGACTTACAGCTGCCTTATCTTGTTGGTGTCATCAACCCTGAAGAATGAGCTTTTGTTTTTAATCCAACTCAGTATAATAAATGTTTCTGCCAAATTACTGCAATAGGCGAATTATGATCAACACGTGGCCCCTGTGACTGTGTACCTAGCACTGCTATAGGACTGTTACAACAAACGCAGGAGTGACTGAAAAAGCACTCCAGTAACTGAGTCTTACCAGAAACAACATAGCCCGCCCCAGCTGCGGGCTAACGGGCTTGTTCTCGGCCACAACACCAGAAAACACATTTATCCACCCAACTGTGGCAGCTAATCTTCACTAAGACTATCTGTCACAGAAGACAGGTGACAACCAAGTCTGTTTCCATTAGACTGTGCTGCACTGGCCTAAAAATCCTATATAAGTATTCTGCAGCATTTAAAGGAAACCCTTTCAACCTGAATTTAAAGGAAATAATTTGAAATAGAACATTCAGGACATTGAACTATTCCTCCTATAATGAGTAAACATGAACAATACACAACTGTTACATCAGTACAGTAAAAATTGTCTCAACACTTTGAATAAACTATATACAAACATGTCAATGACAGCTTTAATAAGCAAAGACACACATATACTTCCAACATACTTATACAGATTAAGTAACAGACACCTGAACTTTCAAAGTCTTGCCAAAGAAGTGTTATGATTTCCTATTTATTGTGCAAATGGGTAACTGTAAATTATGCTATTACTTGGTTTCATACTCACAGATTTGCAGTACGGTTTTACTGAGAATGTTTTGATCACTGGCATACTTATTGGCTAGCGTGGCCCAGGCCTACATGATCCAAATGGTGGCAGCTCTGTGGTATGGCTGTGTATGCAGAAGCAGCTGCAGTGGAAAGCTGTCCGTTGGTTGCTCTTCTGCAACCAAACCATGTGTCTAAGAAGAAAGAGCAGTCATTGCTGCCCAGCCCTGAGAGAAGAAAGCAGAGTCCCTAGGAGAATACCTTTTCATAGTAAACAATGCCATACTCCTTGTCATCGCATTTGACACAGCGAAACTCAACCATCAAGTACATGAAATTAGAGCTTCGTTTCTCACTCTAAAAAAGAAAAAATATAAAGACATATAAATGAACGTTCAAACTTTCTTTTTGAATGAGGGTCTTCACCACAATTCAGCAATATATGAATCAATCAACCTCTACCTAAAATATAACTTTTGTTCCTATCCACATGTAAGAGCCATACAGCACCACTGTTTCATCTAGAAGGGGATGTTACTCAGCAGACAATCTCCAGACTCAATAAAACATTTGGCTTCCTCAGTACCTTAGATTTTATGATTTAAATCCATGCAGGCACAACACCAAGGTCACTTAAATTGTTCAGCGCCATAAAGTACTGTCTACTGTCTGGTGAAAAGCAGAGGAAGGGCAGCCCAGCCAAGGAGGGAAAGCCTGCCCGGTGCTACATCTCTACACACAAAGCACTGACCTGGAAGAAAACGTATGTGTTTTGAATAAACTATTTTTTCTAATGATACTATTATTAAAAGTGCAAAAACTATCTCCTCTAGTGGTCTGTGCTGTAAACATGTGAATACAATTAGAAAGGATCTCAACTGTATAATCAATACAGGTGTTACAGATGATAAGATTCCTTTAAGACAAGAATAACGGGCTGTCACACTCAGTCTCCACCGTCTTTCTCCCCCCCTGCCCCTTCTCCCCCGCTAAGAACCTGTAGAGGTTTAAGTCATGCGATGTGTACACCACGAGGTCATTACCAGCTAGACAGTGATACTCTCCTCTCAGAATTTGATTCATAAAGTGGCTTCCATTCTCTAGACACAAACTCTTACCAAACCTGTGGTATTCTTAAAACAAACCTACAAAATACAACCAGCTTTAGCAAATACAACTGTTTTTAAAAGACTCATTGAAGGTCATCTTTTAATTAAATCTTTATAAGGGCTCAATACACAAGGTCAAGAAAAGGTAAACTATGTATAATGGAGTTCTTACTGAGGCTACAACACCCCGGGAGCACTGAAAGAGAGGTGTGGGCTGGACAGCAGGTGTAGAAGACAAGTGGTGACCTCAGAGAGGAGACAATACTGCTGATGGAGACTCAACAGTCACAGGAACATGATGAATATGGCAACACACCTGAGGTGCTGAGCCATCACATATGATAGGTAGGCAGCCCTGCTAATGACTCAAATGACATTAACACTTAAAAGGCCAGGTTTATTGCTGAAGGAAGCCCATATCTGACAGAGAACTGACAATAAAAAATTAACTTTTAAAAAATACTAGCTTAGAAACCTTCAGAATGTATTCCTGATGTGAAAAAGGAAACAACTCACCTCGTTAATCATTTCTATCTCTCTAAATGTTAATCTGTCCAACCAATCCACTTTCACCATGTGTCCTTGTCGATGAGCCTTGGTGAGCTGCAGAAAAGTACAACAGGGTTAATTTCAACACAGATCCAACAAGGAGGAAGGAGGACGGAAACCCACCACCCAGCCCTACGGGAAAATCAAGTGTGTAACACCATGCAACCCAAATCATTTTAGGCCACGGTGGGAGAACGCCCCATCAGCCTCATAGGACATAGTACACACGGCATTAAAAATAACTCTGACACGACTTAAGACAATATAATATACATTAAAACAAGTGAATTTTATACTTATATTTGGAGCCTACTCTCAAGATATCTAATAAAGTATATACAGATACTTCAAATTCTAAAGTGATTCAAGATTCAAAACACTTTCAGGTTTTAAAGATCTAAGCTGAAAGATGCTGAGCCTATAATATCAACTCTACATAAGCCCTTTACGTATCTAATTCCATATACAAAGAGTTCCTACACAACAGATTACACACATGAAGCAATCCTACACATTTGAGTCTACATATTAATCTACATGCTTAGAACATCAGATTCAGCATGTGAAACACTTCTAAACTTCAGATTCCCACATAAAAAGCACTATTACATATCAAAACCGCATACTATATCAGAATAAGAAACGCAACAAGAGACAAACCTTTTTCTAAAAATGAAAATCATTAAAAAAAAGTTGTAAAATCAAGCCTGCAGTCTTGCGAAGAGCAGAATGAAGTCCTCCCCGACTTCATGTTATTTGCATGTTTTACAGTTCTTATGTTTTGACTATCATACATGAAATTATAACACGAATAGATCCTCCAAGGAATAACACACCATCTTTCCTCCATTCTTCCCACTTTTAATGTAACATTCTGAAAAAATGACTTATACAAAGGTAATTCTTGGGGAGGAATAAATCACCACTTTAAGGTGTATGTACACACACATGCCATGTGTACCCTATTTTAGGAAACAATGATAAAGGATTTAATTTCTAACATTGCTGATGTTTGAGTCCACTGAAGTCTTACACACTAATCTTGGCCTAGTTTCAGAAATTACATCATGCTGGTTTTTCCAATTCATAGAGAAACACAATAAGCTGCAAGCGCCTTACATCAGAATTCGGTTTGTTCCTGACAGTGCACAGTTTAAACATCAGCTTTACTTACTTATCAAAATCTTTGACAAATTCATAAAATGAAGCACAAGTGGGCATCAAAACCTTCTCTCCGCACTTCTCTTAGCTCACTGATTTCCTCTCCCCTGCCCATGCCATTGCTGTATTCCCATAAGGACAGCAAATAGCACCATTAATTAATACCTCAATCAGATCTGAAAGCCAAAACCACTAGTAAGTACTCTTTGTCTTCCTTGACAACATCACACCCATTATTGAGTCCACAGTATTTCAGAAATCAAAAGTGTTAACCTTATGCAAAACACTGGAGGTTCTGGGGCTAGAATGGCAGCTCAGTGATTAAGAACATTGGCAACACTTGCAGAGGACCAGGGCTCCATTCCCAGAACCCACAGAGTAACTATCATCCATAACTCTAGTTCCAAGGGACTAAACACCCTCTTCTGGTTTCTGTCAACAGCAGGCCTATATGTGGTTCACTTCTATGTATTCAGGCAAAACACTCATCCATATATAACAAAACCTCTTAAAAAGAAGTTTGAGGTCCACTGTAATACAAAAGTACTACTGAAGAAATAACCAACTTGCTTTTGCATAGCAAATAGGACCATTTTTCCCTCATGGTAATCACTAAAATGAAAATAGATATAGAGATATTAGTAACTGCTATTGATGTTTATAGCTGTGCCAGTCATAATAGCTATGAAACAGCTCCAGTCTAAATGTCTATCAAGGATGAACACATAAAAAAAATATGATATGCATATATCACACAGGAAATTTTTTTCAGCTGTAAAGAATGAAATCACACTTTCGAGAAATGGATGGAAGTGGATGGAGATCATTGTCCTATAGATCTAGATTATCCTATAGATCTGGATTATTCTATAGATCTGGATTATCCTATAGATTTGGATTATCCTATAGATCTGGATAAACACTGAGCACTTATTTCATCATATTATGAATCTAGATGTGTGTGTGTGTGTGTGTGTGTGAGAGAGAGAGAGAGAGAGAGAGAGAGGAAGAAGAAAAGAGAGAGAAAGAGAGAGAAAGGAGAGAGAGAGAGGAAGGGAGAGAGAGAGGGAGAGAGGGGAAGGGAGAGAAAGGGAGGAAGGGAGAGAGAGAGGGAGAGAGGGGAAGGGAGAGAAAGGGAGGAAGGGAGAGAGAGAGGGAGAGAATTGTCAAAGTAGAAGGTGGACTGAGACTAGAAGTGGGGACAGGGAGAAGATAACAGAACCTGTGTGACGCAAAAGCAAAGGGGTTGTCTACTTGGGAAAAGGGAGGCAATTAGTAAGTCAGGTAGGAAGTAAAAGAGAGGGCAGAGCGAATAGCCTTCAACACAATACACGGCAATGCTGTCTTGAAACACGTGACTTTTTTATGCTAACTTATGTCCACTGTGCAGTCACGGAATGATATAGATTATAGCTGAGACTGTTGTCACTCTTTCAACTGTTATGTCCCATTGTGTTGTACTCAATGATCTAGATTATAACTTAGGTGCTTGATTGACGGCATTCTGCCTTCCACTTTTCTTTTATAAATTCCCATGTTATGATGTGAGGAGTGTGTGCAGTGCAGTACTACAGGTAAGTAGAGTCAGCCGGCAGATATGAGTATCCTTCCTATAATCTACAACCGGCATGCAGGCAGGCAGCAAATGTCAGGATAGTTCTTTCATCCATCCTATTTCTTCTATGTATCACGTTCACCCTCTGTCCTCTGGCTCCTGTTGCACTAAGCCTGAGATCCAGACCCCAACCCACAGGGGCCAGATGTGGCACTGTGAAGTCCCCTGGCTTCCCTTCCTGTCTGTTTCAGTGCTCAGCCCCCCATACCTTCCAATATCTCCACATGGACTAAGAAACACGTTCCATCTCCTTGTCCCTTTCCTCTGCCTCCTCTTAATCAAACTGACAGAAAGGAAAGCACACTGCAACGGCATCAAGCAGAGCTGTAAATGAGGCGGTGGCAGTGGAGAGCATGCTCTGCACTAACCTTTCAAGACCAAGATACAGATTCAATATAAACCAAACGCCAGAGCACAGTGGTCACATCCAAAGTCCCAGGAGGGTATGCAACCTACCATAAAATTCTTACACTATGGCAAGCTGAAAAACAGAGATGAAGGAAACAGTGTAGACACTGGCCATCATTCCCAAGAGGTTGGCCCAGACGGTGAAAGGTAACAGAGGGGCTTTAAGTCTGGTCTCATACTATGTTCACATAGCAGCTAAGACCCAAGTCAGCACTAGTTGAAAGTGTTTAGAGATGGAGAAAAAGAGGACAATAAGCAAGATACGGGGACTAGAATATTTTGATATATACATTTCCTTCTGTACCTTATTACAATTCTATGAAATCTAAATTATAAAAAAATGAGAGCCATGGGGCTGGGGAGGTGGTTCAGTGGTTAAGATTACTGACTGTTCGCCCAGCAACCACATGGTGGCTTACAACCAGCTGTAATGCCCTCTTCTGGTATGTCTGAAGACAGCTACAGTGTACTCATATACATTAAAAAAAACAAAAACAAACAATAAACAACAATAAGAACAACAAAAAACCAAGACCTACACTATACAGTGTTACCTCCTCTTCTCATAGTCATCATTTCTCAAGGGAAACGAGGCAGGTTTATAAAGCAGTCTAAATCATTAGAGGGATGTATTCCTTTAAAACCACTCTGAAAGAACTGTTTTTAAAGAGGTTAACTTGGAAAGCAAGCTTTTGGATGTTACTTACTCATATCACAGTCAGAATTTATTTCCTATACCTCAGTAACAAATCAGAGCAAAAGCATTAAGTCCAGCTCGGAGGTGACACTTGGTGTTTAATAATTACCCAACACCATCTTTTCAGGGGCTATTTAAGTGGCTGGTCTTCACAGCCCCATTATCCTTAGGCAGCCAGAGTGAAATGATGCTCTTCTGACCCTTAAAAATTGAATCTTTCACATTTTAGCAGGCCACAGACTATAGATGATTCTAATAAAATATCTATTAACTGTTTAATCACAGAAGTAGCTAAATCAAAGCTCACTGCTGATAGACTCTTAAAGAGAGAGTAGACATGAGAGAAGCTTGTGAACTATCCTGTATACCCAGTAAAAACACAAGCTAGACCTAGAAATGAGCAGCTGGAGTGCATCTTAAGTTTTATTCATTTGGAGAAAGCAAGCTCAAAAGAGGACACCAAACAATACATTCACTCGGGACCTATGCCATCTTTTTCACCTAAAAGAGCAATATACAAAATAGACACAATATGAAAAACCAGAGACCCGCACCTCCAAATCTGATGCCGTCTAGACACGAGGCCATACCGAGCGTGATTGCATGCATGCAGACATGCACAGACAGTACATGGCCCGGCAGCCATCAGGAGGTGCAGGGAGGTGACTGAGGAGTGACTACTGAGTGCATGGAGCTTTTAGAGGTGAGGATGTCCGAAGTCATACTGCGAGGATGATTATGAAGGCTATGGGATCTTATATCTTTCAAGAGTGAAGGCACATGATTCATATCTCAAAACAGCTCCTACAGGTGAATTCAAATCGACAAGACAACTGGTAGGATTCACAACATCAAGCACCCTAGGATCTGCTTGGCTCCGAGCTCTGCTTGTCTCTGAAGTCTATGTACCTTGGCGAGGCGGCTCATCTGATCTTCTGAGAGCGTGCTGCTTGTTCTGCCGGGAGTTCGTGTGGGTTCGGAGCCATCTGCCTCCACGTTAGGCCAGACCTTCAAGTCGTGCATTCCTTGGCGAAACATGCTATGAGAAAGAGAGTTCAGAGTAGAAGTGAACTAAAGCAGCTCATTGTAAAGGAGTACGTGTCATGTATGCCTGCTAGGCTCTGAGACCCCCACGGTTTGTGTGACAATGAGCTAAGCTGCTAAAACCAATACATTTCTGCAGGAGAGACGTCTATAGAAATGATCTACAACCCAATGCACATGTTGTCACTGTTGAGGGAACTCGTTGCTGAGCAGACTTAAGCAAGTATTCACCTCTTTCTTATATGGTTCTAGAGGTAAACCAAGGTAAAATTCAGAGCATAAGTGAGCAGTTACTTGGGTGACTGCAAGGAAGCTAGACATGGGTAAGTCTCATGTCAGGACAAATGATAGTTAGCTTGCCAATCTACATAAGCCAGCACCTCCTGATAAAATGAGGCCACATGCAATCAAGGCAGAAATGCACATAAACAACTGGAAAGCAGAAAAGGACCCAGCAACGCTCCGCCACCCTCCTTCTCAGAAGAGTGCCCAGTCAACAAGGCCAACTGAAGGGCACCCCTGTGAGTATTCACCACTGTTCAGATGAAGATGGGGTCTGCTGTTAGGAGCACAGTGCTCAGCCCCACCTTGGCAGATATCTTACAGTAGCCGACACTGCATTTCTAGCCAATGGAATAATACCACAATTACAGGATGGAATCAAAACCATTAGCTACATCACTCTTCTATAAAGCCTATCTAGGTCTGGGTAACAAGTGTAGCACGTACAGCATGTATGGCTGTGACCATGAGTAAATAATGTGACTTCTTAGTATACATATTGGTTTTCTCATTATTAAAAATACTATATTTTCTTAAAGGCTATTACAAAAACACACAAATACAACCTCTTATAAGGTTTTCTTTCTTCTAAAATCAAACAGATCAGACAGCATAGAGACAGGAGCATCACAGATTCTAGACTAACACGGGCACTCTAATAAGACCTTGTCTCATATAAAACAAAACGCAGATCAACCTTAGAGCAGACTCTACGGAACTAGTGACAGTGAGGTAACTAACATCACTCCTAAAAATGCATGTCCTCACACACCTCACAACAGTACTTGGCGTCCATTCTTTCTGTCTACCAATACTCTGGCTGAAGTGAACTAAAATCAAATAGCCAGAGATGGCAGGAAGTCAGCTTACTCAATGATTTATGCGACTTGGTATACAACTGGAGAAGTTTAGAGCGGGTGTAGGGATGCTGAGTGCTGGTGATAACCAAGTGATCAAATCCTTTCTCTGGACACTAATGGAAACTTGCTGAAAATTACACAGGCCCCAGGTGGTGAGGCAGACAACGTGCAGAGCCTTGCATCCACTTGGGAAATTAAGACAGAGACACAGAACAACAGCACAGCAGGTCCTCCTTCAGCTCCATCAGATGCCCAATACCCTGCAGCTCTGGCTGGCAGGGCCATGCCACTGTAGTAGCCACTGCTACAACTTCAGAATTTACACATACGTGCCATTTGCCTATGGGCCTACCAATTCAAGTAATGACCAATGGGCTCTTCAGCTACTGAGAAATCTCCAAAGTTGGATGTTGAAGTTAAAGACAGTTTGCTGTGGCAGAGCTATTATTGTATAAAACCAGCCTCTGAATTATTCATTAGAACTCTCTAAGAAGTTCCCCTCATATTAACTCACATATACAAAATAGATGTTGGCAAAGGGCACAACTTGGCAGTCACTGTACCATCTTCTGGTATTAGAAGCTTTGAGGAGCACTTTTACAGGCTACTCTAGTAAGTGCACACCAGGATCCTTCAGAAGATATTATATTGTTAAAGAAACATCTGAGAAAACTATGGCCCCAGCAGTGTTTGCCAAATCACAGAACTGTGGCAGCACAGGACATGGATAAATAGCATGAACAGATTTTTCCAAGATTTAAACATCTTAGTTAATTTGAAACAAAGTTTAACTCCTAATTATTACTACCAATTTCTTGGAGCTCTCTGTGATGTAATTTGTCTTTCAGGCACACTTTCCACCTCCTTTGGATGGGAAGCAAAGAAAGTTTCACTTAATGAGCTCCACAAAGAATTGCAGATGCACTCTGCCTGGGTTCCGTCATCTGCCCAGCCCGCCCCTCCATGGACCCTCCCCTAAGCTCCGGATCCAGCCCAGGTCAAACATCCAGTGTCCCTGTACACTCTAGCCATCTGTTAGGACCCACCTAACCTGCCCTCCCACAGGAACCTCCAGGCTCCGCCCACACAAATTATGCCACTGGGGGGAGGGGATTAATTAATCCCACCCAGCAGAAGCCATGGAGGAGGCTGCTGGCTGGCCTGCTCCTCCTGGCTTGCTCAGCCTACTTTGTGATACAGCTCAGGCTCACCTGCCCTGGGCTGGCACCATCTACACTGAGCTAACACAGGCACTATTTGTAAATGAAATATTCACTAGGCTTATTAAATGTACTTAAATTATCACCATAAACTACGAAGTGGATATGCTTTCATTTTACAGGAGAAAAACAGACTATCACTAACTTGCCCTAGGAGAGCAGATACTGAAGAAAGCAAGCAAGCGTCCGACCCAGGTAATTATCTTGACCCTCCCTCCCTCCCTCCCTCCCTCCCTCCCTCCCTCCCTCCCTCCCTCCCTCCCTTCCTCCCTCCCTCCCTCCCTTCCTCCCTCCCTCCCTCCTTCCCTCCCACTCCTCTACCTTACTATGTTGCTTTTCTTAGGTTTGGGACATAATGACAGAATTCTTTTAAATTATCAGAGAAGATGGCTTATGTAAAGGAATTGAGACACGTGTATAAAAGACAAGCTTGTGTTGTTAAAGTTCATACAAAATGAATCACTCTGTCCACAAAAGCTTATAGATTTAAATATAAAGGAATAAAAGTGTAAAGAAAGAAATGCGCCCATAAATCCAATCTAGTGTATATGTGTGTGTATACATACATACATGCATACATACATATATATGTATGTATAGAAAAACCAGCCTAAAAAAAGAAACAGTATTTTGAAAGTAAATGTTTAACACAGTACACAAATAGCCAATTTCTAAGTACAAATACTCCTCAGACATCGCTAAGCAATGAATAATTAGAAAGAACGCGCTTTTAGCTGTACATGTTGGTATAGTCCTTTAATCCTGGAATTGAGGCAGAGGCAGAAACAGAAGCAGAGAGGCAGAGAGATAGAGATAAAGACAGAGGCAGAGAGAGAGAGAGGCAGACAGAGGCAGAGGGAGAGAGGCGGAGCGAGGCAGAGAAAGGCAGAGAGAGAGAGAGAGAGAGAGAGAGAGAGAGAGAGAGAGAGAGAGAGAGAGAGAGAGAAGCAGACAGAGGCAGAGGCAGATCTTTATGACTTCAAGTCCAGACTGATTTATAACAGTGAGTTCTAGGCTAGCCGGGGCTACATAGTCAGATCTTGTCTTAGCAACATCAAAAAGGGTTGTGTGAAAACTATATTAAAAAAAAAAAATGGGCAAAAGGTACCACTGAAGCGATTTACAGAAAATAGTGAAGAAACCTATTAAAATGATAACTCTCATTAACATTTAATGATGTATAAATGAACATATTTAAAGTTTAAAACGGACAAAACCTAAGGCATCTGGTAAGAGCCAGCCAGTTACAGCCATTACTACGTTCCACTGAATGGCAAACAGCTTTCAGTTTCCAGATCTGCACCCTAGGTTCTCACTCCTACAAATGCCATTCTTCTAATAGAAACTATACTGGTATTCACTTAACAGTAGAATAATAACAAAAAGTGTTTCTTTTCATTTAGCTGCTGTAATGGTTAACTCTGATTGTCAAATTTGTAGGATGTAGAACCTCCTAAGAGACAAACTTTGGGATGTGTGTTGAGGCAGTGTCTAAGATTAGGCTAACTCCAGCAGCGCCCTGCCCTAACATGGGCATTGATGTTCTCCAAGCTGGCATCCCTGATGAGAGCACAGGGAAACCAAGCTGCTGACCTGTTTCTGACTGCAGCTGCCATAGGACCCGCTGCTGCTCTGTAGCTGTGGCCTCCCCACCCATGGTGGACTGAACCCGTAAACCTGTGAGCCCATCAGGTGCTACTGTCAGCAATTTGTCACTAATTTAGCATTGAGCAAAAGTAACTAATGCAGCATATCCTGTAGGAACTCCATTTCAGATCCAATCTCAAAAATGTGTAAGGCCCATAGACCTGACTGGTTTTCACAGGATAAAACCACATTATATAAATAATCAAAGTTGTCAGGGAAAGAAAAGAGGCAGCCCTCTGTGCACTAGAGGGCAGAATGCTTACCCGTATTTTCCAAAGAGTGATACGGTCGTTCCTCCCACAGGCACAGCTCTTCCCGGTCCATACACATCCCATATAGTCAGGGCTACCTGGGCATTCCTGGGCAGATCAGGGTACTTCACGGGGAGTTTCAGCCATTCATTCCAACTATGGGAACAAAGTCAACAGAATACATACATATCTTTCTTTCAAATTAACCCATAAAAGATGGTTCAGGCAGATGAGAAAACCCTTCAAAAAACACGAAGTTGAATACTGGTCATGAAAAATAGCAGGTATGTGAAGACACTCTATTAATCAGAACACTTAAGCTAAGCAGTGTGACATATGCCTATAATTCCAGAATTTAACCTGAAGCAGGATTATTACTCTTAGTTCAAAGCCAACCTAGAGAGCTTCATGAGTTTGTTTTGAGTGCAGCCCAGGCTACAAAATGATACCCCCCCCAAAAAAAACAAAACAAAACAAAAACAACAACAACAACAACAAAAAAAAACCCAGTTATAATATAACTACAATGTATGGAACGGAACAGCAGAAAATAAAAATAAGCAAATCAGAAAATATATTTTAACATGTTAAAACTTTTTAACCAAACTATTGTTTTCTCTAACGATTCTCCAGAATACAATTTTATATTATGAAATTAACCAAATCATATTGCAATTATAAAATAATCAATTATGGCATGTTAATGCATTCCTGAGATAATAAGGTAACCCCAAAATAACCATGACATCATGAGCCAAAGCTGGCTTGCACATCTGTTCTATCTCATCAAGTTCTTTTTTATTAAGTTTTTTTACAATATAATTTCACTGCCGCTGGGGACACTTAGCTGTTAGCAGTTAATGCCCCCTAAGAATGTCTGCAAATAACTTGTTAAGGTGTGTCTGTTAATAATACAGAATACTACAGAAAAAAAAAACCAGCAGTTTCTTATGCTATACTCATCTTTGTAAATATTATTCTGCATATAAAATGGACTGGCTTGATAATTTCTACTCCTTCAAGTACATGGATTTTAAAAATCCCAAAAGAATCTCACACAAAAACATGAATACCCAAAGGCAGACAAAATTCTATTTGCTCTTGCTTACCCTCAAAGCATCGTATCTCTAGATCAAATAGACATGTGTCAGTAAGAAACAACAGAATTTTCAAGGACAGCAAAAGTGTATTTATGGCCACTACAAATCCAGGAAAATGAGAGATGTCCATCAATTCTGATTAGAAGCAAAACATTATCAAATCGTTTTTTCTATAAAGTTCTTTAAGAACCACAATACAAGTTTAAGAGATGCTACAGATGAGTATAAGCAACTAAGTAAATTACTACTCACATGGCAAAACAGACTGAAAACCAAATAGTGTTATTATTTGTGGATGAAGAAACCACAGCAGTAGACTGATATAGAGACAATTAACACGAGGTAAAGCTAAAGAGAAAAACTAGTGTCAATATCCAAATTAATCCGTGGAAGTTTTCATCTTGCTGTCTACCCTTACAATCTGAGAGTCAGTACCTTGGTCAAGGGATCCTTCCCCTTAAGTCTGCTGTTCTCTAATTCCTGGGCCCAAGATCTTGTTAAATCAAAGCAACTACAGTTCAACCTGTTTTACAAGCTGTTCTCTAGAGGGAAGTGGTCGTCCAGCTATCACATGGAAAAACTACTCTAGACATTCCAAAACCTATGAGAGGATCAATTCAAACACCAAAAGGCTGTGTGTTCTCAGCACCGTTGTGTCATCTCCCCAGATGACTAGACCTAAACCTAGACACTGGAGTCCCACCATGAGCCCAGAGGCCTTGATTCTCTGGACAGATGAATACACTTTGAAGTGGAAATCATTACATTAATATTCCTCTCCACCCCGTCTCTCTTTCAAATGTTTTGGAGAAGAAGATGTAATCTAAACAGCTTAAATAGCTGAAGGGGCTAGGGCTTACACCTCAGTGGTAGAGTACGTAGCCGGCATGCAGAAGGCTGTGAGTTCAACCCCCAGCATTGTATAGGAAAAGAAAGGAAAAACAAAACAATAAAACAAAACACCTGCCTAAAAGGCAGTAACAACAACAAATCTCTTCATTTGAATTCTAGAAAACTAAAAACGAGGCCCTGTACCTTCTATGCAGGTCTGTGTTAACTGTGATTAAGGTCAGAGAACAACTTCCAGGAGACAGTTCTCTTCTTGCAAATGTAGAGTACAGGGATAGAACTAGGCTGTCAGGTCTGATGGACAGTGCCTTTATTCACTGAGCCATATCCTCCTTAACTATGAGATCTAACTGTAGGACATGACAGACAGGATGGATTAAGACAGATGTGGAGACATTTGGGGTGAATTCCTTATTACTAGAACTCACAGAGGTCACAATCCGACATTTAGATACTAGTACCTCTAATCTAAACAAAGAACATGCAAAAATTAACAATACAAGAAGTTCTTTTACGAAGTAACTTTTTTCTAGTTTATAGACTACTTCTGGTAGGTAATGACTTATTCAGGACAATTGAAGTGTGAAATGTTTAAGTGTAAAGTGTTTATCCATTATTTTATTTTAGGATTTAGGCACTAGATACACCTTTCAAATACTAATAGCAGACTGCATGAAACCTGTTAAGTGTTCCTTTAATTTTGGCCTATTTTTTTAAAATGCCTACTTTCTTGTTACATACTCCAAATACTTTCTCAAATCTATTTTCTACAGTTGTCTTAGGTCTTTGAGTGATCAATATGGTTGGGTTTTTCCTTTGTAATTTTACAACCTTGCAAGCATATAACAGCATAAACAATGAATCAAAGATCTAGTAAATGAGAAGAGACAAGGTTGCCTTTGTTCTAAATTCTTTTTGGCTGTGTGAGGAACAGAAAAAAATTTTTTTTGTATACTAAAAAAGAAAATGGTATTCACCAAAGATACTAAGGCAATGACATTCTACATTTAAATATATTTTAAACCGGGGAATTCCAGTCCACTGTTATAAATGTAATGATGATAAGATAGTAATACTTTTGTTTTGTTTTGCTTGTCTTGCTGTTTGAGTCAGTGACTGACTATGTAGACCAGGCTGGCCTCTAATTCACAGACATCCACCTGCCGCTGCCTTCTGAGTGCTGCCATTCAAGGCATCCACTACCAATGCCTGGCCACATTATTTTTCTATATATTTGTACAGTGGAAATTTTCCAGAATAAAATGTATTAAGTACGTATATGTAGGCTGTGTAGATATAAATATTTATACATAGTTGACACCAAAAAGAAACTATAGAAATTATACTATTGAAAAACAAATCTGGATGTATTAGACCAATACAGTTCAAACTCCCTCTCTCTGAAAAGCCTTCCCAGATTTAGTATGCTATACCAATATATAAGCAGGCTGTAGGATCAATGATGGTATGAGTGTGCACATGGTCATCCATATCCTGTGAGCATATATCACTCATTATGGGCACACACTCAGAGCAGGAGAGACAACTCAGTGGAATACTTGCTGCTCTTACAGATGACCAGGGTTCAATTCCCAGCACCCACATGACAGCTCACATCTGTACTGTGTGCAAATATATAGGTGCAGGTAAAATATTACACAGACATAAAAATAAAAAAAATAGCACACACCTAAGCACCTGTCAGCCTACATGACTGTGAACTAAAACTGACAAATCATTAGAAATGCTTCATACAGTCTGTCAGAATTATCAGGACATTAGATCAAGGATCCATAATATGGAATTTCATGTTATCTTACACTGACTCTACACCCCAACAATGTGTTGCTAATATGTCATGCAAACACTTGATTAAACTATGAACCTAAAAGTAAAGTTTCATTTGGAAAACAAATATATATATATATGTATGTATGTATGTATGTATGTATGTATATGTGTGTGTATCTGTGCATATATATATATACACATATATGTATGTATATATATATCTTACCCGAACATATGATATTAGATCTACTTCTAAAAATACAAATAACAGTTGTCCATTTCAAACTATGATAGACAGACAGAGTCCAGACATGGTTCTGTTCTCCTTTATGTTGTAAATGAGTAAAATATTTACTTTATAAAATGTCAACATACTAAATAAAAACATGAAGTCACTACTCTATCAATACAACTATGTGTACATGTGTAACATGTACTTTTAACATACCTAATATTTACAGTAATCCCTGAAAAACTGTCTCTACTTATAACATTTGTAAGGCAATAGAAAGACACTCTAGAATCTTTTATAAAGTAAATAAAAAAACAAAACAAACCTAACAACAACAAAAAAACAGTAACAATAACCCTACCCCAACCCCAAACAACTTACTTCCATCTTGTACTAAATGCCTTGTAGGATGTTCTGACTGGTAAGGCCAGAGGCTTTCCTTCAGCAAACACTTGACAAGTCACATAGAGATCAGAGCATGTCTCTTGGTATAGCCCAGAAAACTTTAACATGGGATCTTCTAGGACAGCTTTGTAACTTTTTTGTTCTCTCTTCCCTTCCAAGCTCCCTCTGAAAGCACAGACACAATGTTTACTTTAACACACACAGATATATAAAGAGCTAATAAGCTGATTCTGTTTAAAGTACCCATAAACTACCTGACAATACATTCTTATTTTTAAAAGTAACAACATTTTTATATATGATGAAAAACTCTGAAAATCCTAACATTGCTAAACTCATTTTATCTTCATTAAAAATTTCTCTTCTTTGGGCTTCTTCATTTTAAACCCTGTCACCCTCTTGATCCAGGCCTTAAGATTAACTTTTCTGATTCTAGCACTTAGAAGACAAAGGTAGACTGATCTCTGTGTTCAAGTTCAGCCTGGCCTACAAAGAGAGTTCCAGGACAGCCAGGGTCACACAGAGAAACCCTGTCTGAAGATAAAATAAAATAAAATACTGATTTCAAATTGACAACTTTTTACACAGCCTTTATGTTATTATACACCTTTAATTCTAGAACTCAGGAGGCACATACAGCCAGATCTATCTACACAGTGTGTTCTACACCAGAGACACACACAGTAAGACCCTGTTTTTACAGGAACCTGGTACAGCTGTTCCCTGAGAGGTTCTACTAATACCCAATCAATACAGATGCAGATACTCACAGCCAAGCATTAGACTGAGCCCAGGGACGCCAAAGGTAGAGCTAGAGGAAGGACTGAAGGAGCTGAAGGGGATTGCAACCCCATAGGAAGAAGAATATGGACTAACAGGACCACTCAGAGCTCCCAGAGACTAAAGCACCAACCAAAGAGTATACACGGAGCAAGTATATGTAGCAGAGGATGGCCTTATCTGATATCAATGTGAGGGGACGCCCTTGGTCCTGTGGGGGCTTGATGCCCCAGCATAGGGGGATACTAGAGCAGTGAAGCGGGAGTGGGTGAGTGGGTGGAGGAGCACCCTCATAGAGGCAAAAGGGAGGATGGAGAGGGTGGATAGGATGGGGGGGTTGCAGAGGAGTAACTGGGAAGGAAGATATCATTTGAAATGTAAATGAATAAAATTATTAATAAAACTATCATTAAGAAAACAATAATCTTTTGGGTATATTTTTATTCCCCCCATATTATATATTCATCCTATCTCACTATTTCATAATACAAAAAAAAAAAGTGTTGTAACCCATACTGGAGTACGCACAGACACTGTTAATGAAGCTGAAACACTCCGTGGACATCAATATTATACCAGCTATCATACCAGAAATCTGACATAGGCTTTTTAAGACTTCATTCTCATTTTATACATGAAGATGCAGTAACTCAAGAGATCACACTCATTACCTAAGATGGGAAAGTTAGCAGCTGAGAATGCGGACCAGAGCAAGGAGTCCAAAGTCAATGCCCAACGTGGCCTGTGTCTTACACAGATGCCTAAATTTAGCCCAATTAACGGTACATAGGAGATAGGAGCAATCGAGGTAAAGAGCATACACAATGTGTTCTCTCCCGGTAGGAGTCTGACGTCCCCACCAGCAAGAAGGCTCCCACCAGGAACAGCCCTCAAATGTCTCTCCCTGTCCCAGAGAAGTGGCAGACGACAGGTCTGACAATATGGAAACTACACTGCAAAACTGCTCTTGTCTGGAAGGGTGAGCGTCCCTACTTACACAAATGTTTCTATTATTCTGAAGCTAGCATCTCTGGGAATCCATCTTTCCCAGAGGGTTCTCATTTCCGGAAGCAAGGCTCTTAATCTTTATTTAAACGTGCTGCCCCAAGGTTTTACTAAAAGCCTCTTTCCTACCATCTTCTTGATCCCTCTATAACTGACAGGGTCTCCTACTCCCTCTCAACATCTCTGCCTTTAAAATGTTAAACTGCCCCAAAGTTCGTTTGGTGTGTAATTAAAGCTGCACCCGTGTGCTCAGTTATCCCACTTTCACGATTTCCCAACTCTCCGTTCCACCTTCCATCCCTGCTCTAAAGGAAAGAGCTTCATTTTCTTCCTCTCTCTTAGGCGGAGGAGATATTTGTTTCCTAAGGCTTCCCTGGGTAAAATTAGATCGCAGTATTCCCCCAAAAGCTGAAAATGCAAACGGCTCGGTCCCCCTAGGGGAGCTTCGGTGCGGGCTACTCTGCCGAGTCCCTTCAGGAACCGCCCCTCGCCGCCCTCTCTCCCGCTCAGCTCTCACATCTTCAGCTGCACGTTGATGTCCAGGTCACAGCTGTAGATGTAGTGGAACTTCTCCGCCTCCCCCATGACCAGCTCGGACACCAGACGCCACAGAGACAGCAAGGGACTCCAGGGCGAATCCAGGAAGAAATCTCCGCGACCTCAAAACAAGCGAACTTCCGGTCCCGCCCCTCGGCCTGTAACCGAGCAATCCGCGCACTCTACGAAAGCAAACGCGACGGAACACCACCCCTGGGCGGGCTGCAGTGCGCATGTGCAAAGGGAGTTAGCCATCTTGCCTAAGGGCAAACGAGTAGTCAGGAAGCATGGCTTTTTTTGGTTACATTCCAGTCTTCCTGCTTTGACAAAACTTTTTTGTTTGTTTGTTTTCCTTCTTCGATTGAGACAGGAAAAATTCGGCTGAAAATTAATGTAATAACGTTCACATGGTGCAAGCCAAATAAAGAAGAAGCACAAGACTATTTTGGCAAATTTGTATTCTATTTTCCATTAAAAAAGAGATTTAATTATTAATTGACTGTTTCTAGCAGAAGTCTTTTTTGTGTCATGAAAAGAATTTTCACAAGGACTAGACAAAGACTGAGAAAGACCTGAGTTTCATTTTGGCACTGCCAATATTTATACTTCAGTGCTTTGTATTGAGAATATTCTCATCAAATGTGTGGTTCGGCATAAAATTCTACAGCTATTGCTTAGAAATTACCAATAATAATTGGAACTCAGTTTTTTGAATCTTTTCTGAGTCCCTGTAATCTATTCTTGTAAAATTTCACACAATCTAACAATTTGATCGCCGTTTACAATTGTATTTAAAAATTCTTTCAAAGCAATTATAGTTTGTCATATATTTCTTTTCTTTTCTTTTCTTTTCTTTTCTTTTCTTTTCTTTTCTTTCTTTCTTTCTTTCTTTCTTTCTTTCTTTCTTTCTTTCTTTCTTTCTTTCTTTCTTTCTTTCTTTCTGTCTCCTCAGAGCCTAAAATACTACTGACTTTAATAATTCCAACTTATTAACAAAGGTTATATTAAAATTTTCCCTTTTCTGGATGTTTCTCAATTTTGTGACCACCAGAGCTGTGCAAGAGTAAACCAAATAGCCACAAGTATCCTACCTTTGGTAGAAATTATAAAGCTGGTTTTGAATCAGATTGTTTAAACATTAGCAAATCTTTATTTTTGAAAATGTGTATATGTATCCATGTAAGAGTATTTGTCATGAAAATGCAGATGCCTATGGAAGCCAGAAGAGGTTGTCATATCCCCTGGATCTGAAGTCACAGAATATTGTGAGCTGCCCCCATATGGATCACAGAGCTGAACTCAGGTCCTCTGGAAGAGCAACAAATGCTTTTCATCACTGGATCCTTTATCTAACACTGTGAAATCTGTCATGAGAAAACAATTAAATTGTCTGGATCTAGAGATTAAATTCCTCTTGGAATAATGAAATTTAACTTATAAATTATAACAAACACACGTATATATGTTTATATAGTGGATATATATGGATATATATATATATATATATTGGATATATATATTGGATATATATATATATATATATATATATATATATATATATATATATATATATATATCACCAAATAAATGTAATTAAATATAAAGACTTCCAATCAGGCATTTAGAAAATTACATTTTTTTTGTTGGAATTCTATGTTCTGCAGCACGTATGGCATCCATACTGACTGTTCCTACTGAACTGGCTCTTTAAAATTTAGCAAGTTTACATACTGTTACACAGGGCAACTTCCACTTCTCTAGCCTCTCTTTTCTGTTTAGATTAATAATATGGCATATTGGTAGTTTAATTATCATGGTATTATTTGGCTTTAATTTGTCTCCAAATCATTTTTTTTATTTTATTTTAACTCTACCCCTTTCCAGGTAGCTTATGACAACTAAAATAATAGTAATCAAACCCTACATAATTGTGAACACAGCACAATACTAAATGTATTAATAATTCAAGAAGAGCAAAGCCAGTATTAAGGATTGTCTTGGTAATCCATTTATGCATGGTAAGAGACCCATAAACTCGAACTGATAGTGTCTCTTCTAGACTACACATAAGTCAGATTATTGGTGGATTTTAGACATCTAATTGGCAAGACACATCCATAGGGAATATGAGAGCCTCAGGCATCTTCACTCTGAAAAGAATTATTTTTTCTTTCCACTCATGAATATAACACACACTAATAATTATGCAACACATTTTGTACTGCAAGCAACTACAATTGTCTGTCTGTAGAGAAATAGCTTACAGCTGTGAATGCTTTCTTTGTTTAATAGCCTGTCCCATTGACTATGTGATCTGGCGTTTAATTTTCCTTTGGAGGTGCAGTTTTTATTTTGTTTTTGTTTTCCATTTCATTTCAATTTCATGTTTAATTATTCTAATAGCAGTTTTTAATAATGGTTTAGAAATTTGTTCATTGTGATCTCTTCTTCCAATTGCTCATGACTCACAGTGATAATCAGTTTAGCTTTTTTCCATTTCCAAGATCCAATTTATTCTCTCTAGCTTATAATTTTAAGAAATGCAATTAGCGCTTTAAAGGCAACTATCTATTATTGGGCTTCCATCATGAACAAATTATGATACTAAAAGATTAAGAGTGCCTCACAAATCCTTTTTCTCTAATTAAATTTTTTCTTATAAGTTTTCTAATACCCTTAAGTATTTTAAAATTCAATAACTTGATAAAACCTACAATAGTGCTAAGAAATGCTAAAAGTCTTACTCTAATTTAAGATGTTGATAAATTTTCAAGTGACAATATAGGAAATATGGGCTTAATAAATATCCACCAGTTAGGGATCCCCATGTCCAAGGGGATTCCATTCAAGAATATAATATACATTAGCTATTAAAAAGGGAAAGATAAAAAATGAGTTATTGTGAGCATATGAAATCATACTTAAATGCAAATTCCTTTGCATTCATGTCATATTGTAAAGAAGAAACTGTCTTCTCTATGGCACAAATGAGGAAAGAAGACCTAGATTTGCATAAAATCTCTTGTCAAGCATCTCAGCTGTGAAGCAGGAATAGGATGACACTTATTTCCCTAGAAAGTATAATTAGAAAACCTTGGTTATCAAGGGGTACACATGGTTCCAGCCAAAAATGTGGCAGAGGAATGCCTTGTTGGGTATCAGTGGGAGGAGTGGTCCTTGGTCAGGTAAAGGCTCAATAGAGATCCCAACAAAGGGAAATTGAGGGTGGGGAGGTGGGAGTGGGTCAGGTGGAGGGGCATATTTGTGGAGGCAGGGGGTGGGAGGAGGGGTTGGGGGTCTTTGGAGACGGGGAAGTCGGGAAAGATTTTACCATTGGCAATGTAATAGAAGATGATATTTAATTTAAACAAAGTAAAAGAAAAAAAAAAAGAAAACTTTGGTTATGGAACTGGGAAGATGGCCAAGTCAGTGAAGTACATGACATGCATCTTGTTATGCAAGATGAGTTCTTGAGTTTGAACTCAAGACCCTATGTAAAATTCTGGACACAAGGATTTCTGCATGTAATTCAAGTGCCTTGGAGATTCAGGGGAATCCATGAAACTTTGTGGTTAATCAGTCTAGACTGATTAGTGAGCACCAAACTACTGAGAGAGCCTGGGACAGACAGAATCAGGCTCATTCAGTGTGGTATAGCCATAGATGATAGAGCCCGTATTTAAAACTAAAATCCATGGTGTTTCTGAGGAATATGCCTAAAGTGGATGTCCAGTCTCCAAATACATGCATGTAAACACTTGCATGCACACACACACACACACACACACACACACAAGGAAAGGGAGGAGCTGTGGGAGTATTATGGGCAGATCTCTTAGATCCTGCCCTCTCTATACTATAGGACTGATCTCAAGCATGGAAAAGATCTTATTTTCACTGTTGCAGTAATGTTTTTAATTTTTGTTGAATACATATTTTGCCTTACTAGGTGTGTGTGTGTGTTTTGTAGGAATGTGTGGAAATATGTGTTTGTAGGTGCATTTGTATGTACACATGTAGAGCTAGATATCAATGCTGGGTGTCTCCTTGTATCACTCTCTACCCTTTTGGCCAGAGAGTCATTGGGATTCACCTGGACCTACCCTTCCAGTACTAGACTTGACGATACATGATACTGTGCCCAATTCTATATTATTCCTGGGGATTTGAATTTAGATCCTGATGCTTAAACAGCAAGCACTTATACAGTAAAGCATCTCTTCAGCCTCCAATTCTGTGTTTTCAAGTTATGAAAATTTCTTCTCTTTTTCTGAAAAGTATGTTCTTTCATTGAAAAAGGAGGTAAAACATTTTATGATAAAATTGAAGATTTACATGGAACATATTTCTGATTAGATAGGAAAGATATATAGAAAAAACACTTTAAAATTGACAATATTCATGGAAAATTAAAGAGTAAAATGGTAGACATGAAAACATTGCTAAATTAATTGAAAAAGGAAGTAGAAACATTTTATGATATAATTGAAGATTTATGTGGAAAGTATTTCTAATAAAATTGTAGAAAAATATAGAAAAACATGTTAAAATTGAAGATTGTCATGGAAAATGTTTTCCATGTAAATCTCTAATTTTATCACAATTTTTTTAATTCCACATTTCAATTAATTTAGAAAGGTTTTTTATGTCTACAATTTTAATTTGTATAATTTTCCATGAATTAATCAATTTTAATGTGTTTTTCTATATATTTCTTGAATTTTATTAGAAATATTTTCCATGTAAATCTTCAATTTTACCTGAAAATGCTTATAATTCCACTCTCAATCAGGTTAGAATTATTTTATGCCTACAATTTTATCTGTATAATTTTCCATGATAATCTTCAATTTTAACATGTTTTTCTATATATTTCTTCAATTTTTCAGAAATATTTTCCATGTAAATCTTCAAGTTAACCAGAAAATGTTTATAATTCCATTTTCAATCAACTTAGGAATACTTATATGCCTACCCTTATTATATCTATATATGTATATAGATATAGATAATTTTCCATGATAAACTTTCACTTATTTTCTTGACTTAGGTAATTGACAAATAAAGAGCATTTTCATTGGTTGTTAAACTAAGCATGTTCTGTGAACAGTATTATCACTAACATTCCGTTTGCTGTTATAATGCTCCATAGCTCCCTTCTGATTATGATTTGCCTTTCCATGTTCTCTTTATGGGTCAAAAGTGGCATACCTTCTTATTTCCAACATTCCAAGCTTCCAGAGATAGGACCAGTTTTATCTGCATCCCCGGACATTATATATTTTGTCTTTTCTTCTCTTTGAACAGAAAATCCTGATAAAATGCAGGCACTGAGAAGAGCAATGTGGCCACCTGTGGCTATATCAAGTCTCCAGCAGTACAGAATTCATGGAGAAAAGTCACAACGTGGCTGGTGGTTATAATTATAGATTCCTAGATCCCAAGTTCTCTGACCACACAATTTTTACAAGCTCTGTTTCACTTTCTCTATGACTTTGTGACTCTTTCCCCAGTCCTGACCTTGGCCTGTTGCTTTCTTTCAAGTCTTTCTACAGGATTACAGCTATTAATTATTACATTGTTATCTCCTTAGAAAATTTGTGTCATACATTGGTCATACATTCACCTCCTTCTAGGTACTTTGTTATATTTTATCTTGCCTAAGCCTTTCCATTTAAACAAATAAGTTATCTCATTCTTATCACCAATACATCATTATAAAACTAGGATCATATTGTAGACTCACTATCACAATATATACCAGTCATCTGGACTTGTCTCCATTTTCAACAGGAACCAATATTTGTTTTTCTGTGCCTTTCTGTAGCAGAGGTGACATTGTGTAAATGCTGAATTTTATCATTTTCCTTGAGGTATCTGGAAGACCACATTTCTCAATCCAGAGTAAAGCTATAAGACTCAATCTGGAAGGTGAGCTCTGGAGAAATGAAAGAACATAGCTTGCAGTCTTGGCCATCAAATCTCAGTGCCATTTATCATACTCTATCTCTGTTCCAAATGCTAGGTAGATATAGAAGCCATGTAGAGGTAAGCAATGCTCTAAAAGTAAGCAAGCCACAGTATAGGAAAACTTTCAGTCTCTACATAACTGCTAGGGACAAAAACACCTATCTGGGCTGTGATATAATTACAAATGTTGCTAAGTAGTGAAGTTCTGGGTTATAGTATTAGAATCCTTAGCTATGTTAGCGAATATAGTATCAAATTACTTGGTTCATACTCATTCATTTTTTCACATCTTCATGTTATTTTGTTGATTAAGACCTCTTAAAATCTTTAGTATGTGGAGGCTAATCTTTATAAGAGGTTATACAGGTACTTGTGCACTCGACATAGCGAAAAATGATAGCCACCATTATTTATGCTTAGTGGAAAACAAAATGTAATCCCATAATTGTGAAAGCTTAAGGCTGAGAAAAGGGAAAGCTTTCAGCAGGCCTGGATGGAAGTTGTTGGCAAGCAGAAGCTGGGCCAGTCCAATAAAAACATGGGTTGTGATAGACTGGAATATCATACTTGCTTCTCTTTGGTTGGTCCAGCATTGGAAGATGAGAGAGCAGTGGATCTATGAAGGCTAGCAGTTACTAGGTTGTGATGATTCCAATCAGGCAGCTCTCAAGGCTGTGTTTGGCCTCCTGGACTGGCTGGTACAGATTGGAGTCATTCTGTATAATTTCTGTCCTTTTTCATTTGCTATGTCTCTTCAGAAAAAACTCTGAAGTTCTCAGCATGATGTGACGATGAGTTTCCACTATCAATGCACCCCCCCCTTTAAAAAGCAGAGCTTTAATTTAATTTGTAAATATTTGTGTTCACCCTCTCTTCTCACATAGAAGGATGTCACAATGACGACCATATGGAGAACTTCAGATGTGATTTGATAATACAAACTAAAAATTAGAGTTGGCAGAAAGGAAGAAGTTGGGGTCCCTGTGTCTTTGGTGGCATAATGACCAAATAATGTCACATTTGTTTGCATCTAGATTTCTTATGAGGTAAATCATGATTATATTTGAAGTTAAGCCACTTTATTTTTTGTTACAATAGTTGAAAGCTTACTGATCTTAATAGAGAATTAAAGTATATGTTACATTCTGACACTGGCTGCCTTCTTTAGGTACTTGCTTTGGTTTAATGAAAATCTCTAAATTTCATTAAGACCAGATCTTTCAATTACTGTGGGGCTTGGGATCCACATGATCCCTAGTTCTCACCAAAGAAACTTCTGTCAGTCTCTTTAAATGGGTAGACCAAGCTACTCACCTCTACATTAGTAAATAGTGTAATCAAAAATCTATTCCTTCATCCAAGTCAGATAATAGTCCTGTAAATTCTACATGAAAGAGACAGAAGCAAAAAGTTACAAGTTCAAAGCCCTAGCTTAAAAAGACAAGCAATTCTTCAATATGCTTATCTTTCACAGCACTTCCAAGTTACTATAATACAATTTTGGTTGATAACTTCCCCTCAATACAAACCTCTAAACTTTGATAAAACAAAAAACAGGTTTGTGTCCATTTTGTTTACAAATTTTTGTGAAAGTAATGTTGTAGTTCCAAAATTCTTATGCTGGTTCAAAGCACTGATACAAACATGAATAGTTACTGGGTCATGAGGATAGAATCTTCATGTAAGAGATTAGAGCACTTATAAATAAGAATATAGCTCTCGCTGCTTCCGGATCCAGATCAGCCTGGGCGGCAACACCACATCTCCAGGTCCTACAGAAGGCAAGAGGGGCTTCCAGGCAGCCAGCGGGAAGAAGTCTGTGTGCTCCGGTGAATCCAGCAGGCCCCAGCGGGAGCCTTCGGGTGCCTGCTTTGGGATGTGAACGGCCTGGGATGTGAACGGCCTGTGTAACCCTGTCTCCAGGCAGTGCAGGAGGTAAGCTGTGCACCAGAGGCCACCTGGGAAGGGGCAGCTTGCACTGGTGAGTCCAGTATTGACAAGACCAACTAACACCAGTGAGAACTAGATGGCAAAAGGCAAACGCAGGAACATCACTAACAGAAATCAAGGCAATATGGCAACATCTGAACCCAATTCTTCTTTACCAGCATGTCCTGGATACCCATCACACCAGTAAAACAAGATATGGATTTAAAATCACTGGTCATGATGCTGGTACAGGAACACATGAAGGACATACTTAAAGAAATTCAGGAGAAAATGGATCAAAAGTTAGAAGCCCTTGCAAGGGAAACACAAAAATCATTGAAAGAAATCCAGGAGAATACAAAATCCAATAATGAGGAAACGCAAAAACACTTAAAGAAATACAGGAGAACTTTGGTCAACAGGCTGAGGTCATGAAAGAGGAAACTCAAAAATCTCTTAAAGAATTACAGGAAAGCACAAACAAGCAAGTGAAGGAGCTAAGCAAAACCATCCAGGATCTAAAAGCAGAAGTAGAAACAACTAAGAAAACTCAAAGGGAGACAACTTTGGAGATAGAAAGCCTTGGGAAGAAATCAGGGGACAGAGATGCAAATATCAACAACAGAATACAAGAGATAGAAGAAAGAATCTCAGATGCTGAAGATTCCATAGAAACCATGGACTCAACAGTTAAAGAAAATGCAAAATGCAAAAGCTTGTAACCCAAAATATCCAGGAAATCCAGGACACAATGAGAAGACCAAACCTAAGGATTATAGGCATAGATGAGAGTGAAGATTTACAACTTAAAGGGCCAGCAAATATCTTCAATAAAATTGTGGAAGAAAACTTCCCTAACCTAAAGAGAGAGATGCCCATGAATATACAAGAAGCCTACAGAACTCCAAACAGACTGGACCAGAACAGAAATACTTCCCGTCACATAATAATCAAAACCCCAAATGTACTAAACAAAGAAAGAATATTAAAGGCAGTAAGAGAAAAAGGCCAAGTAACATATAAAGGAAGACCTATCAGAATCACAGCAGACTTTTCACCTGAGACTATGAAGGCTAGAAGGTCCTGGGCAGATCTCATGCAGACTCTAAGAGAACACAAATGCCAGACAAAACTACTATATCCAGCAAAACTCTCAATCACCGTAGATGGAGAAACTAAGATATTCCATGACAAAACCAAGTTTACCCAATATCTATCCACAAACCCAGCCCTACAAAGGATAATAGGAGGAAAACACCAATACAAGGAGGGAAACATCACCCTGGAAAAAGCAAGATAGTAACGTTTCATCAAACCCAAAAGAAGTTAACCAATCAAATTTAAAAAATAACGTCAAAAATGACAGGAAGTAACAATCACTATTCCTTAATATCTCTTAACATCAATGGACTTAATGCCCCAATAAAAAGACATAGACTAACTGACTGGATACGTAAACAGGACCCTACATTTTGCTGCTTACAGGAAACACACCTCAGGGTCAAAGACAAACACTACCTTAGAGTAAAAGGCTGGAAGATAATTTTACAAGCAAATGGTCTCAGGAAACAAGCTGGAGTAGCCATTTTAATATCAGATAAAATTGACTTTCAACCCAAAGTCATCAAAAGAGACTCTGAGGGACACTTCTTGCTGGTCAAAGGAAAAATACAACAAGAAGAACTCTCAATCCTGAACATCTATGCTCCAAATGCAAGCGCACCCTCTTTCGTAAAAGAAATTTTATTAAAGCTCAAAGCACACATTGCACCTAACACAATAATTGTGGGTGACTTTAACACTGCACTTTCCTCAATGGACCAATCAGGAAAACAGAAACTAAACAGGGACACAATGAAACTAATTGAAGCTTTGGACCAATTAGATTTAACAGATATATATATATATATATATATATATATATATATATATATATATATATATATATATATATATATAACATTCTATCCTAAAGCCAAAGAATATACCTTTTTCTCAGCACCTCATGGTACCTTCTCCAAAGTCGACCATATAATTGGTCACAAGACAGACCTCAACAAATATAAGAAGATCGAACTAATCCCATGCCTTCTATCAGATCACTATGGAGTAAAAGTGGTCTTCAATAGCAACAAAAACAACAGAAAACCCACATACATGTGGAAACGGAACAATATTCTACTCAATGATACCTTGGTCAAGGAAGAAATAAAGAAAGAAATTAAAGACTTTTTAGAACACAATGAAAATGAAGACACAATATACCCAAATCTATGGGACACAATGAAAGCAGTGCTAAGAGGAAAACTCATAGCCCTGAGTGCCTCCAAAAAGAAAATGGAGAGAGCATACATTACCAGCTTAATGACACACCTGAAAGCCCTGGAACAAAAAGAAGCTATTTCACCCAGGAGGAGTAGAAGGCAGGAAATCATCAAACTCAGGGCTGAAATCAATCAAGTAGAAACAAAGAGAACCATACAAAGAATCAACAAAACCAGGAGCTGGTTCTTTGAGAAAATCAACAAGATAGATAAACCCTTAGCCAGACTGACCAAAGGGCACAGAGAAAGTATCCAAATTAACAAACTTAGAAATGAAAAGGGAGATATAACAACGGAAACTGAGGAAATTCAAAAAATCATCAGATCCTACTACAAGAGACTGTACTCAACACAACTGGAGAATCTGGAGGAAATGGACAATTTCCTTGACAGATACCAAATACCAAAATTAAATCAGTACCAAATAGACCATCTAAACAGTCCCATAATGCCTAAAGAAATAGAAGGAGTCATAGAAAGTTTTCCAACCAAAAAAAAAGCACAAGACCAGATCATTTCAGTGCAGAATTCTATCAGACCTTCAAAGAAGAGTTAACACCAATACTCTTCAAACTATTCCACAAAATAGAAACAGAAGGAACACTACCCAATTCAGTCTACGAAGCCACAATTACGCTGATACCAAAACCACACAAAGATCCAACAAAGAAAGAGAACTTCAGACCAATTTCCCTTATGAACATCGATGCAAAAATACTCTATAAAATTCTTGCCAACCAAATCCAAAAACACATCAAAACGATCATCCACTATGATCAAGTAGGCTTTATCCCGGGAATGCAGGGTTGGTTCAATATACCGATATCCATCAATGGAATCCACTACATAAACAAACTCAAAGAAAAAAAAACACATGGTCATTTCATTGGATGCTGAAAAAGCATTTGACATAATTCAGCATCCTTTCATGCTTAAAGTCTTGGAAAGAACAGTAATTCAAGGCCCATACCTAAACATAGTAAAAGCAATATACAGCAAACCGGTAGCCAGCAGCAAACTAAATGGAGAGAAACTTGAAACAATCCCACTAAAATCAGGGACTAGACAGGGCTGCCCCCTTTCTCCTTATCTTTTCAATATTGTACTTGAGGTACTAGCTCGGGCAATTTGACAACATAAGGAGGTCAAAGGGATACAAATTGGAAAGGAAGAAGTCAAACTATCATTATTTGCAGATGACATGATAGTCTACCTAAGTGACCCAAAAAACTCCACTAGAGAGCTCCTACAGCTGATAAACAACTTCAGCAAAGTGGCAGGTTATTAAATCAACTCAAGTAAATCAGTGGCCTTCCTATACTCAAAGGATAAGCAGGCTGAGAAAGAAATTAGGGAAATGACCCCCTTCACAATAGCCACAAACAGTATAAAGTATCTTGGGGTGACTCTTACCAAACATGTGAAAGATCTGTATGACAAGAACTTCAAGACTGTGAAGAAGGAAATGGAAGAAGACCTCAAAAAATGGGAAAATCTCCCATGCACATGGATCAGTAGAATCAATATAGTTAAAATGGCCATTTTTCCAAAAGCAATATACAGATTCAATGCAATACCCATCAAAATCCCAACTCAATTCTTCACAGAGTTAGAAAGAGCAATTATCAAATTCATCTGGAATAACAAAAAACCCAGGATAGCTAAAACTACTCTCAGCAACAAAAGAAAGTCTGGGGGAATCAGTATCCCTGACCTCAAGCAATACTACAGAGCAATAGTGTTAAAAACTGCATGGTATTGGTACAGTGACAGGCAGGAGGATCAATGGAACAGGATTGAAGATCCAGAAATGAACCCACACACCTATGGCCACTTGATCCTCGACAAAGAGGCTGAAAACATCCAATGGAAAAAAGATAGCCTTTTCAACAAATGGTGCTGGTTCAACTGGAGGTCAGCATGCAGCAGAATGCGAATTGATCCATCCTTGTCTCCTTGTACTAAGCTCAAATCCAAATGGATCAAGGACCTCCACATAAAGGCAGACACTCTGAAGCTAATAGAAAAGAAACTGGGGAAGACCCTTGAGGACATTGGTACAGGGAGAAAGTTTCTGAACAGAACACCAATAGCGTATGCTCTAAGAGCAAGAATTGACAATTAGGACCTCATAAAATTACAAAGTTTCTGTAAGGCAAAGGACACCATCAAGAGGACAAATCGGCAACCAACAAATTGGGAAAAGATCTTCACCAATCTTACATCAGATAGAGGGCTAATATCCAATATATATAAAGAACTCAAGAAGTTAGACTCCAGAAAACCAAACAACCCTATTAAAAAATGGGGTACAGAGTTAAACAAAGAATTCTCACCTGAAGAACTTCGGATGGCGGAGAAGCATCTTAAAAAACGCTCAACTTCATTAGTCATTAGGGAAATGCAAATCAAAACAACCCTGAGATTTTACCTTACACCAGTCAGAATGGCTAAGATTAAAAATTCAGGAGACAGCAGGTGTTGGAGAGGGTGTGGAGAAAGAGGAACACTCCTCCACTGCTGGTGGGGTTGCAAATTGGTACAACCACTCTGGAAGTCAGTCTGGCGGTTCCTCAGAAAACTGGGCACCTCACTTCCAGAAGATCCTGCTATACCACTCCTGGGCATATACCCAGAGGATTCCCCACCATGTAATAAGGATACATGCTCTACTATGTTCATAGCAGCCCTATTTATAATTGCCAGATACTGGAAAGAACCCAGGTATCTCTCAACAGAAGAGTGGATGCAAAAAAATGTGGTATATCTACACAATGGAGTACTATTCAGCCATTAGAAACAATGAATTCATGAAATTCTTAGGCAAATGGATGGAGCTAAATAACATCATACTAAGTGAGGTAACCCAGACTCAAAAGGTGAATCATGGTATGTACTCACTAATAAGTGGATATTAACCTAGAAAACTGGAATACCCAAAACATAATCCACACATCAAATGAGGTACAAGAAGAAAGGAGGAGTGGCCCTTTGTTCTGGAAAGACTCAGTGAAGCAGTATTCAGCAAAACCAGAACGGGGAAGTGGGAAGGGGTGGGTGGGAGGACAGGGGGAGAGAAGGGGGCTTACGGGACTTTCGGGGAGTGGGGGGCTAGAAAAGGGGAAATCATTTGAAATGTAAATAAAAAATATATTGAATATAAATAAATAAATAAATAAATAAATAAATAAATAAATAAATAAATAAATAAATAAGAATATGGAAGAAGCCAAAGAACCTCCTGGTACTCTTGTTATGAGAAGACATGATGAGAATTGGTAGATTGCAACCTGTAAAAATAATTTACTCCTGATCCTGATCCTGCGATACCATGTTTCCTGCATCCATAGCTGTTGTGGGTAAGACAAAAAATGGTAGTGATTTACAACTAAGATACCAGAGCAACCTATTGCCTACTTCAGTTCAAAGCACATGCTGAAAATAAAGATGGAGGAAACAAGAGAACACTTGAAAAACAATTGGTTGATATTGTTTTATTTCACAATTTCAATAAATGGTCGATGCAACTCTTTTTCAAAAGATTTTTTTATTTATTTGTATTGGTGGAGGTATGTGAACATTCCTTCAAAGCATCCACTTTACTGACATGTGCCTGCATGTTTTTGGTTGTTGGATAATTGCCTTCCCTATGAGACTGAACTCAGACAAGGCAGAGGATGTATTTTGGAGTATTTTTTTTCCTCTAGCAGAATGTCTAGCTTGTGGCAGATGTCCAATAAATATCTGCTGAAAATTGTTAATAGATGTCAGGTGCAATAATAAATATGCATGCTGTTCTGGAGTGGAAAATACAAAGATAAATTAATTTTGGCTTCCAGCCATTTCCCTAAGATGACAGTGCAGATATATTCATATTAATAAGTGTAGAGATTTCAGTGATACCTCAGAGTTTGGAACAGTTGTGTCTGAAGATTAAGGGGGGATTAAAAATGAGTTAATTATTGAAATAAGTAACACAGTGAGAAAGGGGTCAGATTTTAGGAAGAGGGTAGAGCATTTAGAGGATGCATGAAGAATGGAATCACCTCTTCTCAGAGCTTGTCAGAAAGTTTTGAAGACACTTAAGAAACTCGAAAAGACATCTTACGAATGTCTTCAAGAACCTCAAAAAAGTGTGTTGGCTATTCCTGATTGTCAACTTGACTACATCTGAAATAAACTACAATCCAGAAAAGGAGCATACACCTATGATCCAGATCTTGAGACTGGAAGACACAGGCTTCTGGTACCAAGCTTGACATGGGATGACAGAAGCTTTTGTTACAGATCTTGAGGTGTAGTGGTCATGAAAAGTTTAGGCCCAGGCAAGGTGATAGAAGCCTTTAATCCCAGGAGACAGAGGCAAGCAGATCTCTTGAATTCAAGGCCAGCCTGGGACAGAACATGTTCCAAATCCAGGCCTGGTGGTACATACCTCTAATCTGGGCCACACCTTCTGCTGGAGCCCTACAAAAGGACATTGGAAGAAGGAAGAGTCACTCTTCTCTGCCTGCTTGCACTTACTTGCCAGTATATCTGTTGGAACCTATTTCTTCAGGATTCCATCTTATACAGAAGCCTAGGAGAAACACCAACACTCTTGTGACTGAGCAACTACAGAAGTCTTAGCCTTCCCATTCACATTTACCCATTGTTGGGTTAGTTGGACTGCAGAATGTAAGTCATTCCAATAATTTCCTTTAATATTTAGAGACACTTCATAAGGTCTGTGAGTCTAGAGAGCCCTGACTAATATAAGTATTGAGGAAAGGATAGAGAAAGAAATGAAAAACTGATGGGACAATGCACAGCCTCCAGGGCTGCTTGAACCATAACTACTCAGGGCCTGGCACATCTCAGAGAAGCATCACTTGAGTGCAATCTATGGGAACTGCATTGAAGTTGCAACTCTATAATTCCATAATTACCAGCATGACCATAGGCAACTTACTATACTTGGTACAGGATTAAATTTCTGAAGCTGCAAATGACAAGAAATGAGGAATCCAAATTAGTATGCTCAAGGCAGTTTGAGCTTTGTTCATGAAAAATGAAGACTCTTGTGCTTATGAGTAAATCCACACCTATGAGATCATGATTCTCTTTTCTGTAAGAACTTCTAATGGGTCACATCTGGTGGATCTGGAGTAGAGCTTTGTTTCCTTCTGAGGAAAAATACTGTTGATTGCCATTATTTGAGGATGCTACTACTGCAAATTTGTCTACATGATTAAACGTATTTGCAGTCCCACAATCAACACTAATGCAGAATGGAAAAACATTAAGGCTGGATTGCACAATCTTTTTCAAACTTTTTATTGATTCTTCATGATTTTCACATATGTACCCCAATCTCCCTTACCCCCATCTTTTTTCTTTTTTATTGGTTATTTTATTTATGTACATTTCAAATGTTATCCCCATTCCCAGTTTCCCCTCCACAAGCCCCCTATCCACTCCTCCCTTCCCCCTGCCTCTATGAGGCACGTGCCCACCCACTCCTGCTTAAACGGTCTAGCATTCCCCTATCCTGGGTCATCAAGCCTCAACAGAGCCAAGGTGCTCCCTTTCCAGTGATGCCAGATAAGGCAATCCTCTGCTGCATACCCAGATGGAACTACATACATTCCCTCCATGTATTCTCTTTGGTTGGTGGTTTAGTCCCTGGGAGCTGTGAGGGATCTAGTTGTTTGATATTGTTGTTCTTCCTATGAGGCTGCAAATGCCTTCAGCTCCTCCAGTCCTTGCCCCAACTTCCCCATTGGGGTCCCTGTGCTCAGTCCAATGTTTGGCTGTGCACATCTGCATCTGTATTGGTCTAGCTCTAAAAGAGCCTCTCAGGGAACTGCTATACTCAACTCCTGTCAGTAAGTACTTCTTGGCATCAGCAATAGTGTTTGGGTTTGGTGTCAGCAGATGGGATGGATCCCTAGGTGAGCAGTTTCTGGATGGCCTTTCCTCCAGTTTCTGTGCAACCCCCAAAAGAAAAAAAAATAAAACAAACAAAAAATTAAAAAAAACTCAGCATGGAAGTTTAGGTGTGTGTCAGAGAGTGCCACACAGTATACCCTTTACAAGCAAATGTTTGTCATCATTAGTCATTGATATGATTTGAGTCTTCTGGCTTCTGCTACATTATCAATACTGAATCCTCACTGTGATCTGAAGAGAGGCACCCAAGAGCCTGCCCTGTAAGAAAATATGTGATAGAGAGATGGGAAAGAGGAAGTATACCATGGAGAGATGGGAGAGATTTTGAAACCAAGGGGTTCAAGGAGAGAACTGGCGGATAGAAAGATCATACATTCTTAGCAGAGGTTAAACTGTGGGTCTTCTCTCTTCATTGTTCATTCGGCAAACAAATGAAAAAAAACCCCAATGTGTTTTATTGCATACTGTGCATTTACAACTTTGTGCTTTATGTTTATGTATTCAAAGTTTAAAGATAGTTTTATGTAGTTCTTAAAGTCCGGAAGGTATAGTGCACATTATGAGGAAATTTCTGAGTTTTATAAGTTATCTTAAGATGGTGGTTATAGCACAGTGATTGTGAGCAAAGCATTAATTAATCAATAGTATATATTAATGAAGAGGCTTTTATGAAACACATATAAGGTCCATGTGGTGGTTTGAATAATGCCCCCCCCATAGGTTCATACAGTTGAATGCTTAGTTACTAGGGAGTGGCATTACTGGAGTAGGTAGGACTTGTTGGAGCAAGTGTGACCTGGGCTCAGAGGTTTCCAAACTCCACACCTAGCCCAGTGTCTTTCCTTCTCTTTGACTGCTGCCTGATGACAAATAAATAGTTCTCAGCTGTTTCTTCAGCATCACGCTTGCTTGTGTGCTGCTGTGCTCCCTTCCATGATGATAATGGACTAGCCCTCCAAAGCTGTCAGTAAGGCCCTGATTAAATGCTTTCTTATATAAAAGTTATCTTGATTATGGTATGTCTTCACAGCAATAGAACGATGACTAAGACGGTCAATGTATTCATAATTAATGGTAATATTGTGACAGAGGTTTTCAGGACCATAGTCCTGATTCCATTCCACAACAGTGCAAACTTTGCAAATTTTCTGTTTACTATGTCTTTACATCACTATAACAAAGGGGGAATCAAATATTTCACTACTGGGTAGAGATAAAAAAGTGATCTGAATATGCAAGAAAGGATGTTATTCAGAACTGTCATACTCAAACACTGAGGAAAAAAAAACCTCAGCAATAATTTCAAAAATCAGGAAAAACATGGCTCCACGTTCCACAAATTGTTATGAAGAATCAAAGCTGAATAACACTTTGTTTTGGTTTATGATGAAAAAGAGAAACTTGCAGAGCTGTTCCCTGGTTTGACTTGGTGTTTCTAGGAACATGGAAGTTCAGGTGTTTTTATTTTCTCTTTGAATCTTTGTTCTCTTATCAAATCTCATCTCTTGCCCAGACAAGCATTCCTTTCTTCAAGGTAGGAGTATTTACTGTGGAAAGAGACACATACCTGAAATTGGAGGCTCTGGAGTGAAATTTCCACTCTCCCTCCTTTTTATTCTGCGGTTTCTTTCTCTCAGCACTTACATCCATTATGCCTGAATTGTCCTGGTCACTTGGCTGTGTTGTCCTTGATCTGAATCAGATCCAGTCCACCTGCCTCTCTCTTCTCCTCCCATGCCTTTAAGGAGCCTTCTGGAATTGTGCTCTGAGATAAAAATGGAAGGCTCTGCCTATCTTCTAATGGCTTGTAATCTCTGTGCTGTTCTGCAGCATGATCTCCTTATAAAACTGTCCTTCGAATACACAGCCTGCTCTTTGTTTTGTTTTCTTTTGTTTTGTTTTCTTTTCTTTCCCTTTCTTCTTTCCTTCCTTTATCTTTATTTCCTTCTTTTTCTTTCTTTCCTTCTTTCTTTCCTTTCCTTTCTTTATTTTTGATAACTCATTGAGGGCCAAGAGGCAAATGAGGTCCTGATCTCCACTCTCCCATCAAAACGTTCCTCCTCTCACCTCCTCCTTCTAGTTAGCAATGGCTTCTCTACTGCCACAGTAGGAAAATGGCTTTAGACCTATATTTTGGGGAAAATATTTGAATTCCCTTTAAAAATCAAAAGCATGGTGACTGTAAGCAATCGGAGTGGCATTTATTTTATACTGACACCCTCATCCATTAAACATCTTCAATGTTTTCATATAAAGAAGTGGCTGATCTGCCTCAGGCCACTGAGTTCTATTTGGCTTTGCTTCAAATCTGTACATATTTCCCAGATTTGTGACCAGGGACAACATGTCCTAACATAATTAGCTGAGGTCCAGGAATGTGCCCTTATTCTTTAGTACTCATTCTCTTGGGACTCTGTTTTCTTTGTAATCTCTACCTTAATATCTGGAGTTGAGCCACCATTTTGAAAAGAAATAAACTGGAGACTCTCTCTCTCTCTCTCTCTCTCTCTCTCTCTCTCTCTCTCTCTCTCTCTCTCTGTGTGTGTGTGTGTGTGTGTGTGTGTGTAAGAGCATGTGTACAAGTGTGTGTAGAATTGTACAATAAGAAACAGGTTAGGGGTAACATTGCCATAGAGTACTTCCTGTTCAACCACATCATTGCAGACATTGAGGAAAGATAAAGTCTACATGGAGGGATTAAT